>NC_045428.1:425780450-426092229 GCF_902635505.1 Sarcophilus harrisii
CTTGAACCACAAGTCAAAAAATAAATACTTGTCCTTTAAGATTAAGATGAAATGCCATTTCTTTTATGAAATCTCCTATAATAATTACATGGTTATCACTCTTTCCTTCCTATGACCTTCTGTAGTGGAAAGTACAATATATTAATAACTATAAGAATTGCTTTCTGGTCTTGGCTTGGCAACAAAATATTTGTGTGCCTTTGGACAAGTCCATACTTTTAAGACTCCTTTGATATATTATGACTCCTTCCATTAGATTGGGAGTTCCTTGAGGAAAGGGACTAACATTTGCATTATTTTATTGTATTCCCATAGGTATTAGGGTAATATAACAGGTAATTAAAAAGTGTTTATTGACTGATATTGTTTTTTGCATACAGGTTTGTAGTATAATTGGCTTCTTTTTTCCATTTGTACATAGGCCAATTTTCCCAGATAGAAAACTCAGTAGATATTAGAAACTATGCCTTATTTGTCCTTTAAATGTTCAATATTTTTTTTAGTAGATGATTTTTCTCTCCCATACTATATGCTTAGTATCCTTATTCCATATTCATGTTGTCTGCTGCTCTTGAAATACTTTTTCCTTCTCCATTGTCTCATTTTATCTGTTCTTCAAAGCTCAAGTCAAGATCAATTTTCCCCCTGAAGATTTCTCAATGACCTAGTTCATGCTGATCTCTTTCTTCTGCACTTTTGCTCTCATTATCTGGCATGATGTGCATCTCAGTATACATAACCTAATTATTTGTGTACATACTTTAACACTTTTAAAATATCAATATATAATACTTGTTCAATAATCATTTGTTTATCTTTTCATGTTTACTTATCGTTAATTAGATTGCAAGCTCCTTAGAAAACAGAATGAATTTAATTTTTGCCCCCACAGTGCCTAACACATTCTTTCTTATATACATGGAAATAATCATTGTTGTTCATTCTTTTTAGTGTCTGTTTCTTTATAACTCCATTTGGGATTTTCTTGACAAAGACACGGGAGCTCATTTTATAGATGAGGAAACTGAGGCAAACTGTATTAAGTGACATGCCCAGGGTCACACAGCTTGTAAATGTCTGAGGTCAGTTTTGAACTCAGAAAGATGAGTTTTGCTGATGTCAGGCACTGGAAAGTGTGCAACCTTGTCTGGAAACACTCAATGTATCCTTGTCTATTGATGAATTAGTTCAGTCAGCACTGAAGGAATTTTGTCTGCTCTTTCGATTCAGCCAAGTTCTAGAATTTACAAAGCATCTCTTCGTTATTTATTAACAAACAAAAAAGTTAACGTAGAAGGGACAGTCTCTGAGCAAGCTGCAAGAACAGATGGAGTAATTTAATTCCTCTAAACTCTTGGATGGCTTACAGGTACCGTGTAGTGGTAAAGCAGATAGCTCCATCTGGTATACACACACTGATGGTTAGTGAAATCTTTAGCACAGGGAAATGGTATCAAAACAGATACAGATGCAGAGGTATGGCATTTACAATTGTAGATATAGATTCTGGCCACTAATGGCATTTTACTAAAAAGGAAAACTTTGAGCATTTTCTGACAGATAAAGATGAGGAAAAGAGTAAAGAGGGAGGGAAAGAGAAAAAGAACAGGAAGAAAAAAAGAGGAGAGTATTTTTTTCTCAATAGTATTTTATTTTTCCAAATACATGCAAAGATAGTTTTCAACATTTACTTCTGTAAGATTTTATGTTCCAAACTTTTTCTTTCTCCCTCTGTTATCCCTCCAAACACCAAGCAATTCTATATAGATTAAACATGTACAATCCTTCTTAACATGTTTTCATATTTGTCATGTTGTACAAGAAAAGTCAGATAAAAAATTCAGAAAAAAGGGATAAAATCACAAGAAAGAAAAAGTCAACAAACAATAGAAAGTGAAAATACTATGCTTTGATTCACATTCAGTCTCAATAATTCTCTCTTTGGACGTGGATAGCATTTTCCATCCTGAATGTATTGGAATTGTCTTGGATTACCACATTGTTTAATAGATCTAGGTATATTATAACTGATCATCATGCGATCTTGCTTTATTGGGTACAATATTCTTGTCATGCTTACTTCACAGCATCAGTTTACGCAAGTCTTTCTAGGCTTTTCTGAAATCAGTCTGCTCACCATTTCTTATAGAACAATAATATTCCCTTACCTTCATATACCATAACTTATCAGCCATTTGGCCCAATTGATGGGTATCCACTCAACTTCCAGCTCCCTATTACTACAAAAACAGCTGCTAAAAACATTGTTGCATATATGGGTCCTTTTCTGAGAGTATGTTTAGCAAGTTATCAGAATAACAGAACCACAATGTTCTGTATTTGGTGGAGGCAGGCAGCATTTGAACACATCTTTTATAATAATGGAATCATATTATATTATACTAATTATATTTGGGGTAAGGGTTACCTGTACCTTTCTTAAAAACCATAAACTTGGGGTTCCCTTTGGGAAAATCCCCTAAAACAATTGAGATGGATGTTTGCTCTCTTCAACATAGACAGGAATGGCAGTAATGCTAACACATACAACTTGGCCATCTTTTATAGCATTCCTGGCTTATTCTAGTGCTCCCAGGTATAGCACATCATCACTCTCCTTGCCAAATTGTAGGGTTGTGTTCTTTGACATTCTGATTTGTTCTCAGGGTATAGCAGAAAACTGTAGTGACTGACTTCTGGCCAGTCCTAAATGATAGCCCAGAGATTTCATCCTAGCTCTCCACCAGGACCACCTGGTCCTGATCAAGTCATTCCTGAAGAGAAGCACTGGTCTGGTAGTTGTCTGCCAGATATCCTCTGTTCTCAGTCTATAGCCATGACTCACTGATTCATTATATAAGAGAACAGATTCAATACTCTTTACTGTTATATTCAGGGGTGAGATATGGAAGAATCATATTTTTCTTTATATTATCCTTTAACATTAGAACTTAAAGTTGTCCTCATAAACCAAATCAAATGGAAAACTTGAGGACTCTGTGAAAGAATATTAGTGGTCCTCAAAGGCAGGTATTTGGAAATATTTTTGTATTCCCTCTCTGCTTTGTAAGTGCTATGCACAAAGATAAACCTCTGAAGCTTATCTACAACCTTGACAGGAGATAGTCAGTGATGTGGCAAATGCTTTTCCGGTTCACTTTCAATTTCCAAATTGTGATCTGTCTGAGTTTCATTTGTGATGTTTCTATAAGTTGTTTTTATGATACAGAGGGAAGAATAATGTTTTAGAGAAATGAAAATTGCTCCTGATATCTTGTAGCTTGTATACCATGGATGCTGAAAAGTGATGTTTCTTAATGTAGTATTAGGGAAAAAAATGGCATTTGTAAATTTTTATTATATCTGAGTTATGGAATAGATAGGATGAACTAGAAGAATTTCCAATCCAGTTGTTGTTGCATACTAAAGATATATATATATATATATATATATATATATATATATATATATACATATTTTTTTTTCCTTAGAGAGAATTAAGCTATAATGGTCATATATGGCACAAATGTGTCTTGGTCAGAGCCCCAAGTTTATGTTTTTAAGAAGAGTACAGATAACCCTCACCCCAAATATAATTTCTTTTTGAGGTAGAGATGCTATTTATTTTATCTTAGTGGTGATGAGGATGGGTAGACAAGAATGGAAGGAAGAATTTTGTAAAGGGGAATAAGACAATCAGAAGACTATTGTGATTTTATCATCAAGTATTGGGCAATATAACTGGAGTTCTTTAGATGGAATCTGAATGAATACTTGTGGATGCAAGCTACTTGATGGCGGTACTGTTTTATTTTTGTTTTTCATTTCCTAGTACCTGACAGAGTACTTTGTGATTTTTTTGGTGATTCTTAAGTGATTTTCAGTTGTGTCTGACTATTCATGAGTTTTCTTAGCAAAGACATGGAGTGATTTGCTATTTCTTTTTCCAGTTCATTTTACAAGTGAGGCAGAGTTAAGTGACTTGCCCAATGTCATACAGCAAAGAAGCATCTGAGGTCACATTTGAATTCAGGAAGATCCAGGCCTGGTACTCTATGCCCTAAGGCACCACTAACTGTTCATAAAAGACAATGGATTTATATTTATTAGTTTTCAGTTGTGTGCATTTCATGACCCTGTAGACCATAATGTACATTTAATGCTATCTATAGGGATTTCTTGCCGAAGACCCTGGAGTGATTTGCCATTTCCTTCTTAGAGGATTAAGTCAAACCCAGGTTAAGTGACTTCTTAGGATCATATAGCTAGTAAGTGACTGAAGTTATATTTGAACTCAGTTGTTCCTGACACCAGACCTGGTGCTCTACTCATTGTGCCAAATATCTGCATTAGTAGGTGCTTAATAAATTGTAATTGAATCAAACTGAATGTTTTAGAGGGGTTTCATGGCTCAAATGAAAATTATACAAGTCAACTTCTAAGGTCTTTTTCAGCTCTCAGATATTATAGTTATGATATAGACGTGAACTCAAAGTACCTTAAGGTTTTGTTGGTCATAAATTTATCCAAGAGACCAGGAATGTGGTTAGACTCTGAATTTGGATTTTCCCTCCACTCACATATATGTGTGTGTGTGTGTGTGTGTGTGTGTGTGTGTATACACACATACAAATAGAAGGGATTTTAGAATTGAGGAACTGGGGGACCCTGAACCCCAGAGTTTCTTTGGCAATTGTTGCTTAGCTAAGTTATACATAGTGATTAAGTTTGGTTTAGTCTTTAGAGATAAAAATCAAAAGGCAAAGGGGATGTCTCCTATATGTTAGAATGAGGATATCCATGGAGACCCTAGCCCAATGACAAATAAATTCTTTTCAAAAGGGGGATTATCTCTTTAGCTGGGTCTCCCTCTAATCTCTGTTTTAAAGAGCTTGGCACCTTGGGGAAAAACAGTTCACCTGAAGATAAGAATTTAGGACACCAAAAAGAGAAGATAGGTGACTCAATAAATGGAAGGGCTTTCCTTGGTGCTACTATAGATGAAGCAAGGGCTGCTCTATTCATAAACAACTATAAACAAACCAAAATAAAAACTCAGGACTTTAAATTGAAAAAATAAAAACTCAGGCAGAAAGTATAATTCCAGTTGAAGCAAGAATCTGGAAGTATAGAGATGCTCTACAGCCATAGGCTAAGACTATGTGACCAGCATAGTAGCATCTGGCAGAAAGTGTACATGCAGTGGAGGAGTTCAGTACAGTTGACTATATTCAGTGGAGACTAGTAAGGAATTTAGATTTAGTGGTATGGCATAATGACATTATCAGTGATCAAGAGGTGAGAGTTACTCTTTCAGGTGTGTATAAGAAAAAGAGATAGTCTGTTTGAGTAGATAGAAAACTGGCTTCAAAATCAGGAGGATTCAATCAATCAATAAGTATTCATAAAGTGATATGACATATGACATGACATGACATGCATATGGAATATAAATATTGATCAAAGGGCTTGGGGTTATTTATCATGAATAAAAGAAAAATAAAGGAAAATTATGTAACAGTCTTCTGATATTTGAAAGGCACTCATATGGAAGAGAAATTAACTTTATTCCTACTGGTTTTACAGGGAAGAATTAAGCTTAATTGCAGTTACAGGGAGGTAGATTTTGGCTCAACATAAGGAATAACTTCCTAATAATGAGTGAATTCAAAAAATGGAATGAGATTGCTTCTAGAAGTACTGAGTTCCTTGCCAATGAAACTCTTCAAGCAAAGGCTAAATGATCACTTGCTAGAAATGTAGTTTGGATTCATGTTTTGGATAGGGATTAAACTAGAAGACTTTTGAAGTTTCTTCCAATTTTATGTTCCTGTGATTCTAGTATTCTATGATTTGAATTCCATCAAAAACTTTGCTTTTCAGAAAGCATTGGGACTAGGAAAATCAAATATAGGCACCTCCATAAATAATTACACACACGCACATACTATTGCTACAGCTGTGCACCACCTGGTTTTGCTTTCTTAGGCTTTAAGGAACTTCCTTCCTTTGCAGTTAGAAATGTCAAGTCTGTCAGAATATATAAACTCCTCCTTCTTAAATGGGTCAGACAAGGTCTGAGAGACCAAAGTTTGAACTGAATGATATTCTGAACTATGGTAGAAGAAAATTCATTTCAGTGTGTGACTTGGAGTCAAGAACCTCTTTGCCCTTGTCAAGAACCTATTCCTTATATACCACGCTGCTTGATTTTTAACCAGGCTATTTTAATACCAACAATGATCCAACTAAGAGGCAGGTGGAAATAGTGGAGCTCCAATTCACTATTAATTGGAGATATAACTCTAGCCAAGAAGGTCCCTGACGACTTGTCTAAAAATTCATGTTTAAGGTCTTTGTTGAGCCCTTGGGCTCACGTTTGGCTTGTTTTCTTCTTCTTCTTCTTCTTCTTCTTCTTTTTTTTTTTTACTGTTCTGATTTCTTGACTTTGTTAGCATGAGAATCTGTATCTGACATCATTTCTGTTTTTGCAGGGACTTAGTTAGCAAAAGCAGTAAAGTATGTTTTGGAATTAGTACTTGGAAACACTTAATCACCTCTTCTATAGTTATTTTGAACTCAACTGAAAGATTCCATTTTCATTTGTGTATAACCAAGAGTTAGATCATTAATTTATTATTTTTGGCTAACTGAGGATTTTATATTAAGGAAAGGAATGGAAAAGTGATTTTACTTTTTATCATTGTTAAATAATTGACTTTTTGGAAGAAATTTACTTACATAGATCATTTTAGGTAAGATGGAATTAAAGAGAGAGTCAACCGTGGAGTAGTGGGGTGCTGATTTTTATCTAAACAGACAAAGGCATGAAGATGAGGTAGAAAGGTACAACCAAAAATGCAAATGCTTATGAAACATTTGACAGAAAGGAAACACACATGTACACATGCAATATGATGAAATATGTGTGTGTGTTTGTGGATACTTCTGAGCAAGGATATACTATAAGGAATCGGTAGAGATATTATGGAGAAAGAATAGATAAGGAACAGGGGAACAGAACAGTAGGTATAACTTTGATAGGTTGTCATCAATTGATAAAACAGTAAGAGCTAATATTAGAAACACTTTAGTATTGGTAATTTGACCCGAATGTTTGCCTCTATTTTAATGGAACTGACTATTGGTTCCCCCCACCCAAAGATGTTTGTATTGATACCTTTTTTTTCACAATGGTTAATTATCTTCCTCTGTTCTCCCTCCCAAAGGATATATATTTATACATATATATCAAAGAATATTTCTAAAAGAAAGAGGAAAAAATAAGTGAAGCCTATATTAAAAAGTAATGAAAATACATATTAAAATTATTTAAAAGTATGAAAATATTTCACCTGTGAAATCTGCAAAGGAGTAAGAGGAAGAGTCTTCTCATATCTCTTCTTTGAAGTCATGCCTAATTTTTTTTTTTGTTGTTTTGTTTTGTTTTGTAATGCTGCAACATTTACTTTACTTTAATGTTTTTTGTTCTTTCTATTTATGCTACAGTCATTGTGTACATGTTTTTCCTTGACTCCACTTACATCTATTGAGTTAATCATATGGTTTTTGTTTATTTGGTTATTGATATCAATTATACTAATAATTTTCCTGATATTGAACTAGCCCTGCATTCCTAGTGTATTCCTCTAGTGTATTATCCTGGGGATGATTATCTGTAATCTCTTTACTAATATTTTATTTAAGATTTTTGCATCAATATTCGTTAGGGAGATTGGCCTATAATTTTCTTTCTCTGTTTTATCCTACTTGGTTTAGGTATCAGTACCATGTCTGTGTCATAAAAGGAACTTGGTAGGACTCCTTCATTCCCTATTTCTTCAAATAGTTTATACAGTATTGGACTTAATTGTTCTTTAAATGTTTGGTAGAATTCACATGTAAATCCATCTGGTCCTGGGGACTTTTTCTTAATGAGTTGATTAATAGCTTGTTCTAATTCTTTTTCTAAAATGGGACTATTTAAGTAATTTATTTCCTCTTCTGTTAATCTGGGCAATCTATATATTTTTAAGATATTTCTCCATTTCACTTAGGTTGTCAAATTTGTTGGCATAGAGTTGGGCAAAGTAACTCCTGATAATTGCTCTAGTTTCCTCTTCATTGGTGGATATTCTCTCTTTTCATTTTTGAGACTAACAATTTGATTTTCCTCTTCCCTTTTTCTAATCAAGTTAACTAAAGGTTTATCTATTTTGTTGTTTTTTTTTTCATAAAATCAACTCTCAGTTTTATTTATTAATTCAATAGTTTTTTCTTTACATTTTATTGATCTTTCCCTTTATTTTTAGAATTTCAAGTTTGGTGTTTGATTGGGAGTTTTTAATTTGTTCTTTTTTTTTTTTAACTTTTTTAGTTGCAAGCCCAATTTATTAATCTTTTCTTTCTTTATTTTATGCAAGTAAGCATCTAGAGATATAAAATTTTCCCTTTTGACTGCTTTGGCTACATCCCGCAAATTTTGTCATGTTGTCTCATTATTGTCATTCTCTTGGATGAAATTATTGATTGTGTCTATGACTTGCTGTTTGACCCATTCATTATTTAGGATGAGATTATTTAGTTTCTAATTTCTTTTTATTGAATGTAATTGAATGTTATTGTATCATTGAATGCAATTATTGAATGTAATTTTTATTGTATCATGATCTGAAAAAAATGCATTTACTATTTCTGCCTTTTTGCATTTGATTTTGAGGTGTGTATGTCCTAATACAAGGTCAGTTTTTGTATAGGTTCCATGAACTGCTGAGAAGAAAGTGTATTCCTTTCTGTCTCCATTCTATTTTCTACAAAACTCTATCATATCTAGATTTTCTAGTATTTTATTTACCTCTTTAACTTCTTTCTTATTTATTTTGTAGTTTGAATTATCTAGTTCTGAGAGAGCAATATTGAGATCTCTCACTATTAGAGTTTTGTTGTCTATTTTTTCTTGATTATTTAGTTTCCAATTTCTTTTTGGTCTATTTTCCCCTAGCTCTTTATTGAATGTATTATTTATTGCATCATGATCTTAAAAAATGCATTTACTATTTCTGCCTTTCTGCATTTGATTTTGAGGTCTTTATGTCCTAATATATGGTCAATTTTTGTATAGGTACTATGAACTGCTGAGAAGAAAGTGTACTCTTTTCTGTCTCCATCCAGTTTTCTCCAAAGGTCTTTCATATCTAGTTTTTCTACTATTCTATTTACCTCTTTAACTTCTTTCTTATTAGATCAATTTTTGCTTTTGCTTGATCTGATCTGAGATCAGGATGGCTACCCCTGCCTTTTTTTTTTTTTTTTTTTTTTTTACATTACCTGAAGTATAATAGATTCTGTCCAGCCTTTTATCTTTACTCTGTATGTATCACTCTGCTTTATATGTTGTTTCTTGTAAATAACATATTGTAGGATTCTGGCTTTTAATCCAGTCTGTTATCTGCTTATGTTTTATGGGAAAGTTAACCTCATTCATATTTACAGGTAAAACTACTAATTCTGTATTTCTTGCCATCTTATTAACCATCTTATTATTTTCTTTTTCCTTTTTCCCTTTCCCTCCTCTCCAGTATTTTACTTATGAGCACTACTTGCCTTAAGCAGTCCTCTCCCTTTAGAGATCCTCCCCCTTTCTTAAATTTTTCTCCTACTATTTCTCTTTTCCCTTCTATTTAGCCAATCCCTTCACTTTTTCCCTTTATCCTCCCACATTTCTATAAGATGAGAGATGTTTCTCAGTGAAACCAAAGATATTCTTTCTTTGGGCCAAATCTGATGTACGATTCACACAATATTCGTCACCTTCCTTCATTTTGGTCAATTATAATGTTTTCTTTGCTTCTTCGTGAGATGTAATTTCCCTCATTTTACCTCCACTTTCCCCATTTTTTCTGTTACAATCCCCTTTTCATCTCTAGTTTCTTTTTTATATTATAACAGTAAAATCAGATTATACATGAATTCTCAATGTATACCCATAACAGAAATACTGTTCTCAAGAGGTTTTTTTTTTTCTTTTTACCTTTTTATGCTTCTCTTGAGTTCTATATTTGGAGGTCAAATTTTTTGTTTAGCTCTGGTCTTTTCATCAAAAATAAATGGAATTCACTAGTTTCATTGAATGTTCATCTTCTCTGAAAGAAAATGCCCAATTTAGCAGGGTAATTTATTCTTGGCTGCATTTCAAGTTCCTTCACCTTCCAAAATATCAGATTCCAGGCCCTTCAATCCTTTAAAGTGGAAGCTGCTAGGTCCTGAGTAATCCTTATTGTGGCTCCTAGACATCTGAATTGCTTCTTTCTGGCTGTTTATAATATTTTTTCCTTGGTCTGAGAGTTTCAAATTTAGCCGTGATATTCTTTGGGGTTTTAATTTTGGGGTCTCTTTCAGGAGGCATTTGGTGAATTCTTTCAACAGTCATTTTACCTCCTGATTCGATGATATCTGCGCAGTTCTCTTTGATGATTTCCTGAAAGATAGTGTCTGGGCTCTTTTATTCATCACGTATTTCAGGAAGTCCAATAATCCTGAGATTGTCTCTCCTAGATTTATTTTGCCAGGTCGGTTGTTTTCCCAATTTGGTATTTTACATTTTTTTTCCTGTTTTCAGTTTTTGGGTTTTGCTTGACTGATTTTTGTTGTCTCATTGAGTCATTCATTTCCCTTTTGTTCGGTTCTGAATTTTAGTGAATTATTTTCTTCATTTACTTTTTTTTAACTTCTTTTTGTATTTGTCCAGTTGAATTTTTAAATGAGTTGTTTTGTTCTATGCAATTTTTTTCCATTTCACAAATTCTGTTTTTTAAGGAGTTATTTTCTTTTTCAATTTCACAAATTCTGTTTTTTAAAGAGTTATTTTCTTTATCTGTTTCACCATTTCTGTTTTTCTGTTAGTTGCTTTCTTTTTCCATTTTATCAAATCTATCTTTCAAAGCTGAGTTGAGGTCTTCCCTTTAAAATGAAAGATAAAAGATCTGGAACTGAAAGGGATCATAGAGACCATTAATCCAATCTCAGGAAGACTTGAATTACAATTCTTCATCAGACATTTAATGATTATCTTACCATGGGAAAATCATTTAATCTCTTTCAAGTTAACAAGTCATTTAAAAAAGCATTTATTAATTATGTGCTCCATATTATTATGAGCCTTGAGAATATAAAAAGGAGGCAGGTATTCTTTGTTCTCAAGAAGTTAATAATCAATTAAAGAGAGCACATGCAAATGGCAATGTATAAATCAATTTTATACATACATTTATACAGACATATATATATACATATTCATATATAAATTTATACAAAAGAAGACACTTGAATTAAGGGAAACTGAGAAAACTGTGCACAAGATGGGAGTTTAACTGAGTCTTAAAGGAAGCCAGGGAAGCTAGGAGGTAGTGACAAGGAAAGAGAGACTTCCAGAATTGAGGATGGTTAACAAAAATACGCAGGAGTGAAGTGATAAAATTTTATGTTCAAGGAACAAGAACATCAATTTCACTGGACATTGTTAAGGCAGTGAGATCTAAGAAGACTGGAAAAGTAGGAAAAAAGCCCAATTATGTAGAGCATTAAATACCAAACAAAGGATTTTATATTTAATCCTGGAGGAAAAGGGAAGCTTTTGGGTGGGGAGTGACATGGTCAGATCTATTAAAATAGTTTATATGTGAAGTGATGAAGGCTTCCATTAGTAGTGGATATCAGAGAAGAATACCCTCTAAGCATTTATTACAGCTGTTGTGGAGGTTGAATCAAGGATCTAACCTTAAATTAGATATGGAGGTGAGAGACTGACAAATTAAAGATGATACCTAAGTATAGAACCTGGGTGACTTTAATGATGGTAGTTTCCTGGACTATTATGAGGAAGTTAGGAAAGGGAGTAAGTTTGGGCAAAAGACAATGAATTCAGTTTTAAAAATGTTGAATTTAAAATGGTTATTCAATATCCAGTTCAAGATGTTTTGAACTGGATTAGGCAATTGGAGATATAAGTCTCAAGATCAGGAGAGAGTTTAAGGTTGAATAAATAGATTTCAGAAATATCTACATATAAATGATAATTGAATCCATGGGAGTCAATGAGACCATCAAACTCAATATTAAATAGGTAGAAGAGAGGACATCTAGAATAGAGCCTAATCCATGGTTAATAGATGTGACCTGGATGGGGATCCATTAAAGGAGATTGAGAAAGAATATTTAGATATATAAGAGGAAAAACAGAAGAGAAAGCAGTATCATGAAAACCTAAAAAGAAGGGAGTACTAAGGAGAAGAGAATAACTGATGGTGTTAATGGCTGCAGAGAGGTCAAGATGGATGAGAACTGAAAAAAGACCTTAGATTTTGGTGATTAAGAGACCACTGATAACTTTGGGGAGAGCTTTTACAGATGACTGATGAGATTGGAAGCTGACACAGTTTCAGTTTCCTCATTTGTAAAGTTTTCTAACACTACTTTGTAATACTACAATGAAAATCAAATCAGAGCATATGTATAAAATAGTTTGAAAACCTTAAAGCAATATGTACGTTAGCCCTTTAGCTATTATTTTTGCATGGAAAGAAGGAATTGGCCTGAGGCAGTGCAGTTTGCATGTCAGAATTACCACTGATTCAATGTGGTTGACTACATGAAGTCAGAAGCTATTTGAGAATAAAGCTCTGAGAAACACCCTATTACTACCCTTTACATGACATTGAGTAAACTTATCAGATTCAGAAAATGAAGATGACTTCAAGGTTTGTTGAATAATAATATGGAAACCATTGCTAAAAACCTTTATTTGTACAATAACCCACAACCTCATTGTCATTCCTGGAGATTTACTTTTTTTTTTTTTTTTTTTAACTTTTGCTGGGTTGAGAAAGTGAGGTTATATATGTACTTAGATAAATCCCAGGCAACAAGTTGGTGTAAGCAATTTACTGATTCTGGATGACTCAAGGAATGTCCAGGGCCATATGATATATTTTACTGCAAAATACAGTCTGAATCAGTCTGAAGTTGAAGTAGAGAAATTTACTGAAAGGGACATACCAATTACAATCAAGTCTGAGAAAAATTGCAGTTAGATTAGATTATCTCTGATCCTGGTAGCTCTACCAGTCAGAGTTAACTATTGTATGGATACATCTGTCATCCCTTTGCAGGGAAGGAAAAAAGGGATTAGGAAAAAGCAGTCTGTATTACCAAAGGGGAAAGTAAATACTTCCTCATGAAGCTGGTTTATTTTTTTTTTCTATTTGTCAAATCTTAGATAAGGGAGCAAGATAGGCAAGGTTCATTTTAATCTTTCTTGACAGTAGCCTTCCTCATAGCAGCTAAGAAGTTGTTGCTACTTTCACTTCCTCTTGACTCAAATGTTAGTTTCAATGCCCATATCCTCTTTGTTGTACTTCAGAGCTCACTTAACCTTGATCTTTTTTTTTTTTTTAAATTTATTGCAGCAAGTTTATTATTTTTAATACACATTGCTTTATGAATTATATTAGGAGAGAAAAATCAGAGCAAAATGGAAAAACCATGGGAGAACTTAAAAAAACAGAAAAAAAGAAGTGAATGTAGTATGTGTTGATTTACATTCAGTTTCCTAGATCTTTTTCTGGATGCAGAACTCTGTCCAAAGTATATTGGGATTGCTTTGGGTCATTGAATTGCTGAGAAGAAACAAGCCTTTCATAGTTGATCATCACACATTCTTGCTATGTCCTTCTTGTTTCTCATAATCAGTTCATGTCCAGGCTTTTCTATAATCATCTTGTTTATCATTTTTTATAGAACAATAATATTCCATTACCTTCATGTAATATAGCTTGTTCAACCATTCTCCCATTGATGGGAATCCACTCCTTTTCCAATTCTTTGCTATCACAAAAAGAACTGCTACAACCATTTTTGCACATATGGGTCCTTTTCCCTCCTGTAGGATTTCCTTGGAATGCAGACCCAGAAATGGCACTGTTGAGTCAAAGGCTAAGTACAATTTGAGCATCCTTTGGGCATAGTTTCATATTGCTCTCCAGAATTGTTGGATCATTTCACAACTCCACCAATAATGCATTAGTGTCCCAGTTTTCTCACATCCCCTCCAACATTTATCATTATCTCTTCCTGTCATCTTGGCCAATCTGAGAGGTGTGAGGTGGTACCTCAGAATTGTTTTAATTTGCATTTCTCTAATCAATAATAATTTAGAGAATTTTTTCATATAGCATGGAGGCTTTAATTTCATCATCTGAAAATTGTTCATATCATTTGACCATTTATTAATTGGGGAAATGACTTATATTATAAATTTAACACAGTTTTTTATATATTTTACTTTATCAGAAAAACTGGCTGTAAAGATTTTTTTCCCCCAGATTTGTACTTTCCTTTTAATCTTGTTTCTGTTAATTTTGTTTATGTAAAACATTTTTAATTTAATGTAATCAAAGTTGTTCATTTTGCCTTTCATAATGTTCTCTAGTTCTCTTTTGGTCATAAATGTCTTCTTTCTCTAAAGCTCTGATAGGTAAATTATCCCCTGTTCGCCTAATTTGTTTATGTTATCATTCTTTATGTCCAAATCATGTATTCATTTTGACCTTATTTTGGTATGGTTTGAGATGTAGATCTTTGCCAAGTTTATGACATATTATTTTCCCAGAAATTTTTTGTCAAATAGTGAGTTCTTCCAGAGCTGAACATTATAGTTTTGAAGTTTTGCAGCAATGGACCTTGGGGTTTTCCTTGTGGGATCTCTTTCAGAGGTAACTGATGGATTCTTTCAATCAATATTTCCCCCTCTGTTTCTAAAATATCAGGGCAATTTTCCTTAATGACTTCTTGTAGAATACTATCCATGCTTTTATTATTTGATCATGTTCTTCAGATAGGCCAAATAATTTTTCAATTATCTCTTTTGGATTTCTTTTCTAGGTTGGCTATTTTGCCAATGAAGTATTTCACATTTTCTTCCATTTTTTCATTATTTTTAGTTTCTTTGATTCTTGATGTCTCACAAAGTCATTAGCTTCCATTTGCCCTGTTCTAGTTTTTAATGAGTGATTTTTTTCAGTTATCTTTTGAATCTATTTTTCCATTTGGTTTGTTCTACTTTTTATGTAATTGTTTTCTTCAGACAATTTTTTCCCTTTCTTTTCCAAACTGTTGACTCACTCATGCATACCTCTCATTTCTTTTCTCATTTTTATTGTACCTATCTTATTTGCCTTTTGAAATTTTTTATGAACATTTCCAAGAAACCTCTTTAGGCTTGAGACCAATTTATCTCACTTTTTGAGATTTTTTTCTGTGGACATTCTATCCTTGTCTGAGTTTGTGTTTTGGTCTGCCCTTTCATCACAGCAGCTTTCTATGGCCAAGGTTCTTTTCTGCTTCTTGTTCATTTTCTTTCCTTTTCTTTTTTTTTTAACTTTTAAGGTGGAGCTCTGCTTCTGGGGTAAAGGTAATGCTGTCCCAAGCTTCTAGTACAGCTCTGAGCCTTGGCTTTGAGCACAGAGGTCCCTTGTGTTTGTAGGGAGTAGCTTGGCAGCTCTTTTAAGAAAAAGCCTGATTTTCCAGAGTTTGCCTTCTGAGCTGGGACTGGGAGCTGTCCCACTGATTTGTTGCTCTATTGAGCCAGGAGTCAGGGTCTTAGTTGCTGATTTGCTGTGATTAAGACCCTTTTGCTGATTTTCCCACAGTCTATCTGACCTGGGCTGAACAACATTTTCACCCCAGTTAGACTGATCTTTCTTGAAGTTTTTCCTATCTTGAGCTGGAGAGGAGTTTCATTCCATCACTCTGTTCAGAGACTTGGTCTGCCTCTCATAAGGGGGAAACCCACATATCTCCTGGATCATATCTTTCACCAACTTTTTCCTACCTCAGTGAGGTTTCAACCTTCTCTACCCAATAAATTCCAGTGAGTACCTATTAACTCTTACAGTCAAATATATATCCATCTGTTTAATATTTAAATTTCTTTATAAAAATTTAATGTCCCATTTTCCAGTTTTCTTACAAATTGCCCTCATACAAACTGTATAGTACAGAGACATACTGACCGTGTCTCACAGGCTCTATGACTTTTGTCCTGGACCTTTTCGCTGACTACAATGTTCTCCCTCATCTCCATGCCATCATTTGGCACTGAATCTGGAACATAATAGGGAATTAATAAAGAATTTGGAGTAATTCATATCTACCAGTTTGATGTCTAGCAGTTTTTACCATATACCAGTAGATCATAGTGCTTACACCCATCCCATCCCTCTTCAAGTCCTCTCTGGTTGTAATAAGTGCCCAGGGTTCATGAATAGCCATATCTGAACCCGCCCTTTCCTTCCTTTTCAAGGATTTGATTTAGATAATTCCACTGCAGTCTTGAGATATAAGCTGCATGATCTCTTCAAGACTGGACTAGACTTATTATTTCTTTGTTATAGGTATTTCATTGTTATAGGGAACTTCAAGTAAAGAAGCTTGTACCCATGTAGATCTTCAAGACCTTCTTTTCAACTTATATTTCTAAAGAATATTCTGAGGGACTATGAGGTAAAGTGACTTGCCCAGGATCACATAGTTAATACGTCAGAGACTTGAACTAAGGTCTGACTGACTCTAAAGCCAACTTTCTAGTATATAACACTGATTTTCTTCTTCATATCTAACACTATAATTCAGATACTCTTTCTTGACTCTGCGGGTTATAAACCTACTCCTTTATGAGGGCGTTGATATCCCAGATCTTGTCACTGAATGATGATTAATTTTTATAACCTGGGGATCTGAAAGAAGGGGAATAGCCTACAGATGCAGATCTAGCCCATAAGCTGAATCATTTTTCTGAATGCCATCTTTCTAAATTTATCTCTTGGATTCAGCTTTTGAACTAAAAATAAGCTTAATGAATCACATTCTCATTATAAAAGAATGCATGACAACTCATTTTTCCCATTAGTGTAGTTACATAAATATGAAGTGTTAGCTTCTGGCTGCATTCATACTATTCCTGAGTAAGTATTTCAATTTGCCACTGTCTTCATCTCAAAGATTTTTAATTTTCTGTTTCATTTAGAATCATTAAGGGATGTTGCTTAAAATGGGTAACGGACAAGTGTTTAGTCATTTCTAATTTACTGTGACACATACTTTTGTTCATTTATAGAGTGAGGCTCTTGCACTCTCCTTTCTCTTTGATGCTTATGGATTCCATTTCAAAATGGATGCATTTTCATTAAATGTCTACCAAGTTAATAATAAACGTTGGCCCTATTAACCAAGTTCTTGCCAAGGTCCTTAGTTCAATGAGAAAGGGAGACAATGATGAAAGGCAAGCAGGTGGAAGATGATCTCATGGGTACTATCATCAATGGATTAAGTAATTTTGTTAAAAAAATCCCTATTTGAATCAAATGTCTTATTATCATATTATAAATGGGGTAGTTAAGTATTGTCAGAATTATTAGTGATATCTCAAGCAATGATCGTTGTCGTTTTCTTCTGGCTAAGCTGGAGCCCAAACTTCAGTCATCATGCCAAGCACCACAAGTCCAACTTTTCTCAGATAAATCTATTGAGCATCTTGGTTACCAAAATAAAATCTGTCATGGAAACAGTAGGTGGGGTTTCCTGTATTTTGCCTTAGTAGGCATTCACTAAAGTGATTTTTATGGATGTGTTTTGATGCTTTCCTTTTTATCAGGCTAGGGATCTCAGGCAAGGTAAGATTAGTGGACCTTGCCAAGGGTACCCATTTAACTTTTGTGAGTTAGATTAGGAATAATTCACTATTTTTCTTTTTCTTTTTATCTTCTCTTTTGTTATTACCATTTTCTCCTCAATGATCATTTTTCCTTCTTAGCCATTTCTACCTATTCTCTTACTACTGAAGAGGGAATAAAGGAAAATAAATTAACTGCCTATATTTGGAATCTATTATGAGACTGAATTCCTTATTTCAGCTCCAGTTTTCCATTCTTTCTTTTGGATATCAAAGACTTTTATTTGGATATTCTTGGAAGAGTTTCTACCTTGTGTTATTAACAGCTTAGTTATCAAGATTTATTAAGAAATGGCTAATAGTTTGAAAAGAAAAATAAGACATATGGGTGAGCTTGGAATGAAGGGGCAAGAGGCAGTACAAAGGAAAAAATGACACTTCACATTTTTACTTAGATTCAACTTTGCCATACCAGTTGAAATAACTTCTTGGAGATAAACATGAAATCTTGGAGGTGAATGGGACTTTAGGAATCTTAACCATTTGTTTTAATTTATTGTATAGTTAAGGACAGATACAAAGAAGGAAAGTAATTTGGTTAGAATTAAACAGTTAGTGACAGTCAGAATAAAAACAGGTTTCAATTTTAAGCCTTGTGCTTCTATTGTCATTCCTATTCTTTGTCTAAGGTACCATCTTAAGCATTAATCTAACAGCACCAATGGTTGTTTATTTTGAATTCAAATTTCAAATCAAAAGGATAGTTGTGTCCATGCACCCCAGGCTGTATCTTATTTTTTTCATATTTTTTTTAAGGGTCCCTTAAAGCCTATTTCAAGCTGATTTCATTGATATCAAAATGTTATAGGACAAAGGGGTGCTCAAAAAAATGATTTGTCCCAAAGTCTAATAGGAATTCATGTCCTATACCCATAGCATAACACAGTAAAATCTAGTAGAGTCCTTATTTTGTCTTTGGATAACCAGTATCTGGTACAGTGTCTTATACATAGCAGTCACCTGACGAATGCTTGTTGGATTGGAATGCTATTGCATATAATGTGTATGTATACATATATGTATGTACACACATGTATGCATGCACATACACACATATTGGTGCAATAGCCTAGAATCAAGAAAATTTCTCTTCTAGAATTAAAATCTGGATTCAGAAACTTTCTAGCTATGTGACCCTGGAAAAGTCACTTAACCCTGTTTACCTTAGATTTTTTGCATCTATAAAATGAGCTGGAGAAGGAAATGGCAATCACTGCAGTATTGTTGTCCCCCAAAAACTCCAAAAGGGGTCACAGAGTTGGACACAACTGAAAATGATTGAACAATTCTTGCTCTCTCTCTCTCTCTCTCTCTCTCTCTTTCTCTCTCTCCTTCTCTCCTTCCCTCCCTCCCTCTCTTTCTTTCTTTCTCCCCACACACATACATATATACATACTTACACAAATACATACATACATACATATATATATATGTATATATATACACATAGACAAATAAACATTTGTGTTAATTTCTATAGATATAGGTTTCTATATCTATCTAGAGAGAGGGGAGGAGAGAGGTGGAGAGGGAAGAGAGGAGGAAGAGAAGAGAGAGATAAAGATTAGGTCCAGATTTGTGATTTCATCATTGTAAGTGAATCCTACTGTTGGGAATTCCCTCCATTATTATAGAGCAGCACCTCCTCTGAAACTTGAAGTCTGAAACTTGAAGTTGCCTATGGCACTGGCAGGTTGTGAATTGTCAATGGTCTCACAACTAATGTGTGTCAGACTCAGCACTTGATCCCAGGCTTTTATGCCAAAACTTGTCCTTTAGATGCTAACACATTACATTTCAATATATTCTGTTTTTTTTTAAACCTAAAGTTAAGACCAAACCAAACCAAACAAAAAAAAATCAGAAATGAATGGAGCTCATTCACTGTTTTTTTTTTTTCCTTAGTTGAAATGAAAATGAAACAAAAGAATACCCACCAATAAACTACCAATAAAGGATTAGAAGGAATGGATTGCCTAATATTATTGCATGGTTTTGCATGACACTATATAATTTTTTCCCTCTTCCAGTAATTTAGCTTAATTCAATACAGGAATAATGTCTGTGAAACATCTAGTACTAAGGCCAGCTGTGAACCCAACTGTCATCTCAATACACAGTTGGAATCTCATTTATAAAAGAATACCATGTTGACAGAGGCTTAGACTCTTGTGACAAAGGAACTGGATAAATATTGCTAGATATTACCAAGAGGCATCTCTTTTATATAACACATCAAAGAAAGGAATTTTGCATCCTAGTCTATGCTAGCTCAAGCAATTTTTCTAACATTGTACTACAGTAACAATTTTTGCAATTTTAAACAAGAGGATAACATGCTTTCTGATTTTTATTTGTTATTTTAAAACTGATTTTCAGTTAGAGGCATCTGTGAAGAAACCACAAATAAACACATAAGAGATCAGAATTGGAAAATCTAGCTACATGTCAATATTTTTACATGCCTGAAATCATTGAAAAAAATATTTCTTGTTTTGCTAAATACATTTCCCTTAATTTTTAAACTCATGTGAACTTTAAAGGGAAATGTGATCCATGTGTCTCCAACCAATTAACTCTCAATTTATTAAAATGTTTGGTAAGCCTTCAGTAGTATCTGGGAAGCATTTTCAAATTTTTTTTAATAAACCCTTGAAGGAACTTTTTTGGGTGAATATTTGTTAAAAACAGGATGTTGGATTCTGCCAAAGGGAAAAAAAAGCAAGCAAACATGAATGTAACTCAGGATAACTAAGCAGATTTCCCAGTATAATTGCACACATGATTTTTGCAATGTTACAAATTTGATAAAACAAAACTAAAAACATGATAAATATTTATATCCCCACCCCCTCAAGTTGTGATGTCCTCTTTTTATCAGCTTTTTTCCCTTTAAAAAAAGTTTCCTTTAAGGCCTATTTCAAGCTGTTTTCATTGATATCAAAATGTTATAGGACCTAGGAATGGTCAAAAAATGACTTGCCCCCAAACCTGCTAGGAATTCATAACCTCTACTATAGGCCAACACAAAAAAAATTTAAGCATAGGCTAGTTCTTATTTTGTCTTTGGATAATCAGTAGAGTGTCTTGTACATAGTAGTCACTTGATGAATGCTTATTAGCTTGGAGTGCTGTTTAGCAAGTTTTTAGAGAGGCAATGTGACCTAGTGGAAAGAGTATTAGACTTGGTGTTGGAATACCTGTGTTCAAATTCTGCATCTGGCACAAAATGTGTTATTATAGTCAAGTGTCTAAAACTTTCTGACTTTCTCATTGGCAAAATGGAGAAGATAAATACCTGTAGAACTTATTGCAAAGGATTCCTTTGGAGTTGAATTTAGTTAACATATATAAATATGTTTGCAAAGTTTAAGATTCTATATGCATCTGGAACATGAACAAAATTTCCCTTTTTGATTCTGTCATATACTGGCTCAATATTTGGGTACTTTGGGGATGGTTAACTCCCTTTCTACTTCTGGCCATGTAGTAATTCAGTACTAAGAGGACAAGGTTCTTTGATTGAAAAAAAAACATTATCAGTCCTTTATCTTCACTCCTTCCTAAGACAAGTGAGGAAGGGTAGGGATGGGGTTGATGGAATACTTTATCAGTTAAAAACAAGAAACAATTTCTAGCTATTTCCTTAGTGACAACTGTGCTTGTGGATGGATCATGGGAACCCTTTACTTCCAACCTAGTTTCTGTTCAACTACTGACCATGTTGTAACTAGACCACTGACTCAGTTAGGTGAGTTTATGTTTCCTTTCTTGAGTTGCTGACTAAACACTGCTCTAAAAAGGACATATTTAGGCTTAGAGATAACCTTTAAAGTTAAATAAGTTGAAAGCTTTGGATCAGTTGGATCTGACTGGAAGTATGGGAAGTTTTTCCCATTAAAGAAGATAACAAGAGGAGGAGCCAAAGCCTTTGACTGGTTGATTAGTAGGCCTGGGCTTTGAGAGAAGGGATAGTACAAAGTCACGGTGAAATTTAGCAGTGCTTAACCATCATTTCCTTAACATTCTTATAAGGTTCAAATATTTGGCTTCTTGACAAAGTATTTTCTTTCTGTAATTGCATTCATGCGTTTTCTGTTCAGCTTTTTTTTTTTGTGTATAGGAAATAAATTTCTATCTCATACTTATATTGTACATTAAATGTCTTTATATCTTTGTCTTTGGGAAGATCCAAGCATAGGACAAATTCCTCAGATACCAGAGTGTAGACTTAATTAGTCAAACAGTGTGAGAAAAGGACAATGGCTCCTCCTTAGAGACTGTGCTCATTCAAGACTGAATGCAGATCAATTGCTTGCATTGATATAGAGTTGAGAGGGACCCATTTGGTAGAAGATCTCTATATTCCTGGATTTAGCTGTAGTTATAATTGTTTGATATAATCTCAGTTATTATTTGGGAGTAGTTTTATAGCACTTCATTTGATATTAATCAATCCAAAAACACCACATAAATATCCCCCTTATTTCATCATCCCTTAATCTTTGGAATCACATGATTCCAAAGTTATACTTTAGCTATCCTGGCAGTAGCTGGTAGAAAATATTTTATATTTCTAGGACTTTGATTTTTGTTATCTCTAGAGGTGCATTGATTCAATTCACTACTTCTGAATCCTTAAAAAATGATCTCTCTTTGTATTACTTAGTATAAGTTTGAATCCCCTGATGATCTCTTTCCTCTTCCTGACATTAAAAAAGCCTACTTTGTTTCTGCAGTGAAAGGCAACATAGGCAGGCCTATTCCCCTTCTCCCGCCCTCAGATTTATTTTTATAAAGTCTTCATTGTCAAGCTGACATAGCACCTACCTACCACGAACAATGACTCTTTTTGCTGAGAGCCTCCTACATGCTTTGATCCATCAATTTATCATTCCTCTAATACTCCAGAAAGATAAATACCCAAATTCTCCATGGTCTGATATCCCTCCTTAGCATTCATTGTAACAAACTGCCCCAAGTTGTGCCAGAAAAGCTTATATTCATTCTTGCTGGGATTTCCCAGATGGGGCTTCTTGGCTTTGCATCAGTTCACAGGCACATAGATAAGCTGGATAATTTTTGAATGCTGCCATCAGCCTCTCAAGGGGCACAAACTGAGATGAGCTTCTAAACCCCAAGGTGCATGCTTGAGGCCAGCTTTTCATTCATTTTGGAAAAATCCATAGGGTTGGCAATTGCAGATGGAGCATTTAACATACTGGAACTCAGTCACATCTAGGATCAGTTTCATTTGATTTTTTTTTTTGTCCATCTGCTGGGTTCTTTGCTGCCTTTGTCGCGTTTTGGCTGTCTGTCTATCTATTTGAATATTACTAGGAAGGAGAAAGAAGGAGCTCCTTAAATTAAGAATTATTCACCCCCTTTTGACCACACCTCCATTCACAACCATTGACATAAGTTTGGTGGTAAGCTTTGTCCAATCTGTAGATTATATGCAAGGATCATTGGGCCAGGATAAGAGGAGCAAAATTAAGCTAAGTTTTATTTGGAGCAATTTGGTTTGGTATCTCTATTGTTAAGTTATGGGTAATTGGAAATTTTTTTTTAAATTTTCACCCTATATTGTATTTTATGCTTACAATATTAACAGAAAATGCTCTAATGACTATTCTTTTGACATTATCCATAAGAAACTTTAGTTTCTTTAGTATAAATCTAATATACTAATTTTAATATATCTATTAATGTCAAAAGAATTACCTAGAATTTCAATATGGAATTGAGTCACCATCAGCCAAAAGTTTTCATGTTATAGTGGTTAATGATTCTCATTGCTTTCTATTTACCAAAACGTTGTTAAGATTTACTTTTTGGATTCCTTATTTCATCTTAGTTGTTAGTATTCCTCCCTGAAGTGATATTTGAATTTTGTTTTTACATATTTGTATACATATTTTCTTTTTTCTATCTCCGATAGACTAAACTCTTTTAAGTCAGAAACTGTCTTATTTTTGTATTTGTACCCTTTAAGCACCAAAATGTTTTATTTTTTGTCTTGATTCTTCATACGTAAAATAGGAATTAGAATCCTCCAACTATTTATCTTACAGGATTGTTGGGAGGATCAGAGAAGATGATTTAGATACAAGGTTTTTGTGAAATGTAAAGTAGTAGGCTAGAGGAAGAAAAGGTTAATTGTTTTTAGTGCTAATTTTTCAATATAAAAAATTTTAAACTTGTAGACTTGGTCAAGTAGGAAATGAATCCTTTTATATAATTTAAGACCTTCAGTAAAAGAAATTTTTATACAGAAATGCAATTTTAAATGCTAATACTCTCCTGATGGAGTATGTTATTATAGCCAAGGTCTTTTAGACAAAGACACCAAAAGAATTGTAATCTAAGAGTCTTATAACCTAAATATGGAGATAAAGAATACCATGGAATAAGAAACAGTTCTTATGGTCTAAAGTAGCAGTTCTCAGAAGCCCTTTGGTTGGAGTGGGATGTCTCTGAACTACCTCAGGGGAACTTCAAGGTCAAAAGTATTTTTTAATAAAGTATTTTCAAAGTAACATTAAGATATTTCATACTCTAATTGTTGTTGTTCATCCTTAGTTTTTGAAGAGGACCAGACATCACAAGTGGTATCTTAACTTGTGGGTGAATTGGATTTATCAGACTTACTCTGAAATTATATCAAACAAGGTACCAGAAGTGATCCCTAGATTATGCTAACTTCATATTTTCTAATATGTAAATACAGATGAACATAACCTGACTGAACAAAAGTTCTTTGGAGTATCTTCATTAATTTTTTAAATAAGTAAAGGAGCTGCTTTAGAGAAGTGAGCTGTCTTATGGCCGCAGGGAGATGTTTTGGGAAAATTCTGCAAAGTGCTAGAAATTCTACAAAAGAATGAGTGAATTGAAAATGGTGATGACAACTTATATGAACATAGTCCTCTGGTGTACTACAGTATTTAGAAGGTCATGATCTTGGCCACCATCTTAATCTCTTATACACTGAGATTTTCACTTGTGTGGCTTCTTTTTTTTTCCTAGATAAAAGGTGAGGAAATAAGAAGCTTTCCAAGGTTTTATTGAGTCAAAGAGAATTTATTTTATAGAAATCCATTTGTACAGTAAACTTTGCTGGAATGTCTTATTGTAAAAAGGGTGATTTCTTGTATTTCCAATATTGTTCCCTTTGTTCTCTTATATTCATGTAGTATTATTTTTTTTATAGCAACTGTAGTTTTCCATTGAGTTCTTTCAAAGACATTTTGAATGGAGGCCAAATAGAATGTGCTTAGCTTGCTTAAATCAATGGATTAATTGGCTATGGAAGAGAACAGATGATGGAAATCATGGATTCATTCATCAAACATTTATTAAGAGCCAGTTACATCTGTGCAAGGACACCATGCAAGAAGTCCATTGGGCTACATTCAGTAGCACTACATTCTGTGTCTGTCAGTCAAGGGTAGGACTACAATACTAGTGCTAGTAGTGCTAGTTCCTGAGCAGGCAGTGAACAAAGGAAAGGCATTTTGTTTGGAGATACACAAGAGGACTATGACAAAATTCAGTTTTCTAATTCCAAATGGAATTCTCTGAAGGTAAGCTAAATGAAAAGCTGTCTCCAAAGATTCATTGTGTGCATAGATGGTCTGGTTGTTGTCCTTGGTACCTAAATAACTATACTAATTATACTAAATATTTTGTACTAAATCACTAAATATTTAGTACTAAATAACTATATAAGAGTCAAAGAGTCAAGTCAATGTTTCCAATTGTGACTGATCAGACCAATATGAGCTCGGAGTACTCTATCACAGGTCAGACACAAAAGTCCATATGAACATTTGGGGTGGATTCTCTAACTTTGCACATCTCATGCTTTCTTCTGAGCTAACTCAATTATGCTTTGCTCATAGAGCACGGCACCTTCTCTGATGAAGACACGCCATGCTCAGTTGTCCTGTGCCAGTGTCGCAAATCAATTCTAAAGTTCTTAAGAGAGTGTCTTTGTATCTCTTTTTCTGACAATCTTGTAAATGCTTGCCCTGTGTGAGTTCTCCATAAAAAAGTCATTTTTGGCAAGTGTACATTTGGCACTCCAAAAATATGACCAGCCCAACAGGGTTGAGCTCTCTGCAGTAGAGTTGCAATGCGTGGCAGTTTCATTCAAGAAAGGGTCTTAGAAGGGCAGTGGATAGAGCACCAGCTTTGGAGTCAGGAGGACCTGGGTTTAAATCTGTTGTCAAATATTTAATGTTTACTACATACTGTGTGACTCTGAACCCCAATTGCCTCTCAAAAAATAGTAAAAAAGAGAAAAGAGAAAGAAACAGAGAGACACAGAGAGACAAAGCGACAGAGACAGAGAGAGAGACAGGGAGACGGAGAGACAAAAAGACAAAGAGACAGAGACAGAGAGACAGAGAGAGAGAAACACACACACAGAGAGAAAAAGAGAGAGAGAGAGAGAGAGAGAGAGAGAGAGAGAGAGAGAGAGAGAGAGGAGAGAGAGAGAGAGAGAGAGAGAGAGGAGAGAGAGAGAGAGAAAGAGAGAGAGAGGGAGAGAGAGAGAGAGGGAGAGAGAGAGAGAGAGAGAGAGAGAGAGAGAGAGAGAGAGAGAGGCAGAGAGAATATCTCAGTATCTGGTATCTTACCTGTTAGATAATCTCCAGAGCCTGATAATTCAAATCAAAGCAGCACAACGGCTATGTAGACCTTTGGTCTGGATTCAGTCTTATAACTCTCCCACACTTTCCTTCAGACCCTCCCAAACACTGAGCTAGTTCTAGGAATGCATGTGTCAACTTCTTTATCAATGTGTACATCCTTGGAAAGCTCACTGCCAAGATAAGTGAACTTATTCATAGAATTCCAAACTTCTCCACTGACTGTAACTGATGGCTCCACAGATGGATGGTGTGGTGCTGGCTGAGGTTGGACATGTGGTTTCTTGATGCTAATTGTTAGGCCACAGATAGTATATTAACCACACACCCCTTCCAACAGCCGTTAAAGCCAGCAGGGCCAGTTGTCAGTTATATGAACTGGACATCCCATTAGATATAAAGTTTCCCTTAACCCTCCTTCAAAACATGATGCATAGGTTCCACTAACCTTTGGGTAATGTTCCTAATTAGGGAGAAAGGGGAAGAGTAGATTTTCAAAATCTAAGTGGATTTCTAGTTTTGCTTTCAAGTCACATTGACTTGAATTTTGAAGATCTATGTCATGAGGATATGGAGACCAAAAAGAAAATAAAATTTTCTTAACTAGAGCTATTATTTGGAAGATCTTGAATTGAAAAATTTGAGTTTTGGAGCTATTATGGCTTTGCACAAGTTAGCCTCAGGAATTTAGTTTTTTAATTTCTAAAATTTGGGATTTGAACTAGATTCATTTAGTCATTCATTTAAGATTGTGGAAACACAAAAATCAGGTGATTCCTGAGCTTCTTTTTAGTTTTAAGATTATAAGTTTCATGCTTCCTGAAAGGAAGAACAGTTTTATTTTTGTCTTTGTCAAGATACAGGGGTCCTCAAACTATGGGCACGGACCAGATGCAGCAGCTGAGGACATTTATCCCCCTCACCGAGGGCTATGAAGTTTCTTTATTTAAAGGCCCACAAAACAAAGTTTTTGTTTTTACTATAGTCTGGCCCTCCAACAGTCTGAGGGATAGTGAACTGGCCCTCTATTTAAAAAGTTTGAGGACCCCTGGCTCTAGAATATTGTAGTTGCTTAAATGATTGTTAGCTGATTGGTTTGGTTTGATTTATGGAGATCACTTTTGTTTAGATTTCCACGTATACAACTGTAGAAGATATTCTACATCACCACACCTCAAAGTATTGATTAAGTGACTTCTTCATGTTAGGCACTGTGCTAGGGTCTGGGGCATATAAATACAAAGAACAAAATTATCTCTAGAAACAAGAAGGTGGAATATTAGTTATCAAGGACCTCAAAATGAAAATGATAAGATACTTTTTCAGTCAAAACAAAAAATATTCTCAAAATCAAAGTTAACTTAAATGAAAGGTAATGAGGACATTTCATCATAAATGTAGTGGTCACTCTAGAAGGGTAGCAGAACAAAAGAGAAGCATTAGGAAAGAAGGGATGGGTGATATGAGGAGAAAAATCTGCTCTCTGATTATACTAACTACTGAGAAAAAGGGAAGATGCAGAATTATATGATGTATGGGTCAATAAATTCAGTTTTTATAGCGTACATTTCAGATGTAGCTATACTTCACTTAAACTACTCTACAATATAGCAGATTCAATGTTGTCATTTAAAATTAAGATCATTAGTAAATCTTATGTGAGTTGATGATAAGCACATATTAAACATTTAATATTTGCCAAAGACTGTGCCAAGTATTGGGAATTCAAATACAAACAGAGAGACAGTTTCTGCTGACATGGAGCTTACATTCTATTGAGGAAAAACACACAAAAAGGATTTGGGGAGGGAAGAGGAAAGGGGAAAGAGATAAAAGTTCCTGTCATGGAAAGACATATAAAAGTCTAGGAGAGTCAGAAATGCAGTGTAAAATGGAATGAAGACACAGTTGGCTTTGGCTTCCTCCTTAAAAAGGAAATTCTGGAAATTGGGTAATTAGAGGTAGAGGCCCCAAGGGCAGAGAGTTATGTCCAGTGTGTGAAGTCTAGGTGAGTGAACTTCTTGGGCGCGGGAGTTTCTGGAGCCTTAAAGAGAAAGTCTGGAACAGTCAAGACTGAACCCATAATTTTATAATATCAACAACTAAATAGTATATATGCAGGAGATTGGCATCAAACTCAGTACTGTAGTAAAAAGAATGAAAAAAATTTATAATTTAAATTACATTTAGATAACTTGTTAAAAATATAAACTGCAGAACAGCTTCCAATCTGCATTAGCTGGAGGGAGTTTCTTTATACCAATGAAAATATAGATACAGTTAAAAATAATTTATTTCAGTTCCATCAGAAATATTTTCAGCCCCATAAGATATAAATGTCATAACAGTCCTGGATTCAATCATGTGGGATCTGCTACATGCTGACAACTATGCTCTTGAAACACACAATAAAGAAAACAGACAAATAATTATGAATTTACTTTGAAGTGTCACTGGTTCATCATTCCACACTCATGATAAGCCTGGGAAAGACCAGGGACAACAAAAGATATCCACTCCCCTTCTCAACAGCCAGTGGCACTATTATTCACCTAGTCACCTAGGAATGAAAATTGCAGTGATCTTTTGATTCATTCCCTTCCTTCATCTCCCATAGGTAGTCAGCCACAGATGAGGTTAGCTCATCCTTTGGAATGCCTCTTATATACATTCTTTCCACTCTGGTTCTGCTGCCACAACCCCAATTCAAACCTTCATCGCCTTCCATCAGGGCTATTTTAACAGGCTCTCAGCTAGCCTCTCAGGTTCCATTCTTTCCCTTTCTAATCCATCTTGCACCCAGATGTCAGACTAATCTTCCCTAAACATTGCTTTCATCATGTCATTTTTCTGATTAAAAGCTTTTTATGGGCCACTATTTTCTATCTCATTCAGGCCAAATTCCTTTATCTGTCTGTCACAATGCTTGATAATCAGACCTCACCCAACCTGTCTGGTCATATCTTCTTGGAATGCATCTCTGCCTATAGCATCTTGACTAATTACACTATTGTTCTAATTGTATGTGTAAGGACTGCGGTGAATTTGGTTAGTGGTGGGAAATATGGCAAAGTTGATAGTTACTCTAGCCCCTTCTGGTCTTTTTTAGTTTTGTTCCTGACTTGATTTACACAGCTAGGGGGCCTTATGGAGGCTGAAAGGAACATATGCTTTTTACCACAGCTCAACTCAGTCTTTGTAGTTTTGCTAAGTGGACCACCTAGGATGATGGGAAGGGACCCAGGTTCCCAACACAGGGATATAACTGGACTTAAAAGGAATGTTCAGATTATGAGTCAACTAATCATTTAGATTGAGAGACCACAAACAGCATCAGGAGAAAAGCAGTTCAAAATACAGATTTAAAAATGGCTAGCTGGCTTTGTGCAGATGTTTGGGTTTGTATCACAAATGAGTGCTAAAGAAAATCCTTAGGACACTCAGGGAGACGCTAAGCCTTATAGAGGGTTGCAATTGTTACTGAAGACTAGGTGATGGCAGCAGATAATAGTCATATTGAAGAAGCCACATTGTGGTTATGGATCTACAGATTTCAGTGAAGCAGTAATTTAGCAAAGAAGCTGTATTATACCTTATCACTAAAAGATGGTGGAGGCAGTGACCAGTAACAGTAACCTGACCAAAGAGGAGCAGTTCAACAGAAATGCTGAGAGAAGACAGCACATATTAAACAATGACTTTACCAGAGGAAATCTAAAAATCTGTAACATCAGAAGCATGGATAATTTTGACCATACTTGTTTGCTAAAAGTGAGCCTCTCTTCCATGGTTAATATAGTTAATATAATGTACAAAAATCTTATTATTTTGCTGTTTAATTTGTTTTGATTTACCATGTCTGGTTAGTTAGCTTAATAAAAGTCAATTCATTAATATGGATTTATGAGCTATGAATTTGTACATACTGTGAAGTAGATAGTACATGCATGATGATCCCCATTTTCAGGTGAAGAAACAGGCTCAGTGGGGTTGTGGTTAGGGACACACAACTCTAAATTGTGTCAAAGTAAAGATTCACATTCTAAGTTTGGAATTTTTTCCACTGCATCATGATACTCTCTAATGAGAAAGGAGACTAGTAAGCAAAAAATAGTGATTAGGCTGGGCTGCTAAGATGAAGAGTCCAGAGCTAAAATTGTAGAATGATATTTTAAAGTGTCTAATTTAAGAATGAATTAAAAGGCATTTTAAGTGCCTACTGTACTTACTTACAAGGATATAAACGTAAAAATGACAGATTCCATACTTTCAAGAAAGTTGTATTCTAAAAAAATTAAATTAAATTAAAAATTTTTTTAAAAAAGAAAAGTTGTATTTTAATAGAGGGAAGACACCATATGGAAGAGAGTGTTGGTCAGGGAGGGGTGTTTTGGTCTGGGAAATAATAGAGATGGTGAGTGGAGTCATAGAAATATTGATTCATGGACCCTTTCCAGTAACAATGACATTACTAATTTGATATCTCTTCCCAGGGCAAGAAGGTAGAAAGCAGAGGACAGGAGAGGTTAGAATGTAAACACACAAGTGGTATGACAGATGGTAAGAAGCAGTCTAGGATAGAAGAGTAGATGAGAAATGAAACTTGGCTGGACCAGCTAAATTCAGTGGTACAGTATTTGAGGATGAACAGAATGTGAATATTCTAATTGATTTGAATTTATATTGTTTCATTCCTGAATTCCTTAGATGAAAGACTCCAGGTCACCACTAGTAATCCTTTCTATAACCACTGTAATATTAATGTGTACTAATGTGCTTTGATGGCTATGGGAACACAAGTAAATAACAAAAACATAGGTAAATAAAATAATAGATAACTAGATAGTAAAAAAGATTATTGCTTGGTGGAATCTAGTTAATTCAGATAAGCAAACCAGCATTTGCCCATTGGTTCCTGGATTTTGTTTTCCTGATAGTCTTACAGACTCTGAATACCTGCAGTTATTATTGATTTTCCCACTTATCTTGGACTCTTGGATTTTAGTACATCGCCTGACTTTTTTCAATTTATATTTCTTCACTTTTAATTAGATTCTTTTGCCTCAAATAAGAATAGTCCTCCCATCTTCCCAGGAGTTTGCCTAATCCTTGCCATTGATCAGTTCTCTCCTGGTTAAGATAAAATAATGTTGGACTCCAACACCTTGCCATATTAATGATGCTTCCAATAGGGGGCTCCAGAGACCATAGAGCTATGTCTTCAGTAGACTCAGAGCAGTGAGGACCTAACAATGCAGTGAAATCCCTTAGCAACAGCGAATGAAGGTTACAAACTGTTAGCAGGGGCAGCTTTATTTATTTATTTATTTTTTTATTTAATAGCCTTTTATTTACAGGTTATATGTATGAATAACTTTACAGCAGTAACAATTGCCAAACCTCTTGTTCCAATTTTTCACTTCTTATCCCCCACCCTCTCCCCCAGATGGCAGGATGACCAGTAGATGTTAAATATATTAAAATATAAATTAGATACACAATAAGTATACATGACCAAAACGTTATTTTGCTGTACAAAAAGAATCAGACTCTGAAATATTGTACAATTAGCTTGTGAAGGAAATCAAAAATGCAGGTGTGCATAAATATAGGGATTGGGAATTCAATGTAATGGTTTTTAGTCATCTCCCAGAGTTCTTTTTCTGGGTATAGCTAGTTCAGTTCATTACTGCTCCATTAGAAATGATTTGGTTGATCTCGTTGCTGAGGATGGCCTGGTCCATCAGAACTGGTCATCATATAGTATTGTTGTTGAAGTATATAATGATCTCCTGGTCCTGCTCATTTCACTCAGCATCAGTTCGTGTAAGTCTCTCCAGGCCTTTCTGAAATCATCCTGTTGGTAATTTCTTACAGAACAATGATATTCCATAACATTCATATACCACAATTTATTCAACCATTCTCCAACTGATGGACATCCATTCAGTTTCCAGTTTCTAGCCACTACAAAGAGGGCTGCCACAAACATTTGTGCACATACAGATCCCTTTTCCTTCTTTATGATCTCTTTGGGATATAAAGGGGCAGCTTTTTTACTAGATGGCCACGACTTAATCCCACGCTTGGAGCCCCAGTCTTTTCTCTGCATGGGTAGTGCAAGTACTGATAGATCTCTGCTCTTAGAGGCATCCAACTCATTCAGATGGCATTTTCCCAATTTGTGTCTTTATTTTGTTTTTTTGATCCCCTACAAACTTCCTGGTTTCAATGCTTGCTCTAGCCACTGGTTTTTGCCATTTTTCTTGGCCTCTTGAATTTTTGCACTTGGTAGACCCATTATATGTATTAATAGATCCCTACCTCTGAGGATTAGGATTACAGATTAAATTCTGGAAAACCTCAAAGGTCATTTTATTCCCTCATTTTACATATGAAAAAAATGAGTACCAGGAATATTGAATAATCTTGCTAATATTAAATAATCTTGCTAAAGGAAATATAAATAATAAAAATAGGAACCAGGACTTGAGCACAGGATTTTGATTTTAGAGCCAGTTCTCCTTCCACTTAATTATGATTATTCCCTTAGAGTTCTCCATGATAATTTTCCTATTGTTATATACAACAAAGGAGGTTGTCTTCAGAGATGTATCATATTTCATGTCTTTTTTTTGGTCTGAACCAGTAATTTCATTCATGTAGTATGTCCAGGAAACTCCTTTACTAATGCAAAAAAAAAAAAAAGAACTGTTATACAAATAAGAGTCTTAGTTACCTGCAAACACAGAGAGATTAAGTTACTTGCTCTGAGCTGTACAGCCAGGAATTGTTTGAAGTGGGACTAGAATCCATCTCTGATTATTCATTATGACATGGTCCCAATAGGAAAAGACCAAATGGGCAAAGTAGAAATCCCATAGTTCTGAACAGCAGATTTTGAAGCATGACAAAGTTCAAAATAAAGTATCCTAGCTACAGGATACCTCTGTCCTGGTGGATCAAGTTTTGGAGGTTTGACTGTATCTATAAAGGATGAATTTGCTAGGTGATCTGTACATGTCTGAATATGAGTGTTCCTGAAATCTCACCTTTAGTCTTAGCCAGACTTTATTTATTTATTTATTTGTTTATCTATTTATTTTATTATTATAGCTTTTTTATTGATAGAACCTATGCATGGGTAATTTTTCAAAATTGACCCTTGCAAACACTTCTGATCCAACTTTTTCCTACCTTCCCTCCAACCCTTCCCCTAAATGGCAGGCAGTCTCATACATGTTAAACATGTTAAAGTATATTTTAAATACAATATATGGGTACATATTTATACAGTTCTCTTGTTGCAAAAGAAAAATCGGATTTAGAAAGGTAAAATAACCTGGGAAGAAAAACAAAAATGCAAGCAGTTCACACTCATTTACCAGTGTTCTTTCACTGGGTGTAGTTGGTTCTGTTCATTACTGATCAATTGAAACTGAATTTCAGCCAGACTTTTAACAGAATTTCTAACTGTCTTGCTGAGAATCAGTTGACTGTTGGCATAAATCTAGTAGAGCTCAGAGGGGTATTTTCTGGCCCCTTCTGGTGTTGAGGCACTACCTGGGGACCATTCTGCTGTCACTACAGGTAAGAGGTAAGTAAGACTCCTCTCCCTATGGCATGCTTCTTACTTCCTGCTCCTAGATTACTTAATACTGACCAAAACTTTGCATATTGGCTAGAGTCACAGCTATGGTAGACTTGGGGACCTTCAAGAACTTTAAAGTTTATGTTCTGGCACAGAAAAAGTGAAATATTCCAGGAAGTTCATGTTATCCTTGTAGTAGTTGTGATAATTGAGAAGTACCTACTTCTATTAATGCTGCTACCCTGAGTATCAGACAGACCAAGCTTCTGCAGTTTGGAGTGGGGAAACTTTTTATGTATTCATTCTGAACATTATCCATTTTCTTCCTTTTTTCAGTACTTTAAGATAATGTTGAATTTTTCAGAACTTGGTCACTTTGTTCTTGGTGCTGCTAGAAACAGTTGTTCTTTATTTACATCTCCCTACACTGAGCCTTCCTCCCCAGTATCAGGACTATCAGGAAATTAGAAGAAAAAGAACTTGAGTTTCAAGGGACCATAGAAGTTGCCTAATACAAAACTTCTTAAACTGTGGGTTGCAACCCCATTTGCAATCCTATATCTGAATGTGGGGGTCATGGAAAATTTGGCAGCTGTAAAAGATATTGAGTATTTCATCAAGTTTTAATTCTTTATATAAAAATAAATATTTATCTCATTAGTATGAAAATTTGCTTTCATTTTTAATAAATGATAAAATTATATGTATATCAAAGAATTGCTTTAAAATAAATTTCTTTATAATATATTATCAGTAAATTTTTGATTTACATACCTGCATACACAGGGTCATGTAAAAATCTCTCAGACAAAAAAATCTCAAATAGAAAAAAGTTTAAGAAGCATTGCTCTGTTGTAGTGGTATCAAGCTCAGATATGAATGGGAAGCCACTAATCCATACATAAATATCCTTGCATATTAATTTATTTAAAATGTTATATAATATATATTGTATTGTATTTTAATTGGTTAAATATGTCCTAATTATATTTTAATCTGGTTTATACATTGAGGAGTGTTCTACATAGTTTTGGACACCTTTGATCTAGCCTATCCCCTTCATTTGACTTGCTCAAAGTCATTCAGGGAGATTTGAACCCAGGTCACAGGGCCAGTGCTCATTGCACTTTTTCGAGCAACCTTTTTCCAATTTATCTATTTATTTTTACTTGCTACAAATTGCAGACAAGAATGTATCTTTTATTATTTACTGTATTAACATATATTACTTGTTGCTGAAACCTTATTTTCTAATTAAGAGGCATATTAGCTATTTGAACCAAATTCAAATCTATATAAACCCAAAGAGAAAAAAAAAGCAAGCAACAATAACAATAATCTAACAGCAGCAGTAGCAATAGCAGCAGCAGTAGCAACACCATCACCACCTTCCTAATTTTGGTTCTCCATGGGTCAATATGAAAAAATGGCATTTGGATAGTTTCTCTTGGATCTGTGAAATTGCCTTCTCATCAATAAGGCTAAACTGCTTATGAAGGAGAAGCCTTTTATGATTCCACATCACAAATCCTAAGGATCTATGTAAATAATAACCATTATTTTATTTACTTGCTTTTAGTCTCTGACTTCTCCCTTTTGCTGCTGTTTAATTTAATCTAATATATTAGAATAGAATGTTAGAAATAAAATATAACAGTAATTATTTCAGACAAAAAGCCGAGGCTTAGATAAATTGGAGTTGAAGGATTTATTAAAAGCTTCATAGGATGGGACTAAAGGAATTCTAGGGAATTACAGAGATTCTTAGTCTAGTACTTATATCACTATACTCCTGCTCTTCGCTCTCTACAGAAGTCTCCATGCCGATTTATATTTTGACTAAAAGTCTTTTGTCTATAAGTCTATAAGTATATAATATAAAAGTATTTTGACTATCTAGTGTGAAAAGGCTAATGGGAGCTTTGTCCTTAGGGCTCACCACACCTCCTCATGGGTTGGTACCATGCAAAACAAATTGCATATGCTCCCAGGACTGGCTTCCACTGGTCAGTTTTCCTGTTGCATATGAAAAATAGAACCACATTTTAAATAATGAATATAGCCAACTTATAAATAAATCTATACTTTTACAACATTTTTATGTCTATGCTTTCCTGTGTAATCCCACTGGAACCAGTCTAGAATAGGGCTTGGTATAATATCCAGACAAGCCTTCCAGTTTTCAAACTAGCTTTCATACAACTTCCAAACTAATTTCTTATTCCAGTCATGTGATTATTATTCAAAAATTTTCAATAGCCCCTTGTTTTAGATTAAGTAAAATTCAAACTCTTTAGACTATCATTCTTGGCTCTTGACAATCTAATACCATCTTACACTTTCTGTTTTCTCTTCCTATCACTTTCCTCTGTATGCTCCTTTCTCTCACCAAGTTATATCATTCTTTGTTCCCTGAAAATACATTTTCCCACATCTATGTCTTTAGTTACTTTTGTTGAATTTCTATCTATTAAAAACAACAACAATTTCCTTAACCATTTCTCTGATTACTCTCATCATTGGTAATGATAATTTACTACTGTATAACAGCTTGACTCACAAAGAGATTTCTTCATAATAATCTTTTGAAGTAGATAAGACAAGATAAGATCCCCATTTTATTGATGAAGAAACTGAAACCCTTTGGGCACAGTTACAAATTGCTGAACAGAATGGTTGAATCAGTTCAAAACACCAGCAGTACATTAGTGTCCCATTTCCCCCCCCCCCATTCTCTCCAACATTTATCACTCTCTTTTTTCTGAAATATTAATCAATCTATAGACGTAAAGTGAACTTTTTAGTCAAAAGTGATTTAGATCACTTCTTCATATACCTATAAATAGGCATATTTAATTTCTTCATCTGAAAAGTAACTGTTCATATACTTTGACCATTTATCAATTAAGGAATGGCCTGATGTTGTACTGATGTTTCTCTGATGTACAGGGGATTCTGGTGTGTGATGCTGGCTGAGGAAATGGAGCGGGAAAGTGCTGGAGGTGTAGGGCTCTGAAAGCTTAATGATATTGATCGGGGTCCTGGTGGTGATGTCTGGTGTATGCTGTGGCCCCGTGGAGAGGTTTCTGTGTTTATTTAGGGCTATACTGAAGTATGTGGAAGACTGACCACTGGAAGATACCTCTCTGTCCTGGGCTAGGCTGAGGCCCAGGAAGATCTGCCTGCTGGAAGATCCTGCATGGTTAAAATTACACCAAAGCACAATATATGATTTGAGAAAGGAAAAGGACAAAATATTTTTAGCTGTTTAAGTGGAGACCAAGGAAATTTTCATGGAATAGGTGATATCTGAGATGAGCCTTGAAGGAAGAGAAGGATTTCACAAGGTATAAATATAGGGGGAGTGCATTCTGGCATACCTTGCCATTTTGGTGCCCTCTTGCTCAAATACCTGTGGTGAAATTACACCAAATACCCAAAAAATAAGTCAAAGCTAGAATCCATGGCCTCCCTGGTTTTCCCAAGGCTGTGAGGGGACCTGGTTTTAGTGTCCACCTGCTTCACCACAGTGGGATTGTGATCTTCTGCTGGTTTGCTTAGATTAGGCTTGCTGCTTGTTTGCTGTGAAGTTTCCTGCCTAGGACTGGATCCCCTCCCTTTCCTTATTTGAGTGAGATGAGCACCTCCTGCCAATCTTTCAAGTTTTCTGGGCTAAAATATTGTTTTCTCCTGTCTCTTGGCTGGTTAATATGCTCCAGGACCATCTTGAGGTACCATTTTATCATTGCCTGGAGGTGAAATGGGGGAGTTAGAGCAATTCACTGTTTACTTTTCCATTTTGGCTTCTAGAAGTAGAATCTTCACAGATTCTTTTTAGGTAATTTGGGTATTTAAAATAGATGAAACATCCACTCAAAGCCATTCTTAAAACAATATTGCTATTACTGTATACAAAGTTCTCTTGATTCTACTCATTGCATTCTTCATTATGTCACGTCTTTCTATCTTTTTTCTAAAACTACTGAACTCATCATTTCTTATAGATTAGTAGTATTCCATCCCCATCATATATCACTACTCATTCAACCATTTCCCCAGTAATAGGCTTCCCTGCAATTTTCATTTTTTTGTTACCACAAAGAGAGCTGCTGTAAACATTCTAGAAGATATAGGTTCTTTTCTTTTTTCCCTAATTGTCTTTGCAAATAGACCAAATAATGGTATTTCTTCAATTTCAACCTATTATAATATTCTATTTATAATTATTTGTAGACGGATTGTATATTTTCTTGTTCTTGTAGCTATTGATCCTTTACTTCTATTCAACCCTGATACTAGATTGAAACCCTCTCCTGTACTGACTTTTCCTTTGGGTTAGAACATTTCCTGATATGACTTACACAAGATGAAGGCCAGTGCAAAGAATGAAGTGACAACAAATCATCCTAAATTCTTTGTACAGAGGCTTGAGTCCTTGCATGATCCCATGACTCTCGTCTTCCCGGAATAAGGTATTCCTCCTTGTCTCTCTAACCAGGTAAGTTTAACTTCACTACCAAACTCTGCTGAAATTTATTCAATGCCCTCAGAATTTTCCACGTACAATTCGCTTATAATACAGTTATCCAGTGGGCCTGTCAATGAGACATGGAGAAAAACAGCTTAAAGTTGTAGATTTACTCTTGTTTAATCCCCAAACAATCTTCCCAAGATGCAAACAAATATTGCTTTCAGAAGCAACATACAAAAATAACAGGGTTCAATGCTGATTTGCTTGGCTCTTGTGTATTATTCCTCCAGACTTCCTGAAATAAAACATTTTAAGAACATTGGAGCTGTGAGAAATTGCCATATGCATCTGACTAAGGATGTAGATTTGATTTTCTTGAAATAATTTCTTAGGTTGACTTCAATATTTGCTAAAAAACAAAGACTGTAACAAAACACTTTTTCAGATAAAAATAAAAACAAACATGGATTCAGCACATGCAAGTCACTGCTCAAACACTGCTTGAGAGATGAGTATTTCAATCATCAAAGAATTTACAATATGGTAAGGGGTATAAAATATATAAAAGTAAATATGCTGAACTGAAAAAGAATGTAACTAGTAATATTTTCATTTGGAGGCAAGAGATGGGAGTTAGAAGAATTAAGTATTCATTGGAATGGAGGAAGAACAATTATCAAATGGGACAAGGGATATTACTGGCAGGAGGAGGAAGCAAAACCAGAAATATTCTGAATTATCTATCTGGCTAAAAGTAAATATGCCAAAGGGTAAAAATTGTGTAGAGTGAATAGGAAGGATACTGGTGGAAAAACTGCAGCAAATGCTGTCAAAAGAAACTTGGTCAGGGTCAGAAACAACTCAGTACTCTGTAAGTTCCTGACTTATGACAAAGCCTCAGCTACCTTACCCTGGTTACAAGTGGGACAAAGGACAAATGAGATAAAGTTCCAGATAAAAAGTTCTAACAATATATGATTTGAGAAAGGAAAAGGAAAAATATTTTTAGCTTTTTAAGTGGATACCAAGGAATTTTCATGGAATAGGTGATATCTGAGATGGGCCTTGAAGGAAGAGAAGGATTTCACTAGGTATAGATGTAGAGGGAGTGCATTCTGGCAAACCTTGCCATCTTGGTGCCATCTTGCCCAAATGCCTGGAGATGGGGGTTTATAGGCTCACATCCCTCCTACCCTGTGGTGCTCTGGGTATATGCTAGCAACATGGTGTCCAGGGCCATGGGAGATGATGTAGATAGGGGATATGTGCGTGATATTCTTCTCCTCTTCTTGACTTCCCAAATTCCCTTTCCATCTTTTCAAATTTCTGCCTGCCTATCTATCTATCTATCTATCTATCTATCTATCTATCTATCTATCTATCTGTGACTTACCTCCATTGGGCCTAGACTTGATTCTAAGGTATAATATATTTCTATCTCCTGTTTTCTGTCAGAAGGAATAAAACAGTAGCTTGGATGAGGGTATGAAAAGTGAATCAGATATGTTCATGGTAATATTCCAGAAACTCCTTCCCATGTTGAGAGTTACTTTGGTTTTCTATTTCTTTCTTTTTTCCCACATTCCCTACACCGCCATTAATTGCTACAAATCTCACATTTTACTTGTTCTATTAGAGGAGGAAAAGGAGAGAGAAATCATTTAAGGAAATATACTAAGAGTAGATAGGGGCCACCACCAACTAGTGAAGATTGTTATTGTGTTATTTATAGGGAGGCAGAAGAGACACCAAAAGCCTTTTCTCTTCCTACTTTTCTCTAAGGGAAAGAAAAGAAATTCATTTATCCAAAATCATAGCAAAAAGAAATCAGAGAAGGTGTACATAGGAGAAATATATTGGACAACACAGAATGAAGGAGTGACTGAGGTAACTCGGCTCAATCAAAAGAGATTGTCTTTAATTTCACCCAACAGGAAACTCCTAAAAATTTCCAGAGTAGCTAGCAGGGACATATTAGAGACTGCCAGCTCTTCCCTTAAGTTATTTTTTCCTTTAGCAACCTGAAATAGGATTGACTTCTTCCATATTCTTTTTTGAGGCTAGAAACCAGAAAAGGCCAAAATGACTTCCTGCTTGAATAGTTCTGAAACCCAAGTAGTCCCAAAGTGGACTAATAAAGGCAAAGCTTTCTGATCCCTGTCCCATAGTTCACATGGGCAGGGCAATCATCTCCATCAATAAGAATAGGAAGTCCTAAACTAATGGTCCTTGGAACCAGGATTAAATGAAAATCTTTACTTTTAAATTTACTTTGCAGCCTGTTTTTTTCCTCCCAGTTGAATAAATTGTGAATTATACAAAAAAAAATTCATTCCCCAATAACAATTCAAGAAATATTGTGTGGACTTAACTGCCAGCATGCATATGTTATAAATAATTTGAATTTTCCTTTTGTGATATAAAAGTGAACATTCAAAATACTGTTCTTTTCAGAGCATCATAGAGTAAGAGCTGAAAGAGACTTTGAGTGTCTTGGGGCCAACCCCTTCATTTTACAGATGAGTAAATTAAGGCCCAGAGAGGGACAATGACTTGTGCAGAATCACACACCTGGTAAGTATCTGGGGTAGTTGTTGAACTTGGGTGTTTCTTCCTGACTTCTGTGATACTAGCCACTATACCACATTCTTATCCCATATTTTAATAAGACCTCTGTAATGATGCTTTGCTTGAGTAAAAAAGAAATGAAAAGAAATCAGGCTTATATGTTGTTTGAGAGGTAGATATGCATCTATGTGGTATTGAATTACAGACCAAACGAGACATCTAGTAAGCAATTGAGATTCAATTTCCATTATCATTGTGAGACTTGAATTGACCTTGGAAGTTCTATCTGGATTTTTATCCAATTTCTAGTGGTATGAGATTAAAAGCCATCAGATAATTTAAAAAAACCCAACAACCTACACTCAGTAATATCTGAGACTCCATGCAAGTTTTCATTTAGTTATTTTTTATATTTGCTTCCTTATTTAATATCCAAACAGTATATCAGATCAACACAATAATATGAAAAAGCTTGTCAGCATTTCTCCCTTGGAATAATTTCAATTTTGATTTCCCATTTCAGATATTGGGATATAGGAAAGATGGAGACCTTAGGATAATGCCTGCATTTATTCTTGCATGGATTAGCATCACTCAAAGTAGCCTTTATGTAAATTAGGTATTTGCATTCCTGCTGATGAAAGAAATGAATTCTAAATCATGCTCTTGTTTTGGTGCCTCCTTTTCTTCTGTTTTGCAGTGTTGCAGTAATGTCTGTAATTTGGTTATCTAATGCACCTGGATCTTCCTGCCTAGCTCTGCTGAAGTCATTAAACAAATGTGTGAACTGCCTATTTTCAAATTAATGGCATATGCTCTCAGTCTTTGGGCTATGGGAAATGAATCAAAATTTGCCATGCAGCTATAAGCAATTCATGATTTAAGGAAAATCTCATCAAATTACATTTCCAATATCACTGATGTATCACTATCAGGAGCAAATGGAAAAAGCTGCTGAACCTATTGTGTAGTATGAGCTTGGCATTTGGAGTAAGTGGGAAATTCAGAGCATTAGTATTATGACTGTGGAATGTTTCCTATGCCTGCAATGTCTTGGTCTTTTCGATTTATTTGAGTTATTTACTTTACATTAGATTCCAGTTCAAGCTTCACCTCCTCTCTAATGCATTTTCTCACCAATCCAGCCAATGACCTGGCTATCCCTACTCTGAAAACCTGTACTACTCCTTGTCTCTTACAATCACTTGACATAATGCTGTGTGATATACTAGTGATACAGCTTCAAGTCTTGAAATATGTGTATCTGAAAAGTCAAAAATTAGTATTCTCCAAAACACAATGGAGGTGTTTTGATGCATGATGCATGATGGTGCATGATGAAAATGAGGAGGAGGAGGAAAAGGAGAAGGGGGGGAGAGAGAGAGAGAGAGAGGGAGAGAGAGAGAGAGAGAGAGAGAGAGAGAGAGAGAGAGAGAGAGAGAGAGAGAGCAGAGAGAGAGACACAGAGAGGGAGAGAGTGGACAGCCTACATATACTATTGGAATCCTCATTCTTCATAAAGACAAAAGAAAAAGAGGAAGGGCTCTAATGTTTCAGGGTCCCTGAAACCCATTTATAAGAGGACATGGACAAAATTTATATTGCATAAACAAACATGAATGCATCGTGATACTCCATGGTTGGGGGGAATCTCCACATTGTTGAACGAGATCATGAAATCATTCAAGTATTTGGGCATGCTTTGTTGCTCTGGGATTCTTAACCTGCTTTATGGACCCCTTCGAAATCTAATGACACTTATGGACTCCTTTTCAGAATAATCATTTCAAATGCTTAAAATAAAATACACTGGATTATAAAGGAAAAAATTATTATTTTGAAATAGTTATCACTTTTTTAAAAAAAAGAAGTTCAAGGAATAAAGGTAAGGAACCTCTGGAATAGATTAAGTGCTGAATGCAGAGTCAAAAAAGTCTACTATCAAATTCTTTTCCCCCATATTTAACTGGCTGAATTACTCTAGGCAAATCTCTTAAATTTAAATTATGTTCCCTTTTTGCAATGTTATCATTTTATAAAATCTTCTCCTGGTTCTGCTTTCACTCTGGATCAGTTCACAAAAGCCTTTTCATGTTCCTCTGTAGCCATTCTCTTTGTCATAGTCTGTGACATTATTCAGTTTATGCTGGTCAGCAGAATATTACTTTAGAATTTGGGAAGCCAGGAGAATCGAAGATAGGTTGCTTACCCTCCATTTGCAAATATATATGATGCACAGGGACAGAGTTTAGGAAAGGAAATAAAACATCCAGGTCACAGGGTCCTCAAACTTTTTAAATAGGGGGCCAGTTCACTGTCCCTCAGACTGTTGGAGGGCCAGACTATAGTAAAAAAAAAACAAACTTTGTTTTGTGGGCCTTTAAATAAAGAAACTTCATAGCTCTGGGTGAGGGGGATAATCGTCCTCAGTTGGCTCATCTAGCCCGCGGGAAGTAGTTTGAGGACCCCTGATTATTTCCAGGATTTGGAGCCTATTGATCAAGTGTGAATGATCATATGTTTCACTAGTTCTTTTACCAAGGCCAACACTTTAATTTTAAAATTCTGTTTATTAGTATTAACAAGAATCATGGGACTAAATACTCATGCCTCATCTGGAAAGTTTACACCTACTAGGGGAGTTCAGGGTAAGGCAATTAGCAGTTATTCTTTCAGGGTCCAGTAAATGGAAACCATCTGGAAAGTGGCAATATTGCCAGGCATATCAGTGCTAAGTTTTGAGAAATGGCTATGTGATCACTGTAGTTGAATCAAATTTTCAGAGATCTTTGCTGCAAAGATTTCTTCAACTCAGGTACCTTTTCAGGCAATGACAATTCGTTACAGCACCTAAGGGCTAGTTTAGTTCTAATGCTGATTAGAAAAGATGTATTTCAGAGTGAGGTTAATCTATTGTTGGCAGTGAAGAAAAGGTAGAATCAGAATCAGGCTTAATTGAGCTAAATCTCAAATATTAAAATTGACATATACTACTCAAATTTTGGTGAGTGCTTTTATATTCCAGGTAAAAGTTTGTACTATGAATTTCATCATTCTCTTCTCTTTGGATAAATCCCAGAATTTATCCAGGAGACATGATTTATCTCAGTCTTCTGCACAGATAAATTGGATTATTTATTGCAATTTGAATATGTGTCACATTTTAGCATTTCTGTAAATTTGTTTATATTAATTGATTCTATAGACTTTACTATCCCCTTTAATACTGCCTCTTTCATGAATATGTCCCTCATCACCTGGTAGGAAATTATTCTTTCTTCCCAAGCCCTGCTATAGACTTTGTAACTCTTTCATGCAATTATTATTTTATGGTTTGTATTATAATTATGTGTATTTATTCTCTTTCTTAATAGATTACAAAACCCTTTTGGATAGGATTTTATATTTGGGTTTTTCATCAATTTTTGAAACATAGTAGGTCCTTAATAATGTTGGTCAGAATTGAATGCTAATATGGAAATTAAGTACTGTCCAGTGGCTTTGTATTATTATAACTTACTCTGGCATTCCTTTATTATAACTGAATTCCTTCTAATTCACAAATAAAACTCATTATTTGGCTATGACATCATAAAATCTTTAGCTCTCACACAGCCAAAAATTAGCTTGAAAGAATAGCTAGAAGAGGCAGTATGAAAGCATGGCGTGACACAGACAATCTTTCTTAGTTAAACCTCATGTTGAGCAAACACTTTAATAAAAGAATAAATCTGGCATTCATGGGCAGGATTTGAAGGTTGAGTGTTTTTTAAAAAATGGAGTTATGATCAGTTATCACTTTTTGAAAGGCACATGTTTCTTTATGTGATGTTTTATGGTTGCTTCTATTAATAAAAAGTCTTTAGTGGCAGTAATTCTTTTTGGAAGAGTTAAGTCATTTGGCAATTGAGTCCTTGGTGTATTCACTAGCTTGAAGTGCAGTATGTCCTTGCACCTGGTACACATTCACATTCACATTCATAGAAAGTCACACTGGTATTCATGCCTTTTGTCATACAAGGGAAATAGAACAAGAAGAGTCGATTTTCACCTTGGGTTTTATAATGTATATTATGAACTGTGCATCTCCTTAGAATTTGCCTGGTATCTAGAGTTCTCAGGGAACAATGATTTGCAACTGAAAAAATGGAAATGTGGCATTTATTGCTAGTGCTGTAATTAGTAGTTTAGAGGGAACTGAACTCTGAATTAATCCCCAGAGGAAAGAAAACATTAAAAGGTAAGGTTTAGAAGCTTAATGTTTCAAACTCACTGTATTGATGAATCACTCTGGTTTGATTTCTCAGCACATAAGGATTCATGCTCACTTCTAATACTTGAAAAAACAAAAACAACCTAGAAATTGATGGTTATGGGTACTGGCTGCTATAATAGTGGATCTTATTCAGAGACATTATTTGAAAAATGGCTTGGTTTACATACAAATTAGAGCTTGTCAAGATTAGAAATAAGGGGATTCTTTCTTTGGTTGGCTCTCAGTTCATATGTTTTGCCAGCAATTTTGAACTATGTTTTAAGACTTGGCAATCATTCAATGTTATACAGACTTAAGGAATATATTCTTCCCTGGAATTTAGTCTTAAGAAATACAGAAAGAGAATAAGGATTGACAAACATTCCAGGTTTTTAAATAAAAACATTTAATTCTTTGGATTATTTTGAAAATGGTCACTATATTCTAATATAACTTTTTGAGGCTGATAATCATATTTTTCCTTCTTGGCTCTAGTCTGTACAATTGTTCTAGTGGATTCCAATAGACTTTCTAAGTAAGTCTTCCCTCTCATTAGAGATCTTTGAGCAGAGTTGGGATGACAACTTGATTGTTTCAAAATGCTTTCTTTTTCAGGTATTAGTTGGATTAAAGTGGTCCCTGAACTTCTAAACACTTAAAGTTTGGGGGACTCTGGATATGCAAATAAAGTTTGCAGATGATTGGGATCCTAAAAGGGACTGTTTGGGAATCTAGAACATGTTTTAAGAGTTAAAATGTGGTATTAATTTCAGTTTTATTTCTTTTGTGAACTGAACATTTTGGTTCAATTTGGTGCAAATTGAAAATATGGTTCAATTTAGTGTCCTTCACATGCACTTGTCTAATACAGTGCCTGGTGTCTTGTTTTATTTGACAATATCAAGTGAAATGAATAGATTTGGGAGGATCTCATTTGTCCTTGAAGTGATCTGAGGGCCAAAAAATGTTGAGAATTATTGCTCCTACTTTTATTAAATAATTTTATTCTGAAGGATAGCAGGCAGTAAGAATAAATGAAAAAAACTATCCAAGAATCTACAAGAAATCCAGCATGGCTTAGTAGAAAAATAACTGGACCAAGAGTCAAGAAACCTGTATTTGAGATCTGGTCCTATCACTTTTTAGTTGTGTGACCTAGGGTACACTCTAAGTACAAGTTTCCTCTTTTGCAAAAGGAACAGGTTGGATCATAGAATTAGAGAAGGGTAAATGGGTCAATTTTTAAAAGAGTGTGGAGAATGAAGTCTGAACTTCATATTCCTATGAATTTGAACTGGATTCCCTGAAAAGTTCTAGAATGTATTATTAGAAGTATGATAAGTGAAGATTTATAAAAGGAAAGAATAATCATATTGAATCAACAGAGCTATATTGAGGACAAATCGCATCATGCTAACCTTGGATCCTCTTTTAAGAGTATTACTAGGTAGATCAGGGGAATGTGTAGTTGTTGCTAATCCTGATTTTAGCAAAGAATTTATAGTCAAATTAGCAGAATGCCTTCTTTGTTCTCAGCCTATAAAACTCCCTTAGTGGAAAGGGACTTTGAGGATTTGGGCTAGGAAGTCTGGTATAAACTTGCATAGCAATGGCTCCCAGTCAAGTCTCTGAATAGTTGTGACTATCCACCCAGCCAATGAATTCAGATGTTGGTACTTTCTTGGAGTGGTGATGATGTATGTTGTTTCTTATAGTAGCCACTGTGCTTATTACGCCTGTTGAATGCAGATTCCAAATCTAGATTAATTTAACAACCACATTAGAGGGAGGTGGCTGTTGTGTTAGAACACAAAACCAAATGATCTATTTTAAATGATATACACTTAAAGATCAAACATAAACATGAAATCTGTAAACTGAAATGATAGGGAAGTTTCCAACTAGTTTGATATTTTGGTCCATTGTGATCAAAAATATTTATAAAGTCATAGAATTGTAATTGCATCATCCCCAAGCTGGAATAAATCATGGGAGTATATGGCTCATGGAGCTTGAATAAATCTTAGAGACTATATAATCTACCCATCACTCTTAAAACGTAGCAACCTTCTAAGTACAGGATACTTCATTGTAAGAGGCCCTTCAAGAAGAATATTTGCTCATTCCTTTAAGAGGACTGTGTTTGCTCAAGGAACTGGCCAGATTTCTGGGGTAGACACAAGCCTGCAATAAAGTGTACTCATTGATTAATGCTCAAGAAAAGATAGCTTATTTTTTTAATGCTTTTCTTGGAATTCCATTGGATAACTACAAGCAGGTTCTCATGTTCTCAGCAAAAAGTTACACAAACTTACTTAAAATTACTTATTCATTAGGATTCCTTACAGTGGTAAAGTGGAAAGAGGATTAGAATCTTGAACTTGGACTCATTGTGTCTGATTCTGAATACTGGCTCTGCCACCTACTACTGATAAGATCTTAAGACAGTCCCTTAACCTTAAGCCTCAGTTTATTCATCTGTAGAAGGAGAGGATTGGTCTGCCTGATCTCTAAGACCCTTTCCAACTTTGGTTCTCTGATGTTATGATTACTATTTATATCAAGCAATCAGTATGGATTTATTAACACTTCGTCTGTGCCAGACAAACACCATGTTAGGAACTAATAACACAAAGACAAAAATGAGACACTGTCTTCTCTCAAAGAATTTATATTCCATTAGGGATGACAAATACATAAATAAATAGAGATAAAATAAATGAAAGGTGAAATTTAAATAAAAGATGGAATTTTTCCAAACAAAAGTAGCAGGGGGATATAAAAAGGTTTCATTTCAAAGGTATTGAATAGAATCTTGAAGGAAACAAGGGATTTTAGTTGTTTCACTGAAGTGAGACAGGCTTGCAGGGAGATACAGACATAGGAAATGGACTATAGCATGTAAGCCACAGAAAAAAGGACAATTTTTTTTTGGCCTAAAGATTGTAAGGGAAATAATGTATAATAAGGCTGGAGAGAGAGGTTGGAACCAGTTGTAAAAAACCTTTACAAACTAAAGCAAGGTATTTATTATATTTGGTCCTAGAGATCCTAGAAAGCCTATGGAGTTTTTTGTGTAGGTGAGAGACATGATCTGATTTGTTCTTGAAGAAAACGATTAACTGCTAAGTGGAGTATGAATAGGAGGGGAAGGACTGGAGGCAAAGGGACTAATAAGGAGATTTTTTTCAATAGTCTAGATAGAGCAAGGTGATGAGGGACTGAACTAACCTGGTAGCCATGTGAATGAGGGCAGAAGGCAGAATTATTGTGGAAGTTAAAATGTAGTTTTAGATACTTTGTGCTTTAATATTATCAGTTTTGTTGATTGTTTTCCTAATGTTGCATCATCCTTATATCCTTCATATAAATTGGATTTGGTCATAATGAATTATTTCTTGGATAAATAACTGATGAATAAGTTTTTGTTTAAAAATTTTGAGTCAATATTCATTAATGATATTTTTTCTATGTTTTGTCTTTCCTCATATAGACATTAAGATAATATTTATTCCAGAAAAAGATTCTGGTAAGTTCCTTTCACATTTTTTGAAAATAATTCTGAAGTACTAATTGTTCTTTAAATGTTTGACAAACTTGTTTCATAAATTCATTAGAATCAGGAGTTTTTTTTGTGGGGCTTTTTGGTAGTTCTTTTTTTTCAGATGATATATTTCCTTTTATAGCTTTAGGTTACTAAATACCTCTATCTGGTCTTCTAATAGTTTAAGTATCTTATATTTTGGAAAGCATGCCATATATGTATAATCTCTCACCATCCCATTTGGAAGATTGCACAAGATTTTTAACTGGTTTCTTCCCCCCCCCCCCCCCCCGCAATTTGCTTAGTTCCATATTTTTTCTTTTACTTATCTTTCTATTAGACTTATCTAAAACTGATATAAGAGAATTGAAATTTCTTGTTATTGTTGTGTTACTATGTCTTCTTGAAGCTCAAATAATTTTTCCTTTATGAATTTGGATGTGTATGTCATTGTTTTTTGGGTGTACTTGGGGTATTGTCAGGTTCTATATATAATACCTTTGCTTTTCCCTATGACCACCATTGAACTTCCGCCATCATTTCTGTATTATTATGTACATTTAGAAATGAATCTTCCTGATCTCTCTGCAGTCATTCTGTTGCTATTGTTAACCTTGATTGTTATATATATTCACTCCTACATTCCTGCTCTCTAGATGTTCAAGGCACAGGTAATCTCTTCAGTTCTGGATTTTTTAAAATAAATGTTTCAAATATCTTTTGTGTTATTGAATGTTTCTTTTTTCCTTCATTTATGACTATGCTCAGATTTGTAGGGTGTCACCCTGGGCTGAATTCTGAGCATCACTGCTCTTCTTATTCCATTTTTTTCCTGCATTTTCTGACAGGTGAAGAATAGTTTCATGTTATTTGAATTTCTTTTCCTTTGTATTTGAAGGTTTTTCTCTTGATCACTTGCAAAATTTGTTGTTTCTGAATTTAATCACTAAATGTAACCCAATATGCATTTTGGAGTTTGTGGTCTTGAGTTGTTTTTTTTTTTTTCTTGAAGACTATACATTTTTACATTGATATTTTATTTTCTATTTCAGAAATTTTCTCGTATTATTTCTTTCATTATGGTTTTCATGTTTTTTGTCTTGTCATATTTTTCTGGAAAATCTGTGATCCTTAGATTGTCTCTTTACATCCTGTCTTTGAGCTCAGTATGTTTTGCTTGAATAGTAAGTATTATTTATTTCAATGTTATTGTTTTCTGCTTTTCTTCTTTCAGATTGTTCTTCATTTCAGTATATTTTTATTCCCAACTTATTGTTCTGTCTTTTGTTTCTTCTTTAAGATTTGCCACTGCAGATTCTAGTTTTTCCATTCCATACAATTTTTTTTTTTTTTTGCTGCACAAGCCACAAATTCTGTTCTCATAATTCTCATTTAACTTTTAAACCATTTAGAAACAACATGTTGAGGTTTCATGTTCTCCTCACAATCCACAGGGTCTTTTTTTCTCATCAAATATTGTATCATTTCCCTTTGTTTTGCAGTAGTTATCTATAGATATTTAAATTCATTTATTAGATCTGGAGTCAATAATTCCTTCTGTTGTTAATATTTTCCCTGTAGATTTATCTGCTTATATTAAAAGTATTTTCTACTTCCTGAAATACTTGGCATCTTTAGTTTTCCCATCCCCTCAATCCCCTTATTTTTTCCTATTTCCAGTTTTCTTTTTTATCATTTATTTATTTATTTGTGTTTTTATTCTGAGGTAATTGGGGTTAAGTGACTTGCCTAGGATCACCCAACCAGGAAGTGTTATGCGTCTGAGATCACATTTGAACTCAGGTCCTCCTGACTTCAGGGCTGTTGCTCTATTCACTGGGCCACCTAGCTGCCCCGCCCCGCCCCCTCTTTCCCCACCCCTGCAACTTTATGAATATATCTCTAGTGATGGTTTTCTTGGGGGCTGAATTTCAAAGTTTCTCAACCTCTTCCCACATTGGATCCCACATGCTTCTCCAGACTTTCTCTATATCTGACTTTTGGATAGACAGAACTGGATCTTTTTGTGGATATTGAATCTTTTCTTTCAGGCTTGGTGGAGTTTGCTACTAGATTGATTTTTACAGTTTCAATTTCTGAGGCTTGGAAGGAGAAGAAGGTGTGCTTGTGATTTCAAGCTCAGACATTTGTCTTGTTTTTTTTTCCCCTTCTGTCCTTCTGCTCTTTTGTAGAAGTCTTTTGCAGCCCAGACCATTGCCTTTTGTGGTACTGTCTGTTAAAATTCAAGCAAATTTTTTCATACTAGAGTCAAATCTCTACAACACTGGAAAGAGATGAGGCAAGGATGTGAGATTGTGTTTTATAGTCATATGACCTGGAAATACTCTCTTGAGATATCTATAGAGGGAGTACCTTAAATGTAGTCCTTATTAGAGAAGTGAGATATAAAGGTTATATGGGTAGCCTTTCCTTTATGCTACTACTGGCAGAGTAGTCTACTAAAGTAGGTCTACTGACACCCACATCAGTTGATTTTATACTCTTCAATTATATTGCTATTAAATAGAAATAGTTTAAAATGGACTATACTCCACAGGAGCAATGCTCCTGGTCATTTTTTTTTTAACTAAAGAACAGACATTGCCACATTTCCTATACTATTATGGCAGAACTTATTTATGTGCTTATGATTATGTGGAATAGAACATTACATGTGTCATTCTTTCATTTTAAATGTCAAAAGATACACAAGATCATAAAACCATTTAGATAAGAATGTTGAGAAGAGTATACCAGAAATGAGAGTGAGGTCACAATTCTGATTTGCCTTATGCCTATGTAAGGGCTTGACTGGGTCAACATCTTTTCTTGCAAGCACGCTTTGCTCTGAGTGTTGTAATTAGGATATCCCACAGTCATGCACATCAAAGGAAATGAGAAATGCCACATACAATGAATGGAATGTTGAGTCCACTTTGGATAAAACATCATCATGGCACATGGAACTGGTTAAAGATGACAGACTGAGTTTTCTAGATAATAAGTAATACAGTGAAAAAGGACTAGAGGAAGCCAAGGAGGAATGAAACCTCTAGGGCCCTATTAAACTTTTAAAAACAAATATAAGAAATGTGAATTTGACATTTATCAAAATATAAATAGGTTCATTTTAAAAAGTACAGGAAAAGAGGATTATATATGAAACAGCTCATTTTAAGTGTGCATTGGCTTTATAGGTAGTACCATTACTAACCATGATCCCCATCCTTTTATCCATTTCCTCTTATACTCAACTATATATTTTTATGTAGCTCACTAAGACAATTTTCTTTCTTTTATTTTTTTGTGCATCAGTTACTATTGTCATCTTTCCCATCAATTCTCCTCCAACTCTAATAAATGACTCCTATCCTGGCACAAATCTATATTGCCAAGCAAAATAAATTTTTGTTATATTGGTCATGTCTGAAAATCTAGTCATCATTCTTTACCTGCAATTCTATTTAAATTAAAAAAAATTATGAACTTATCTTTAATCATAAAACCGATTAAACATGTTTATATTTTTAAAATGAATTTCAATTACAAAAAATAATAATCATTTGCCAATTCTTTCCTCTATATATTCATTCCTAGTCAACATAAATATGGTTCTGCTTTATTAGCTTTTTATTATATCCATATTTATCTATGTTCCTACAAATCTCTATATTTTAATTTATCATCTTAATTTCACTATAGTATTTCATTTTATTGATATACTGCTGTCAATGGTACAGGGAAAGGTGGAACTAAGATCTCCAAGTCTGTAATTGGCCCTAATGAAATATAATTATTTAATTATCATGATCCAACATCACTTTCCCCCCTTCTTAATCCACTTTGAAACAGTTGATTTTGAAACTGTTTATTTCTTAGTTATGGTAAAGTTAAAATGTTCTTACTCTTTGTTCCTACATAATATTTTAAACCTTGCTTTATAATTGCTGTGCAAAACTCAATCTCCCTCATTTATATCTTTGCAAAATGAACATAGCAACATGCAATAATAGAATGATTAATCCCTTGGGTTTCAATTTCATAATTTTAGCTTTAATTCTCTGTGTCTTAAGTGGGCTAAGTTGGAATAAATGTAGTTGAATCTATTCTCCTGTTAATTGTTTATATCACTTTTTCACCCTTGAGGAGATGTAATTCAGTGGGCCTACTACAATTGGAAAGGAAGAGGATATGTTTATTCTTAAAGACCAAATAAATTCTTTGGTTCTAGATCAACAGGCACCACAGAGCCTGTCCCTGCCCTTCCTTTCGGGCTCCATGTGGCCACAGAAGCAAAACCAATGTCTGCTGTACAGCCTTGTTAAAAGATGCCTTTGTCAATGGTTTAGTGAAAGCCTACATTTAAATAGATATTCTGTTCAATATAGTCACTAGAACTCCCTGCTTTGTAAAAAAAAAAAAAAGTACATGGGTTAATTGGCAATTGGTTTTAATTTTTTTAATTCAAAGGTAATTTTTCTATCCCCTCCTTCTCATGATAGAAGGGCTTGCTTAGTCCAGTGAAACTATGAGCTATGCCATGCAGAATTACCCACAATGAAAAGGTCATAATGGAGTGTTCTGACAAAAGGTGATCTGCTGGAGAGAGAAATGGCAAACTAATCCAGTATCTTTGCCAAGAAAACCCCATAAACAGTATTCTACAATCCATGGGGTAACGAAAAACTGAAAATGGTTGAGCAACAAAATTTTTTTGTGCTTTGGTTGGTTTGACCCTGGCAACACTAAAAACCTCCAGAATTCAATAAGGATTTTAAAATGCAAATATGACTTGTACATGTTTATTGACAGAAGACAACATCATTATACTATAACAGCAAGTAGGAAATATTAAGAGAACAATGCAGATAATTAGCAATTAGTTTAGGAGTTTACAAGTTCTGGACTTAGGAATTTAATGTTATATTAGTACACAATGAATCTCCACACAGAAGACTTGGGTTTGAATCTCTCCTCTGAATTTGTTTCTTGTTTTACTCTAGATAAATTTCTTACCTCTCTGGTTTCTAATGTGTAAAATGAAATGGTTGGTTCAGAGGATTGCTCAAGTGCTTCCAAGCTCTAATTCTCTACAACCTATAAATTATTTTTTCTTCTTGGAATATGTGCTTTATCATATGTTTTGTAATTAGCCTGATCAATTCTGTGTTCAACACATGGAGGTGAAAAGAAAAGAGCAAATATGCTCTCACAGAAATAGGACTTTAGACTTCTCATGTAGAAAACTGTTTAACATCTACTAGGAAAATACTCTTTTGCCAAACTAAACTGATCGATATCCATTTTTATGGCAATAGTCCTCTCTCTTTTCCTTTCCCTCACTGGTTTCTTAAATCTGCATTTTTTTCTAGCTTTGATTTTTTTCTTTTACCCAGCTTTCATACTCCAGTGAATGGCAGTGGGATTCATAACTGGCACTTCTGGTTTACAAGTTATCACAGAGGACTCCTTCTCAAAACATTTCTTCTCAAAAACAAATAAACAAAACCCCCAAACAAATGACAAATATTTCTTGATAGAAAAGATATTGTTGAAAGTTTCTCAATTAGCATAAAATAATAATTTAATAGTTGCTAGAAAGTGTGGTCTCTACCTCATGACCTTCATGAAGAGCCATATAGTGCTACTAGAAGAATATTAATATATAAGAAATACAAATAGAGGAGTGATTTTGTCCAGTGATCCACTGAGTAGTTCACTAAGTTACTGATAAATTACTCTGTTTCTCTTTGTTTGTTTCTTTCTCTCCATATAGATATACATTTGCATTTGTTTACAGGTGCACATTTGTGTGAATGAATTACAGGTAGATAATATATTAGTTTCAAAATTGAATAAAAAAGATAGGGTTTATAGATATTTTAGAAATTTTATGATGCTTAAAATGATTTGCATTATTAGCTGCTTCAAAAATCCTTATCTTTGACATTATTTTCCTCATGATGTCATGGAAGTATACAAAATGAAATACCATAATCTCAGAAAAACCAAAGTCCTGAATTACCCAAAGGTCAATGGAAGTGTGTGTAATAATTAAAAGTAGGCTGTTGTATGTTACCAAAGATAACTTACATGTAAAAATATCTACAAAAATTATAAAATGCATATACTACTCAACATATGATAAGAATGTGGACCAACATATTGATAGCCCAATTGATACATTAGTAATATTTCAATATTAAAAGAACAAGAGGAATTTCTTGGCACAGATATTGGATTGGTTTGGCATTTCTTTCTCCAATAGATCCTTCCACTGGGTAGTTCATCTCTGAAGGATTTGTAGACAAAAAAGTCACACAGATGAGTAGATATGAAAGGGCTGTGAAGAACCTCTATGAGGAAGTAATTAATGTTTTTCATCCCTCATTGTTCTTTGGGTTATATTAGTTATCTTCCCATTCAAATCAATCACAGGAAGTCAGCTGAAAGAGTTCATAGTGGAGAATGACAATCTGGAGTCTAGAAAAGGAAGTCTGTGAGGAAGAAGAATAAGAGAGCTCTGAATTCTTTATGGACTCGGCATGATGATTGTGACATATTTGCAAATGAAGGAAATATGAATGCCACAATTAGACAAAAATCTTGCCTGTTCCACTCCTAACCTGAGCCATTGTCCATTTGTTTTGTTTTTCTGTACTAAGGAAACACTTGAAAAGCCTTATTATTTAGAGACCAGATGTTTGTAGGTGAGTCAGAATTTGACTCATGTTCTCTGAATTTCAACCTGCCACTTGTGTGGAGTGATTGGGCTTAATAGACCTGAAAAGTTAAGATGAGTTGTTCCTGAACTTTAAAGGTCTCATCTTTAAAAATCAGGTAGTGCAGAGATCTGAGCCTGAAGTCAGAAGACTTCAGTTCAAATTTAGCCTTAGACACTAAGTAGTTGTGGGACCCTGAGCAAGCTATTTAACTTCCACTTGCCTCAAGTTTCTTCACTTGTAAAATAGGAATAATTATAAGACTTATCTCCTACAATAATTGTAAGAATCAAATGAAATAACATTTGTAAAGAGCTTGCTATGTAGTAGCTCTGTGTAATAGACTAAGGTATTGTACTTAGTCAACACTTAAATTTTTGTGAATGAAAGCAGTATAGATATTTTATTTCAAAATGTTGTCTTGCAACATTTTATTGACAAGAGAAAAGTAAAACTTCTGTTTATACAAAACACAGCTGGATCTCCTAGTTTTTCTTCTCTTGAACTATTTTTAAAAGTGTTATAACATTTAAATTAAACGAAACAAAGAAAATAACCACCCTAAAAGACAACATACTTAGTAAGACAGAATCTGGGATTCTGTGAAACTTGATGCAATTTAATCAAGAGTATCTCTTTCATTTTTCCTCCTTGTTTAGCAAACAGCACTCTTTCTACTTAATCATGGACTTAATGTTTCTTCACCATTCTGTTTATTTCTTCAAGATCATAGTATTTCCCTTTGCTGAAATTTCTTCATTTTTCTCTAGCAGATAATAGCTTGTCCTCAAATCACACTATCATTATTTCTACCCAACACCAAATATCCAGATCAAATGTGAAAATTTTAGTCATTCATGTTTTCAAATATCGAGCTTTATTGTATTGTGTGGACAATGTGAGTGATTTGCTGGCTTTATTTACCAATTTAATCCCTATAGTCTGGAGATGCTCTTCCTCCCTGCCTTTCACAAATCAATCCCTTATATCTGAAATATTATCCCTTCCTCATCTTTGCTTCTCAGAATCTCTAAATCCTCTCTAGACTTCACTCAAGTGTCATCACCTAAAGAAAAAGTCCTCATCCTTAAGCTGTTAACATTCTTCCTCTATGCCTCCTTCTCTCTAATCACTTTGTATTTACCATGTTTATATTGTGTAGCTCCTTAAGTTCATTCACCTTATTATACTATAACTGTACCCAGTAAAATATAAGATCCTTAATAGCAGATATGGTTTTGATTTTGTCTCTATCTCCAACACAGCTTTGGGCACATGGTGAGGGCTTAATAAATGCTTGTGAAATTGAATTGCCTTAAATATCCAATGTGTTTTAATTGAATGGATATTTAAACAAATTTTTTCTATTTTTCTGGTAATGCATATTGGAGACAAAGTTGAGACTTACAATTGGAATGATTGATATTATCAGTTTTCCCTCTGAAATATGTAGCAACAATACTAGCTCCTTATAGCAGAATTCAGTTGTACAGATTTGGAACATATTCCTTTGAAACAGTACTACATGTAATAAAAGCTTCTTACATAAGCTTTACAAGATGACTTTCAATGTAATCATAATATATTTTTATAAATTTAAATGTCATAAATATTATGCTTAGCTAATATTGACTATAAATATCTAGATAACTAATTTTATTATTTAATGTAGAATATATACATACATTCTTGGATACATATATGTGTATGTGTATATAGGTATATATGTGAATTATGCTTACTAGCTGTGTGATGCTGGGCAAGTCATTTAACCCTGTCTCAATTTCTCATCTGTAAATTAATTGAGAGAAGAAAATGGCAAACCATTCCAGCATCTTTACCAAGAAAACCCAGAATGGGGTCACAAAGAATTGGACATGACAGAATATGACTGAACAATAAGTCACAAAATTTTAAACATCAATAGCTTTTAAAATAAAATTGTGTGTAAATGACCTTCCTGTTTAATGGAGACTTTTAAAGGAGAGAATCAACACATGTTATTCAGCTATACTTCAAATGTTCATTCAATGTTTTATCCCACTACTGTACACTCAGAGACAGCTGAATGAAGTTGCTTGAACAATTGTAAAATAATACATAATCCAGAATCTGAGCCCATTTCTGCTCTTTCCTTATTTTGAATATGTTGCTGAGATCTTTATTAATGATACTCTCTACATCCCAGTTGACATGCAGAACTTGAGTCAATCATCTGTTTCCAGATCCTTAGGTACTTCCATCTTAATATATAAACAACTGAAGAGTTGGCGTTTCACATAAAGCTTAAGACAAGTTAGCTGAGAAGTGATTTGCTTCTGTTACACTCACGTATAATATATGTTTTATGATAAGCAGCAACAAGTTTATGTTTTCCTTGCTCCCAAGATAATGGAGTTATTGAGAATAATTAATTTCCTAGGCTAAGGGAAAGGTAAAAAAATTGCAAAAATGCAAAAGTTTTAATAAATCTTTAAAATATATCATACAAAATATGTTTACACTTATTGGATTAAATATGTATTTTAACATATATAACATATGTTAGATTGCTTGCCATCTAGGGGAGAGGGTGGGGGGAAGGAGGGAAAATTCTGAAACACAAGGCTATGCTAGGGTCATGTTGAAAAATTATCCATGCATATGTTTTTAAAATAAAAACCTTTGAAAAATAAAATAAAATATATCATACAGATCTCATCATAAATCATTCTCTATTTTGGCTTTGCCTCTAAAACACAACAGTTTAATATTTAATTTGTGGTTATCAAATCTGCTATTAATGGCATATTAAAATTTATTAACTAAAATGATTATATGACATATTAAGATTTTATTCATAATATTATGATTTTATTCAAGGATATGTCACAACTACTAAACATTATAGCTGAGATTTTACTTCATTTCATAAATACTTTTTAGGCATCACTTATGTTCAGAGCACTAACTCTTGGTAGGGAGGAATACAATGCCTGACCTCATGGAGCTTAGAATCTAAGAGATCTGTGGGTCCCACACAGGTAATTATAATGCATGATATCATATGATAATACAAATGGGGAAGTTGAAAATTGCAAAGCAAAATATTGGATTAAATTGGAAGGGGCAGAAAGGTTTTATGGTGAAGAAGGCATATGAACTGGACTTTAAAGGAAAGAAGAGGCTATTCTAGGAAAAAAATATGAGCAAAGACAGGAAGAGGGAAAAAAGCATGCAAAATGTGCTTGGGAGGCTGGGAAGAAGAGGATAAGGAGTAATGTTTTGTGTTTATTTTCTTGCCTTATTTGTGAGGGATATAGGATGTGAGCAATTAAGAATATATGTTTGTCCCTGTGTATAGAGGGCTGAAATTCCAAAAAGGTATGCTTGAATCAGACAACTGAGCACTTAAGGCTAATTACCTATTCCATGTGAGACAATGTTTGGATAAATAGCTCTTCTCACCATTGGTGCTTGCTGAATGTTTGTTGTTAAGATAATCATGGGCAAGGATTGGAGGGCGAAGGGAGAGGGGCCAGAGTCACTTGGTGGCAGGAGGAGAAGAGAAGTTGGTGACTCTAGACTCCTGAATCCTGAATTCTGTTTGTCTGCCTTCTTAACTTCTCCCCTTAAAGGCCAAGAACTTTAATTCATCCTGACTCTGGCTGACTGTAAGGCCTTGGGAAAGTAGCCTGTACTCTACACCTGTGACTCTAGAATAGTTTCTGGATAAAATGGTAGAGACGAGTAAATGAATTAGCAGAAGTAGAGGCCTCAACAAAGAATTTGTATTTTTTCATAAAGACAACAACAAACTATTACAGATGTTTGAGCAGGGGAACAGGGAAACTAATTAGAAAGTTATTATAAAAAGCCATAGAAGAGATAATGACAGCTTAAACTATGTGGAGATGATATAGCAGCACAGATGAAAGATATATTGTCGAACTAGAATTGACAGTTTGGCAACTCAGTGGATATGGGGGTGGAGAAGGGAGATGGTCTTAGGTCACCCTAAGGTATTAGTTGTAACCTAAGTTATAGGGATGATAATACTTCCAATAATTAACTAAGAAAAATGGGGAAAGGTGATAAAGAGTTGAGTTTTAGACCTCAAATTTGAGGTACTGGAGGAACAACCATATAGAACTCTAAACTAAGTACTCAAAATTATGGGAACTATACATAAGTATAGAGTAGAGACGAAGACTCTAACTATAAATAAATGTAAGGGTATCCAGTATAGAGGTTGTCACTGAAACTGTACCAATTAAACTGTGAAAGCATTGCCATAAGATTGTGAAGAGTGTACAGAAAGAGAAGGAGAACAAAAAGGGATGCATCAAGTTTACCAAGACTTAGGGGATGAACATTGATGAATCAGTGAAGATGAAAGAAATGATCACACAGGTAGGCAGAAAACTAGGAAAATGATGCCACAGAAGTCAAGAGAGGAAAGAATATGTAAGAGGGTAAGATCAATAGTCAAATGTATCAAAATCATAAAGGAAGAAGATTACGAAAATATTGAACATAATGAAAGAGGCAAATGAGCATGTATTAAGTTCCTTTAAGGGGTTAGGCACTGTGCTAAATGCTTTACCGATATTATTTCATCTGACCCTCACAACGTCCTGGGATATAGATGCTATTATTATCATCTCTATTTCAAAGTGGAGGAAATAACTTGCCTAGCATCACACAGCATCTGAGGGTCTATTTAAACTCCAATCTTTCCAGCTCTAAGCTCAACTCTCTACTGTGCTATTTGGTTATTCCAAATTATTTGGAATATTTGGAATTTTGTAGCCTTAGAAAGAGCAGATCCAAAAGATTAGCTAACACACAACAAATTGTATAATGTTGCTCTTTCATCCTTTATCATCTACATGCTTACTACAGTCTTCCAGTTTTTTGAATAATACAAGAGATATGAAGAGGTCTGTCCATTCTTATTATAATGAATTGTCTGTTCAGACTTGTCATTTCTGAGTGTAAGTTTTCCTAGATGTAGTTCCTGTTTTATGAGAAGTAAAAGAAATAAAGAAAAAAATATGAAGGATTCCAAAGTATAGTCTGAGAAAAGATGATCATTTCCCTTATATACCACTTAGTAGGGAGAGAAATACAAGAGACATGTGGTTCAAGGCAGTTCCCTAGTTGTAGTTTAATATAAAGTAGAAGGGAGGATGTCCTTTAAGGTCTTTCTTTGAGGGAATATTCAGGGGATTTCCACTTCCACTATAATATATATTTACAATGATAGGGCTAAGGAATGATCTGATATTTAACTGATGGGGAACTCTTAGATGAGGAGAATCCCTCTGCCAATAGCTGTTGGTACCTTCTTTGCAACTTACAGTCTTACAGAGTTTCCTAGAGCACTGACAAGTTAAGTGATTTGCTCAATTGCAAAGTCAGCACATGCTGGAGGTAGGACTTGAACCTATGTCCTTGACTCTGAAGCCAGCTCCATATCTACATGTAGTTGTGGTTGTTTAGTCATTTCAGTCATGTCTGACTCTTCCTCACCCAATTTGCAAAGATACTGGAGTGGGAAATCCTTCTCCAACTCATTTTATAGATTTGGAAATTAAGGCAAACAAGTTTAAGTGATTTGCCTAGCATCCCATATAATAAGTGTCTAAAGCTGGATTTGAACTCAGGTATTCCTAACTCTAGGCCCAACACTCTATCCACTGTGCCACTTAACTACCACCATTTGCTACATTTATCTTGCTTTCCATTGTCATCATCATTGTTGTCATCATCATCAACATCCTCCTCATCAAAATCCTCCTCCTCTTCTTCCTCTTTTTCCTCCTCGTCCTCCTCCTCCTCCTTCTTCCCTTTCCCTTCTTCTTCTCCCACATTTATATAGTGCTTTAAGAGTACAAAGAGATTTATATATTGCATTTAATTTGATCTGATAATTCACAAGAAACTTCCAGGATAAGTTTTATTATTATACCAATTTTACAGATAGGGAAACTGAAATTAAGAGAGATTAAATGACTTTCCCAGGATGGTAAAACTAGTATATTACATGCGTGAAACAGGGTTTTAACTTAAATTTTTTGGACTTTAAACTTAGTGCTCTATTTATCAAATAACCTACTTGTCTATTATGCCATGTACTATACTATTACAAATTTGAGAAGAGAGAGAGAACAAATGGAGCTCTTTAGAAAACAGCACATGATTTGAGTATTAGTTTGTATGAAAGAACAACAAAAAATATGAGAGAATAGAGACTGAAAAAGATATTCAAATCCTGAACTAGAGACCAGGACATTACCACCACTTCATTCTTGTATTGTTTTAGAGTATTTACATCTTAATGGTTTTAAGATACTAGATTACTTCCATGAAAGACAGACTAGCTATAATATCATATTATAATTTAGATAATTCGGTTTTCCAAAATGTTGTTTACAAATTCACTATTATAATAGTACACTTAGGACAATATTCTGATCATATTAAAATAGGACTGGAGAGATTATAAATTAATTGTCCTCCTGATACAACAATTATATAAAAATATTAAATGATGGAACATTTTCTTTCCTATGAATAGAATGGAGCATGTCACGAAGTCTATTATTAAGGAAACTAGTGTCTATTTTCTGAACTAAACAAGATATACAAAGTTCTTCCAGATGAAATGACTCTACATGGAATGTCAGAACATCATTGTAGAGAAACCACTAGCTTGAGACAGTTAGGTGGTACAGCGAGGAGCGTATCTGGGCTGTAGTCAGGAGGATCTGAGTTCAATCTTGCCTTAGATACTTAAAAACTGTGTGACTCTGGGCAAGTTACTGACTAACCCTGTTTGCTTCAGTTTTCTTTCTCATCTGAAAATGAGCTAAAGAAGGAAATGGCAAACCATTTCAGTGTAGCTTTGCCAAGGAAATCCCAAATGAAGTCATAAATAGTTGGACATAAATAAGTGAACAGCAGCAACAGCATCATCGGTTTGGAGAATTATAAAGGTTCTTGGGGATGAAAAGATTTGCAAGAAATAATGCACTTCTCTTCCTTGGGGTTGCACAGCTAGATATACATACACACGAAATTCTCTGTGTGTATGTGTGTGTATATGTAGATGTGCTTTTCTTGGGTCTATGATTTTTTTGGTATAAGGAACTTCCCCTGAATGAATACCCCCTATTAATTCAGATAATCTCCTACTTTACAATTACTAATTTTTATTTTAGAGATTTTCCTTGGATGGGCAGGTATCAAGTGTGGTGCCCAAGATCACACAGGCTCGCTCTGTCTCTCTCTGTCTCTCTCTCTCTCTCTGTGTGTGTGTGTGTGTGTGTGTGTGTGTGTGTGTGACAGATGGAATTTGAATTTGCCTTCTTGACTTTCCTTGACTCCAAGGCCAATTTTCTACCCACTTTACCATTTACTGCCTCTGTGATGTATTTTCAAAAGATCATGATTACTCAGTCACCATTTTTAAAAGTGGTAAAGTATTAGTCAAAGAGTATATTTGGATTTCTTGTTAAACATCATTACATTTTTATCAACATTAATTGTTGGGTTCCAAAAAAATGAACCAAATTAGTTTTCTTCTCTCCTTTCTCCCCTTCTCTCCCTTTCGTTCCCTTCTTCTCCCCTTTTCTTTCCTTCCCCTGCAGTTCCCTCTCCCTCTTCTCCCCTCCCCTCCCATCCTCTCTCCTCTTCTCTCCTTTCTTCTCCTATCTCATCTCTCCTCCTTTTCCCTTCCCTTTCCCCTTCCCTTCCCTTCTCTTTTTCTCTTTTCCCCTCCTTTTTCCTCTCCTCTCCTCTCTTTTGCTCTCTTCTTTTTTCCTGTGGCAACAAGCAGCTTTATACAAATTGATATATTTCCTTTTCTTATATGGGGCTATTGTGTCAACCATGTAAAATTCACCCCCCTTCCCAATATCATTCAATATCATCATAGCCTCACTATTTTGACAAGGGAATCTTGTCTGTGCTTGCCCCTCTTGCAAGAAGCCAAAGAATGGTGTCATGTCACTAACTTATGCAAGATATGTATCTCAGGAGGTTGCCATGACAAATTTGGAAGCAGAGCTTCCCTAATGAGCCAGAGCTATCTATGCCTGACAGACTAAGACATTTCAAGCATTTCTTGTTAGTGCTCATATACCTTTAGACCCAGTTGTGGAGTCAGATATGAAGGCAATTGCTTACATTTCTGGCCGTAGATTAGCATTGGGGGGTGCAGCTGTAGCCAGTTGTGAAATGTCACTTAAGAATTTGACTTTGGAATTTTAAGGTTGGAAATGTATCAGGCACAGCAGGACACTAGAGAGATATGTTAAACTTGACTACTGTCCTTGACAGTTTTATTATAAATCCCTCCAAAGCAGTCCAGAGGGGAGAGGATGTTCTTTTACATCAATATTTGTGGTGAGAAAGAAAGGAGATGAAACAGACAATGAAAAAGCATGAAGACCAACAAAATCAGAGTGGGAAGTGGGCCTCCACTGTGATTGCCTCTCATTCCAGGAGGTGAGAATTACTTTGATTGAGAAGAGATGGCAAAATACAACACATGAGATATATTATACCCTGGTTCAGGGAGACCAGCAGTTGGGGAAGACAAACACATTACAGTCACCACAGAGATATTTTCAAGACACAGAAATTTTTTTTTTTAAAGGCAAGCATTGTTCCCTCATTACAAAAGCCTTTACTCTATCATTACCCCAAATGTGGCTTTCGATGATTATTTATACAGGCCCCAAACACAAAGTAATACCTTGTTTAGCTAGTATCAGACTTGACAAAGAACTTCCTTAAGGCAGACCAAAGTTAATTACTACTTAGCCTTCTGAGAACAATACTCCAAGGAACCTGATTAATTTGCTGTTTTCCCTTTGCTACAGTCCTACTTGGGCTCTCTGAGGTTTGCAACCATGAGGTGCCTTGATCTCAGTGCTGATTCATGGAGCTTGGGAAGAAGCAAGCATCTGGAGGATTGATCCACAATACAAAGAAGAAAAAACTAGGGATGCAGGCTCTTGTTTTGTTTTGAACTCTACTAAAAGGTAGACTACAGGAAACCATGTAACAAAAGGTCTTTTGGCCTGGTGATGACAGATGGGTTGTATGTTGCCCATCTGTCAGACAACCTAGATGAATACCAGAGTGCCAGGCCCTTCTATTTAGGTTGGGATGTGTAGAAGTTAGAAATATATGGGCTCTTTCTTATGCATTTCAAAGGCCAGGACAATGCTGAGCTGTACTTTCAGAGGAATTCCCAAAGTGCTAACTATCCCATGTGGGGAGTACAAGGTAGTTTTTGAACTCAGTTTATCACCTAGACATTCTTACTATAATTACTGAATACTTGCTATGGGTTAAATTCCTGGTGCTCTTGTCTCTTGATCTCAGGAATTCAAGAATGGTGTGCTCTAGTGAATTCATATGAAGAAGAAAGAAGTTTTTTTTTATTTTGTTTTTTTGAGGCAATTGAGGTTAAATGACTTATCTAGGATGTTAAGTGTCTGAAGCCACATTTGAATTCAGATCCTCCTGACTTCAGGGCTGGTACTCTATCCACTGCACCATCTAATGCCCCCAATATGGTTTATTCTTATCAGCAAATTCAAAGTAACCTACATATTATACTATCCTTTTCTGAGGAGGGGGTATGGATCTAAGATTTCATAGTACAAGGGATCCCTGATATGGAATTCCCCTCCAGAAATGGTGATAGGCAACTTGTCTGTAATTTAATAGTCTTGTGGAGTTACCTAGGCGAATTGAGAGATTGTGCCTCTGGTCACACAATTATTATGAGTCAAGGGCATCACTTGATCCCAGGTTATTTTGATTCCAAATCTATCCTTCCATCTATTATGACAATTGTTCCCAAAGTATGGCCTGAGGGCCCCAGTTGGCTTCAAGTATTTTCATAATAATACTAATGCATTCTAATTTCTAATGTAGTAAGGTATAATCCACATAAACAAAAACTTTTGTTTTTGAATGGGGTCCTCAATAATTGTGATGAATGTAAAGGTATCTTAAGATCATAAAGTTTGAGGACCATTATACTTACTCTATGACTTAAGTATCTATATAATCTATAAAAGAAGAATGTTGGATAAAATAACTTCTCAGGTCCTTCCAAATTCAAATCAATGATTCTGTGAAAGATGTTTGAGGGGAGGCATTTACTGTGAACCTTGATGAAAGGATAGATGATCTGGAAGATCATCTTGCAGGAGAATTGATTCTTAGTAAGAAGGGGGCTATGTAAAGGAGGAAATAGCCCCAAACCAGATTCCTTATTATGCTGAATCATTTAATCATAGTTCAATGATACTATCAGAAGAGTATCTATTATTACCAAAATCAAATGGGAATGGGAGACTGATTTGAATGTTGTGTTATTTTGGAAAGTGAGGGTTAGTTTGAAAATCCAGAAAGAATATAACATATTTGATCCATTCTAGGCATACTTTCAACTTGTGACTTATCATTTTTCAGAGTGATAATACCAATATAACTGAAGAAGTAACAGCCTCTAGGGGAAATAAAATGGAAAGAACAGTATCAGATCCATCTCATTTTTTTTTTTTTTAACGAGGATAACGGAGACCAGAGGAGTTTTGTTTTTGTTTTTGTTTTGTTTTGTTTTTTTGTTTTTTGTTTTTTTTGTAGGTGAAGGATAGTTTTTACTTCAATTCAATGGGAGAAGGGCCATGACTCAGCAAGAATTACATGGAAAGTTATGCTCAAATCTGCCTAAAAGCTAACCATACACTACAGAAGCGACCACCAGGCAGTTATTAAGTGATAACAATTTTCCATCACACCAATTCAGGAGACATATCTGAATTGGTGATCTAGAAGTTTAAAGTCCCCTAGGTCCTCATTTATTTTCTGATCCAGCTAGTTTTTTATTGTTTCCTTCTTTCTCTGTGCCTATTACCCCCTGCTATCTCATCTTTCTCTTTCCCTTCTTATTCTGAGCCTAGAGTTCATCTTTTAAACTGATTTTTTTTGGGGAGGTTATGACTTTAGGGAGAAGCTGAAATGAACAGGGAAAAAATATGAAGAGCAAGTCTGACTATTTTACTGACAACAAACAGATGCTAGGACAGGTGCTGCTAGTAAGATAATATTATAATCAAACATACAAAACCAGCAGAAGCATTTTATTTTCCCCTCATTTGAATGGCTTTTCAATTCACTGACTCATTCATTTAGACCAAGATGAATATGTTTATTTCAGTAATTGGCCCAAGTGCCACAGTAAAGCTTGTAGCACGTGAATCAAATCCTTCCTTCTTTTATTTCTTCCCTCTTTTAATGTTGATCCAAATTCAAGAGAGGACAATCCTCAGTTAACTAAAGTCTTATTGCAGTTCCATAGCTTAGGCTCAAAGGGAATAAGGAGAAGGAAGGAGCTGAGGTCCATTTACTGTGAGCTGGGTACATTTAAACTTCACAATCTCAGGATCTATAGAAGTTGCAGACTTGGTGAATCCCTTTATTTATGGCATAAATAGAATATTAAACATTATTCCCATACGTTGAATGTGGGTTTTTTTTTTGATCTGACAAAATAATTTTCTCTCAAGAGTCAATTATATCTCAATTATTGGTATCTAGGAAAGAAGAGGTTGTTTTTAGTAGAGGATCAATGGGAAACAAAATCAGATTACTCCAATTCAACAAAGATTTATTAAATTCCTATGTGAAAAGCACTTGATAATACATAAACAGAGTCCCTGTCCTCAAGAAGCCTATAGATAAATATATATCAAATTAGTTGAAAACAGAAGCTCTACTCCAAGAGGATTAGGAAAGACTTTTCCATGGGAGTTTGTACATGAATGAGACCTTGAAAGAAGCTAGGGATTCTGATTTTTGGAAGTGAAGAAAGAATGTATTCTTAGGAATGGGGAAACAGCCTCTGCAAAGACATGGAGGTGGAAGATAGAGAAAATATGACTGAAGATTCTCTGCCAAGGATCCTGAGTTAGTATGGGCACACAATATATGTATACATGTGCACATACGTACATGTGCACATATGTGCACATGTATACAAATATACTCTCATGCTCAAGCTGTGGTGTATGTGTTTGTCTATGTGGCTACATGCACACACATGTGTTTGTATGTACACACACATATAATACATGTGTACAACTGCATGCATGCACATATAAAATATACATATATAAATGTGTGTATACACACATACATACACACACATTCCTTTTCACATATTTATGTGCCCATTTTCCAGTGAGCATCTGATAGGCAGTTGGAAGCATAATGGGTAGAGTTCTGAACTTGGAGTCAGTCATATAGATCTGAGTTCATAATTCAGATATTCATTAGCTATAAGTTACTTACCTTTAGTTTCTTCCTTTGTAAAATAAAACTTCGGACTTTATGCTCTAAATTAATGTTTCTGCCTCAAGGTTCTGCTCATTGCAGGGAAGCAGGTGACTAGGGCTGTTGATTCATGGTCTATGATTTGTGCCTGCTGCTGGTTCTTGTTTATCTTGGATGAAACAAAAGTTCCCTGTTGTGCATTGGTTTTCTGAGCACATGTATTCCCTGTGGATAATTTTTAAAAGAGTTCCTTGATTTTAGAAATGGAACCTATTTTGCTCAACTGCTTCATCCAGTAGGGCTGTTAATCATGGCACTTCACTTTAAAGCATGCATTCTCCCCCCTCTTCCTCAGTCCTGTGGTAGCTCTGTTCTCTAGAGATTGGCCAATCACACAAAGAGATTTCATGCTGCAAGTCTCCTCTGAGAAGAGTCCTTATGATTTCCATTCTGTCACTGCTATGGAAGTGTCAATGCCTGTAATATATCTCATTTTGTCTGTTCACCTTGCACTAGGACCATGAAGATGGATGTGCTAGAAATTGGAGAAACAGTTCTTCCCAGAATTAGGTAGTGGAAAAAATATCTGGACACGAGCCCTATGTTCTGTCTTAGCTCTGTCACTAGGACCATAGATTTAGGGATGGAGGAAAATTTGAGGTTGTCACCTAAGACAAGTTATTTTATTTTCCTGGGTCTCTGCTTCTTCATTATAAAATGATGGCATTGGATTGTAGTCCCTTTCATGTGATTCTATGATTCAAAGAATGCAGAACTCTATATAACTGATCAATCAATGAATCGGTGAAATTTATTAAATAACAATTATGTGCTGGGCACTATGTAAAGTGCTGAGCATACAGAAAATTCAAGAATTAGCAAATGTTAGATAAACTGAAAAAAATATTTTTATCTACCTATGTCTGTAAGTGGCAGTTCTGGAATAGTTAACAGATACTTATAAAACCTCTATTATGTGTTTAAATCAGTGAGAAAATATAAAAAGCCAGCCCAATCCTAGAGGAGCTATCATCTTTTTGTGGAGATAAGAAACAAGAGGAACTTGTAACATATCCCTATATGTTAGAAATAGCCACCAGGATTCTGATTTCATTGGCAAAGGAACTTCCAGATGAACCAATTCTTATTAATGAAGATCTACACTTAGTCTTCAATGCATAGTGTGAGAGTTTCCTAGTACATTGAACTAGGAAATAACTTACCCATAATCAATTCCATGGTATAAAGGTTGGTATATTGAACTCTGAATCTATAATCTGTGTTCAGATATTGGTGGTCCTTTCTCCTGAGTTAGATTATAAAGTCTTTGAAGGCAGGGACTATCTTTTCACTCTTTTTGTATTTTTAACACTTAGCACAGTTTCTGACACATAGGTAGATATTTAATAAATGTTTATTGATTAACTGATAGAATCAGATGGCTAGTATTCATCAGATGTAGAGTTTGAGCCCAGGCTTCCTTGACTTCCAGGCCAGTTATTTGTCTTATCTGTCTACCACTACAAATTGTTTTTTGAGAACATGTTATGAAGTACTAAAATATTTGATACAGATTGTTAAGTGCCATAGATAAACTGCATAACCCTTGGGCTATCTTCATTTCCTTCTAGAAAGGAAGTTATGGGAATAGAGAGGAAAAGAGAAAGAGAAGGGGGACGTAGGTCTTTGTCTCAAATATAATATTAATTCCACCAAGATTTGCTGGCAATTACATTGCTTCTTTTTGTGGAGGCCAAACAGCACAGGTTTAGCATTTTCAAAGGTTCTTCAATCACAAATGGTTCTACAATTACAAAAAAATCACACTTCTTAAATTTAAACTTCTTAGACTTTTTAAACTGTGGATCATGACTCCATATGGGGTCTTATAACTGAAGTTGTAAAATTATAATTTATTATCAGTAAGTGTCTGATTAGTATACCTATTTAATATAGTTACATACTCAGGATCACATAAAAATTTCTTGGTCAAAAAGGGGAAGTGAATGGAAAAAGTTTAAGAAGCTCTGGTTTAGAGGAGAGGTTCTACTTAAAGTTAGACAAATCCTGGCTTCTAATCATGTCTCTAATACATCCTAGCTATGTGACTCTGACCATGTCGTTTCATCTCAGTTTCCTCATCTATAAAATGATAATATCATAATTGCATTATCCACCATAGAAGCTGAACTTGTGGTTTAAATGAATAATGTAAAATACTTCATATACCTTGTTGTTAAGGTTAATATGATTTTTGTTTATATAAAGAAATACCATGATGTAGTGATCTTAGGTGCTTGTCCAGCAGTCTCATTTCACAGATGAGCAAACTAAGACTCAGAGCATGATGTGACTTGTCCCAAGTTATTCAATAAACCAATGGCAAAATTGTCTTCAGACAAAACTGATCCTTAGTTTGTGCTTTCACTATTGTACTAGATCCTCTTTGGATATTATGGACTTGAAAAAAATGAACATTGAATTTTAGAAGTGGTTTTGAATTGACTAGGCACAAAAATTCACTTAAGTTGGGCCCAAAAATAAATTATAACTTAAATCTACAGTCTGCTACATGCAAGTTCTAGCCTAGCAAATGAAGTATAAATATACTGTAATCACTTTTTTTTAATTGAAAAGAGACAAGAAGCAACTAAAAAATTAACTGATTGAGTATGAACAAAAACCTTTTTTTTAGTTAGCTTGATTTTCTATGGAAGAAGCACAATTGAGCTTACATAACCATTTTACTTTAGTGGGTTCTCTGCTTAGTAGTTCTTTTACCCTTAAAAGTCAAATAATACCCTTATTCTGTATGACACTCATACTAGAGTCAGACCAAAAGAAATAGTTTCATAGCAAGTCTAAGAAAGAGCTAATTTTCTAAAATTGGAACATTATCTGTCATGTGTTACTGCTCTGTAATTATGACTATTATACTCCTTGGGGAAAAAGGGGGATATTTCAAGATAGGGAAAAGATTTTTATAAGAGGCTTTTAATATAAAAGGGCAATTATATTAAAATACTGACTTCCATACTTAGACACTCTGTTGTAGATACTTTATATTGTATTTGATGTAAATTTAGTAAATGATATGCGAGGCAACCCCTTTAGTGAAAATTTAAAATGTGAGTACTGCCTCCCTAAGTGAGAGGCACAGATAGTATAGGGAAATGCATTCATGACTTCAACACATTTTCAGATTTCTATTGTTACCATTTTTTTTTTCTGAAAGAAAGAATCATTTTCTTTTGGCAAGAAATCTGAATTTTGGTGAGAATCATAAATGCTTTTGAAAAAGGTTACTTGGCTGAACAAAGAACAAGGGTAAAAATAAATACTGAATTAGTGATTCATCTTTGCATAACCAAAAAAGACAATAGCATAAAGTACTATGACTCTTTAGTTTTTTTCTTTTTTTTTTTTGTAAAGGTTGTGATGATTGATAGCATGGTAGGTGGAGAGGCCAGAAGTATAAGAAAAGAAATGCACTTAATTCTCTAATTCTCATAGCAATATGATATTCATACTCAAGATCTCTCTCTCTCTCTCTAACTCTTTTTCTCTCTTTCACACATAGACACACACACACTTACTCCCTCCCCCCCTCCCCCCAACCCAACACTTCTCAGGCTAACCCTAAACAGATATAGTCACCCCTGGGGCTAGCTGACTTCACTCTAAAAAGAATAAAATTAAGAGCTATCATGTAAAAAGAGGGATTAGACTGATACTTCTTGACCCAGAGGTTAGAGCTAAAATCAGAGTAGCATTTGAAAGTAGCATTGAAAGTAGATTTTCTTTTGTGGTAAGAAAAAAATCTTTAAAAAGATTTTTTTTATTTTTATTTATGGAATAAAACAAGAATTTCCATAACATAGTATAATAAAAAAGATAATTGCAATGATACTGCAAATCTAATAGGAACAACTTGCTATTCCTTTTAAATATTCAACAAATTTATTTAAATATCTCTTTCCCCCTTTTTTTTCTTTCCTCCCCCAACTCTGCTGGAATGATGGCCACCATTAGACACAAATAGGTATGTGTATGTATGTATGTATGTATGTGTTAAATTATTCTATATATATATATACTCCTATTATACAAGTTCTTTCTCTGGATGCAGATAGTGTCTTTTTTCATATGTATTTTATAATTAATTTGGTATTTATAGTAGTCTGAATAGCATATTCTCTCAAACACTTAAACAATATTTTAAAAACAATATTGCTGTTGCTGTATACAATGTTCTCTTATTTCTGTTTCTGAGATCATTGAGCTTATCATTTCTTACAGTTCAGTAGTATTCCATTATAATCATACACCACAATCTGTTCAGCCAGGAATGGGCATCCTTGCAGTTTCTTCTTCTTTGCTATCATGAAAATAGCTGCTTTACACATTTTAGAACATGTAAGCTCTTTATCTTTTTCCTTAATCATTTTTTTTTGGATATAGGCCTAGTGACAGTATTACTAGGTCAAAGGGTTTAGGAAATTTAATAACTTTTTGGGCATAATTGCAGATTGCTTTCCAAAATGGTTATATCAATTAATAATTCCAACAATAAATTAGTGTCCCAATTTTTCTAAGAATGAGAGCTGTCCAACAGTAGAATGGAAGATTTAGAATTCCTCATTATTGAGAGTTTTCAAGAAGAATCAATCACTAAACAGCATTTGTTGAATAGATACTATGTACTAGGTTCTGGAGTTCTAAGTTAATTTAGAAGACTTTTAAGAAAGTCTTTTTCTTAAGAAAGAAACATACCTTAAGAAAGTATATTTATATGTCAATAGTTATTGATGTTCTCTTAGTTGTTTTTTTTTTTATTTTTTTGAGTAATAGTAAGGTCTAAGATATCTTCCCCACAACTTTTGCATCATTCCTTTCTTCAGATAACTTAAGAATTAATCACTCAGGGTTTCAAAGTGATGTCACCACTAGCACAAGCCTTCTCTGGGTATACTTTAACCTTTTTTTTTCCTTCTATATATTTTCTCTATTTTATATAGTGATGCTTACAATAATCTTCTACCTTCTTTTTCTATAATTCTTTGTTTTAAATCAGTGTGGTCCATCTATGACAGATTTCTTCATTTGGCAGATCTCAAAGGGTCTGCTGGAAATTTTCTTTTGATCTCAAGTTGCAATTGACTTGCATGTTAAACTTCAGTATGAGGCTAATCATTGTCAATGTTCTTTTTTCCATCCATATCCTCTTTTTCAGCATCAGTGACTTTTTAAAAAAATAGGTCATGCTGTCATTGCCAACCATATATTTTTCTCATTTTCTTTCTGGCTTGTGGCTAAAACTTCTTATGTATTTTTCCTTGTTAGAATGTTAGCTTCTTGAGAGTAGATATTCTTTTGCTTTTATATTTGCTTTCCTAATTCTTAACACAATACTTTACTTACAGTAAGTACTAAGGTACATTTTTTTCATTCATTCATTTTACTTTATTATAGCTCAGTTATCAATTTTTATTTTTGCTTTGACAAGTTTGTGCTTTGACTATACAGATAGCTAATTCAGGAATGACTCCCACGTTACCAGTGTCTCATTTCCTGTCTATTCAAATATGATCAAGTTTTTTTTTTTTTTTTTTTTTTGGTAATGTTATTCAGTGTTTACCATGTTCAGTGCCATCTGATTATTTTCTTGAATAAAATATTCATGATGCATAGCCATGAGGCTTTATTATGGTCTTAAATTATTTGACCTTCCTTCTTACTAACTCATGATTGCTTGCCAATATAATTCTCACCTTCCTCACCTATTTTCTTCTTTACATTGAAGTAAACAAATATTTAACAAAATATGCAGGTTTTATTTGGAGTGTCTTACTGATCTCTCTGTAGATTTTCTCTACATCTGCAACACAAGATGATTTCTTGTTGTCTTTGTGTAAAAAAAAAAGCTAATACTGTGAATTATTTATTTCTCTAAGGAGAACATATGAACTATATAACCATTTAGCCATAATATTTATGTTTTAGTTTTATTTATAACATTGTCAGTATGTTTCAGTTTCACAGTGCTTTTGTAGTTAGTGTTTTCCCCTGTTGGTCACTGGACAAGAATATCACAATTAGAACATTAATAGCTAGGCAAATGTTCATAGATTGTCTTAAAACCAATTTTGAGGATTTTTTTTTTGCACTATTTCACTATTTGCTGCAGAAATGGGGGCCATCTTGTATTTTATTTTGTTTCTTGGATTATCATAACAAATAGTACAATACTAAGAAGCCAGCCTACTGTCAATGAGATTCTCCATGGTCAATTAGACTGATCCTTGGGAAGTAGTCTCTAGTTTCAATATCATTGTCAGTCTTTCTAGTACAGCAGAAACTACTAGTGCCTATGTTCCATTGATATAGGCTTAAAAATTCTAGAGACATCTCTACATTATGATGAAGTATCTGAATTACTCTTTGGTGGGGGAAGATTGGAGACAATGTTTAGATTTATTGCTTTCTTTGGAAATATGTAACAGAATAGCTTTTGTTTTGCTTTGGGAATGGCAGTATATGCTCTTTTGGGGATGCTGGAAATATTTTATCAATGTATATTTTTTCTTCCTTCCCCTGGGATAGGGTGGGGTGGAAGCACAGAGTTTATCTTTATTTATTTATTTATTTAGTTTTGTTATTCTTTAAGTTTTTTTCCTCAATAGTATTTTATTTTTCCAATTACATTTAAAGATAGTTTTCAACATTCATTTTGCAAGATTTTGAGTTCCAAATTTTTTCTTTCCTTACTTTTCCTCTCCCTTCCTAATACAGCAAAACAATCTGATATAGATTATACATTACAATCATTTAAAATATATCTCCATATTTATCATGTTGTAAAGGAAAAATTAGAACAAAAGGGAAAAAACCATGAGAAAGAAAAACCAAAAAAAAAAAAACCCAACAAAGATGAAAATAGTATACTTTACTCTGTATTCAATCTTCATAATTCTCCCTCTGGATGCAGATGGTATTTTCTGTTTGAAGTCTATTAGAATTGTCTTGGATCAGTGCACTCCTGAGAAGAGCTAAGCCTATCATAATTGATCATCACATAATCTTACTATTACTTTATACTGTCTAAAGTCTGCCCACTTTATTAAGCATCAGTTCATGCAAGTCTTTCCAAACTTTTCTGAAATCAGCCTGAAGCACAGAGTTTAGACAGAGATATGGTAGAAATGTGGATGAATCACCTCCAATTTGCCATGCAATAAAGATAGCTTTTGATTAGTAAAGTATGAACTCACAATTGTAGACTAGGCAAACAATAATTGACTTTATATTATTCTTTAAAGTTTGGGGAGCACTTTACATAAACAATCTCACATGCTGGGGAGACAGTATAATGTAGTGGAAAGAGTACTGACTGTAGCCAGAGTACTTGAATTCAAATATTTCCTCTATGCTTATTATCTGCATTATCCTGGGCCAATTATTTAACATACCTGGGTCTCAAATTTATCTTTCAACAGAAGGATTTGGACTTGATGTCCTCTGAGGTCCCTTTTAGTTTTCCATCTATAATCCTATGACTACTCTCCCTTCTTCCTCACTCAGTTCAGCACCTGTTTTGCACCCTTTCTCATGACCACAACACTTATAATGATCCTTAGGGACAATATTCACACTGATAAACTTTTTATATTCTATCTTTCTACTATTAATTTCATAACTTCCATTAATTACATCTTTAGTATCACAATGATTCTCATAGAAATGGTCATATCTTAGATTTGAGATTCTTTAAACTGAGTTCCATTAACTTGCTTTAAAAAATATTTTGATTATTGTATTGGTTTCCTTTGTAATCCCTTATTTTCTGATGTGTTTAAAAGTATTGTTCTGATAAGAGAGCCAAAGGCATCCATGACAAAAAAAAAGATAAAAAATCCCTCCTTGCATCTTAACATTGTGTGTAAACTATTTAAACTTCAAAATCTTGCACTGATTTTCTCTTATTACCATTCTTCCACCTTTCCCATAATTTCTTGGACTTTTACTTTGTCCTCATCATGATCTCTGGTTTCTCAAACCACTCATTGTTTCCTTTCTTTCCTTCAAAACCTGGACCCAACAGTTGACCAGACAGCTGTCATCCACTCTTGAATCTCTTGCTTCTTTATTCTTCTGCTCTTCACATGCTGAGGCATTCCTATACCCTCTGGTCTCAATTGCTGAACTGCTGATTGCTGCTTAATAGAAAACATAAAACTATTTAGCCCATTATACATTCATTCCCCCTCCCCAATTTTAACTGGACCCTCACTGCTACATAATGATTCTTTTAAGTTTCTCTGACTTATTCCCTTCACACTCTGTATAACACCTCTTCTAAATTTTTATTTTCTCCTAAAGTCCCTAACATTGCGCTCACAGAATATACCTTATCTAGAAGACTGAAATTATCTATAGTTAGGTACTTCCTTTTCTATCCTGTGTACCTCAAAAACTGTCTTCTTTTATCTTGTCTTGGGCTACAGTATCAGAAGATGAGTTAATCCTTTTCCTTGCCAAGATGAACCATTCTGCTTATATCTTTGGTCCAATATCCTGTGACACGTAAGAAGTTTGAGAGACATCGTTTCTGGGTGATTAATCATTTTTAATAATTATGCTAGTGAATAATTAACAAAAGGGGTCAGCAGCATTCTCAAATGCCAAAGACCCCTCATGGAATCCACTCAATATTCATATCCCTGGAAGAATGGATGTTGGAGAAGAATGGCAATCAACTTAGGTTGATTAATTAATGAGAATATTATGAGAGGTGGACCCATTCTAATGGAAGAGCTGGGAGATGTAATTGATCACTCTTTCTCCCACACCAACTCCAGTCTTGTGTAATCCAGACAAAGAGTCTACCCACCCTCACCAAACCTGATTAGAACACAGTGGGTTTCCCCACTTGACTGGGGTTCGAACAAGATTAATGAGAAAGTTAACCTAATCTCATTATTAGCAATGACCTTCAGATGTGTTCTTGACCTAGTAGAGAATTTAGGAAGAGAAAAACTCTGCATTTCCCCAATAATTTTTTAATTTAATAATTATTTTTCAATCTCACAAAAGCTTGCCCTTTTTATTTTCTGGTATTTTTTCTCTCTCTAGCTAGTGGTTTTTTTTTTTCTTGGCTGCCTACAAATAAATTCAGATCTGTATTCCTGGAAAGTTTTCTCTTGACCTTGTGACCCATCCCCTCAAGATATTGTTTTATCTCACTTCTCTTAACTGTCAAACTCCTAGAAAGAACTTTCTATATTTGCTTCTGCTTTTCCATCACTCATTCATTCTTTAAACTTCTGAAATGTGACTTCTGACCTTTACTACTCTATTGAAACTACATTTTCAATGATTGCTAGTGGCCTCTTAATTACTTTATCTGATTATTTTTCCTTTTTTTCATTGACACATTTTGCTTTTACACATCAGTCATTTCCAGAAAATATATATGATTCCTTAGTCCCTTCCCATAGAAAAGAGCTAAATTAAACTTCCTAATTGAATCGCCAATACTAATGCCACTGTCAGAAAGGAAGGATGTATACTTTATTGAATTGAAATGAACATTGTTCATTGTATTTGACCTGAATTCTATTTCTGTAGCATTTATATATGAATGCTACAGAATAGCACTTGTATAGTACTTCCAGGTTTGCAATTATCTCATTTTGTCACAACAATCCTGAGAGGTAGTGTCTTTATTTACATTGTTGTAGCCTCATTCTCTCTCTCCCTCTTCCTCTTCCCTACTTTCTATCATTCTCTGTCTTTCTCACTTTCTTTCTCTCTTTCTTTATCTCTAGGTTCTATTTTCTTCATTCTGCATGAGTTCATATAAGTTTTTTTTCATGTTTTATGGAATTCTTTATAATTGTCATTCTTCACAATACAATAATATTACAATTTGCTTGTATAGCAAATTACCATTTTGAATCATTGGGTACATTGTTTATTTTATATCTTTAAAAAAAACTATTATAAAATAATGCTGCTTTGAAAGTTTCACACTGGAGTCCTTTCTTTTGTTGACTTTCTTTAGGCATAAACCTAGCGTGCTGACAGAAAAGGTATGTATAACTTGGCAATTTTTTTTCTTACATCATTCCAAATTGTTGTTATGGAATTGTTAGGTCACTTCAAAGATCCTACAAATAGGTATCATGTTTTCCCTGAGTCTTTACTGGAAAAATCTTTATTTTATTAGCATTCCTCATATGGAAGCAAATAAAAAAAATTTAAAAAATTGCTATCTCAATTGTCTTTTTCTGAATATGGTCCAAATTTTTAATGTCCTGTCTTAAATGGAGAATCTAAGACTAAATTTAACATTCTAGATGTGGTCTGAGCATGAAATGTAGATGAGATCACTACTTCCTTATTTTTGGACATTATGCTTCTTTAAGGCAGTCTAAAATCACATTCTCTTTTAGCTTATTCTCTCCCATTGCTGACTCCTATTAAGCTAGCATTGCACTAAATTCTCATTGCACTAAATTTGATAAATATATACATATATATTTCAAAATAGCTGTTATCTAACCATTCCCACCTTGTATTGTCCATGTGAAGTTCATTTTTTGAATCCAAGTGAGAACTTGATATTTATCACAATTTTATTTTATCTTATTAGATCTAGCCTTAAATTCTAGTCTATCAAGATCTTTTTCAATCTGCATTCTGTCATCCAACATATTTGCTATTGCTTGCAGATTTTTATCTTCTGTAAATTTGATTAGCATGCCATCTCTACCTTTATCCATATCATTGATAAAAATGTTAAATAGCACAAGTTCAGACAGAGGTTTTTAAGCACTCTCCCTGACAGATTCTTCTCAAGTTAAAGACATACCATGTGAGTCAAACCATTCCAGTGGATCTGAACCAATCCAATTATATTCTTTGGAGTATATCTTTGTATCTTTTCTACAACAAAAGCCCAAGAAGCTTTATTAAATATATTGTTAAAATCTCTAAGTTCTATATATAGCATTCTTCTGAACTAGAGTTCAATACCCCATGCTCTTTAGCATAACTTAATTCTTGACAAAACTATGCTGTCTTTTTGAAATGACTGTTTCTTTATGCTTAATGTCTCCTATCTTTTTAAAAATACTATTAACACTTTTTTAGATTTCATCCAGGAATAGAAATCAAATTCATTAGCTTATAGCTTGCAGGTTTCCTACTCTGCCTTTCTGAAAGTAAGGATATTTGTTTTTCTCTCATCCACTTGTACAACTTTCACTTAAATGCAGTTCATTTGCATGTCATTACATTCCCCTCCCTGATGTTATGGTTCTCTACAAGAATGAAGGGCAAACAACAACAAAATCCAGTGATACATCTTCCTTTATAACAATCTTATTATTATTTTCATAATTTCATCATAATTTTCATAATAATAAAAGCTATCATTTTATTTCAATACCCAAGAATATAGTTTATCTCATGCAGGTTACTTAAACTCATAAAAAGCACCTAGGTGCTCTCTTATTTACTTATTTTGTGTATAAATTTCCTGTGATCCATTATTGTTCTGACCTCTCCATTTAAAAAGGCATTTTTCTGGATAGTGAAAAATAGAAGTCAAATAAGAATTGAATAACTTTTCTGGCCTTTCCAGAGTGCAGAATAAGGAACAATGGATAGAAATTGCAAAGACAATTTAGACTTGATATTAAAATTTGTCCAAAAATGGGATGGGCTTCTTCAAGAGGTAGTAGATGATTACTTATTGGATATGTGATAATCCTTTCATATATGGATAAGACTATATAACTGCTGAGGACTCTTCTAATTTTCAAATTTTGTGAAATTTTATTCTCTACTTTAATTCTGTTTTTTCTTTGTTTTAAATGTATTTCTTTTATGCAGCAAAATGTTGGATTGTGTTTCTTAAATCCATTCTACAATCTCTTTCATTTTTTTTTAGTATATTGAACTCATTTATATATCGATTTATAATTATAACTTTTTATTTTTTATCTACCAAATCCTATCATACTACTTTAAAATAAAAGCTTGCTGCTAGGTAGTTGAGACATGTGATTAAAAGATCCAATCCTGCTTTCCTTTCTCAAACTTCCTCCTGTTACCTTGACTATTTCATACAGATTCCTTATTACTTATTTTATTCTTACTTTCTTACATTATTGTTTTTTAGCCCAAATATGAGTGTGATTCAAGATCTTTCCCCATCCCTTTTACCTACCTTTTTGTTTAAAACATTATTTGTATAATTCCGTCCCAAGAAATGTGAAGTCTCTTTCCCTCTCCATTTTTTACCTCTTCTTGGATTAAACCATAAATAATATTTCTAGTTTCCTCAATAGAAATGATATTATTTCATCTCATTAAAAAGCTATCTCTTTTAAAATGAAGGATTGTGTTTACCTTTGAATGAAATATTATTTAATAGGTCCAATTAATTTCCTTTCTACTTAATTATATGTTCTAATTCTCTTTATTGATGAACAGTTCTGTCCAATTAGGACCATATATGTATTATACCTATATATAATATATATCTATATCTATATAGATAGATAGATAGATAGATAGACAGATTTTAAGTCTTTTCCTGCTGCCTCTAAAATTTTTCTTCTTTTTGTAGAAGTTTTAAATCTTGACAACTATATTTTTGTATGATTTAAAATTGAGGCTCTTTTTAATGATGTCCTATGGCAAATATTACACACAGTAACAACAATATTATTCAAAGAGTAATTGTGAATAATGTTGCTCTTACTGTGAACAATTTTCTTCTGTTGCTGCTTATTTCACTCACCATTAGTTCACACAAGTCTTCCCATGGTTTTCTAAAATCAACCAGTTAATCATTTCTTATAGTATGGTAGAATTTTATCACAGTCATATACTACAATTTGTTTACCATTCCTCAACTGATGTGAAACTCTCAGTTTCTAGTTTTTTGCCACCACAAAGAGAGTTGCTTTGACTATTTTAGAACATACAGGTTCTTTTCCTTTTTTCCCTTATCAGTTTGAGAAACAATTAATAGTGACATTTAAGTCAAAGGCTTTGCTCAATGTTATAATTCTTTGGCCATAATTCCCAGATTACTCTTCAAAATGGTTGGATCCATTCATAGTTCTGTCAGCAGTGTATTTGTTTCACAGTTTTTCCTCCTCTCTCCAACATTTTACTACTTTAGCTTGATTTATTAATTTTTTGGAAAAATTTGATTTATGAAATTCTGAGACTACCATGATACTCAGATTGTCTCATTGAGCTCTGTCTTTAAGGCTTATAGAAATTCTAAATTTTCCTATATTTACTCTTGTTTTATTTTCTAATAGTCTTTGTTTCATCTACAATTTAGAGTACTGAATCTACCATTCTTTTGTTCAATGGTCCATACCTTGGTAATTTTTTCTAATATTTATTATATACAGTTTATTCTCTTGTATAATTGAATTATTCTTTGAGATCTCTAATTCCCAGCCTAATTTCCATATATTTTTCTTTAATGCTTTATAAAATATAGAACTTCCAAACCATCTTGGAGATCCTATCTGTTGTTTTAATTTATATTTTAATTTTAATTTGTTATGACCATATTGTCTCCTTTTATGAGGGTCTTAACTTGCATTTTTTTGCCCTATATATCTACATATTTTAATTATTATAAAAGCTAGCATTTATGTTGCATTTTAATTATTACCAATCTCTTTACGTATTGCGTTATTTTATCTTTACAACAAGCCTGTGATGTATGTATTATTATTTCCTCCATTTTTCAGATAATAAAACTGGGGCAGAGAGAGATAAGTTGTCAAGATCATAAAACTAGTAAGTACCTACATCAGTATATGAACTCAACTCTTTCTGACTCCAAGTCTAGAACTCCATCCACTATAGTATTTGGCTTTGTTTTACTCTTTTAGTATATCTGCTAGATTTTCTGTGACTTCCCTTGAAATGATTTTTCCCTTTCCTTTCTTCTTTGTTAAATTGAAGAATTAAATAAATTTTCTGCATCTCTGTGGTTTAACTAAAGTGTTTTTATTACTTGTGTACACAAGAGGAGAACCAGATAATGGATACACAAAGCATCATTCACAGTTGTGTTACTTCTTCTGTTTTCTTATGTAGAGTGTGATTGACTAGTCCATAGTCTTGGTTGAGGAAACAAACAATAATGATACAGAACTGAAAGATGACAGTGAGGAAGTAGTGTAGAGAGATAGAAATTTGAAGTGAAGGTGTAGTCCTCAGGGCACAGTAACACAGCTGTGATCAGCATTTTCTAAGAACAAACATTATAAGGCGATTAAGTAATTTCCATCGTCCTACCTAAAAATAGCATTCTTTCTTAGAGGAACATGCTTCACTATTGTTTCTTTATGTTCACAAGTCTTTGCATTATTATAAGTGTCTTTAGAAACAACTATTTAGACAGGCTTAGGATCCAATTCTACAGCTATTAGTATTATTTAAAAACTTAATTTGGTGTACTTATTGCTATTTGAGGAATCAAAGGGAGATAGACTTCAATGTGAGTCAGTCTTCTTGCCAGAAATCTGAATCTTAATCAATATTTCTCTTTTTCATTTCCTCTTATTTCTCTTTTGTTAATTTCCTCATCTCTTCATCCCACAGGCAGCTTTTTGATTAGAAAAGAGATATCGACAATATAGTATGTTGCCAATAGCATGAATATTCTGATAGCCTTTTAAAGTATTCATTCTATTTAATGTTTCTATAGTATTTAACATTATTGACTTTATCTTATTTCTGGACACTTATTTCTTGTGTGGCTTCTATAATGCTTCTCTTACTTAGTACTTCTAACTGAATGACAGCTGTTTCCTAATTTTTGTTCTTCTATTCCTTGAAAGTGGGTATTTTTCATTGAATGCAATTGCATCGTGGTCTGAAAAGGATGCATTTACTATTTCTGCCTTATTGCATTTGAGTTTGAGGTTTTATGTCCTAATATATGGCCAGTTTTGTTGGGTTCCATGAACTCTGAAATAAAATGTCCCTTTCTTCTTCATTTAGTTTTTTCTCAAAATATCATATCTTTTTTTTTTTTTTTTTTTTTTTTTTTTTTTTTACCTTTAATTTACAGGATATCATGGGAACACATTAACTTGCCAAACCTCTTTTAATTTTTCCCTCCCCCCCCCCCTCCCTAAATGGCGGATGACCAGTAGATGTTAAATATATTAAAAATATAACAGATACAAATAAGTATTGACCAAAACATTATTTTGCTATACAAAAGAAATCAGACTTAATTTTTGTACAATTAAACTTGTGAAGGAAATCAAAGATGCGGGGTGCATAAATATAGGGACCCGAATTCAATGTGGTTTTAGTCATCCCCAGAGTTCTTTTTCTGGGTATATTGTTCGTTCATTACTGCTCCTTAGAAATGATTTGGTTGATCTTGTTGCTGAGGGATGGCCTGATCCATCAGGACTAGTCATCATCTAGTATTGTTGTTGAAGTATATAATGATCCCTGGTCCTGCTCATTTCACTAATCATTGGTGTAAGTTTCCAGGCCTTTCTGAAATCATCCTGTTGGTCATTTCTTACAGAACGTTATTCCAAATTTTCATATACCACAATTTTTCAGCCATTCTCCAACGTGGACATCCATTCGTTTCAGTTTCTACCACAAAAGGGCCCACAAACTTGTCACATACGGTCCTTTCCCTTCTTTATAATCTCTTTGGGATATAATCCCGGTATAACACTCTGGATCAAGGGTATCGTTTGATAACTTTTGAGCATAGTTCAAACTACTCCCCAAAATGGTTGGATTGTTCACAACTCCCCAACAATGAATCAATGTCCCAGTTTTCCCAATCCCCTCAACAATCATCATTATTTTTTCCTGTCATCTTAGAATCACAGGTGTTGTATTATCTTAAGGTTGTCTTTTTGCATTTCTCTGATTAATAAGACTTGGAGCATCTTTTCATATGACTAGAAATAGTTTCAATTTCTTCATCTGAAATTTCTGTTATTCCTTTGACCATTTTCAATTGGAGAATCGATTTTTATAAATTAGAGTTAATTCTCTATATATTTTGGAAATGAGGTTTATCAGAAACGACTGTAAAAAATATTTTCCCAGTTTATTCCCTTCTAATCTTGTCTGCATTAGTTTTGTTTGTCAAAAACTTTTCAGTTTGTATAATAAATTTTCTTTTGTGATCAGTAATGATCTCTAGTTCTCTTTGGTCCAAAAACCCCCCTTCCACAGGTCAAGGAACTATTATTTCCTCTAATTTTAATAATTTCATTCTTTATCCTGGTCATGAACCCTTTTGTTATCTTGGTATCGGGTTTAAGTATGGATCAATGCCTAGTTTCTGCCATTGTTTTTTTCCAACAATTTTATCAAACAGTAAGTTCTTATCCCAAAAGCTGGGATCTTTGGGTTTTCAAAGACTAGGTTTATATTTGTTGACTGTTTTATCCTTGAACCTAATCTATTCCCTGATCCAAAATCTTTTTGCCAATCCAAATAGTTTTGGTAACTGTGCTCTATAGTATAGTTTTAGATCTTAAAGCTAAACCACCATCATTTGATTTTTTCATTAATTCCTTAAATTCTTGACCCTTTTGTTTTTCCATATGAACTTTTTGTTATTTTTCTGGTCATTAAAATAGTTTTTGGGAGTCGTTGGTAACCTAAAAATAAATAGATTAGTTTGGTTATTGTCATCTTTTTATTATATTTTCCCCTATCCAGGCATTTAATTTTTCAATTGGTTGATCAGACTTAATTTTAATGAAAAGTGGTCTTAATTTTCTAAAAGTTTCATTTTCCCTTGAGATAGATTCTAAATATTTTATTTATCATTTCTTTAAATAATTTCTCTTTTAACTCTGACTTTATTTTTTAGTGATATATAAAATGTGATGACTTATGTGGGTTTTTTTATAACCCAACTTTCTAAAGTTTGGATTATTTCTAAAACTTTTGCAGAATCTCGGGTTCCTAAGTATACCATCATGTCATCGGCAAAAGAGTATAATTTGCTTCCTTTGCCTATTTTTTTAATCTCTTTCTCACTCTTATTCTATAAGCGTTTCTAATCAATAAATTAAATGTAAATGATAGTGCCCTTTTTTCCTCAGATCTTATTGGGGAATGGTTGATTTTCCCAACATATATGGAATGGTTTTAAATAGATGCTGTGATTATTTTAAGAAGGGTCCATTTATTCCCTATACTCTCAAGTGTTTTTAATAGGGGATGTTGGTTTTATCAAATGCTTTTTCCATCTATTGAGATGACTAGTTTTTTTTTGGTTATTAAGGAATTATATTGATTTTTCCTAATATTGAACCACCCTGCATTCCTGGATAAATCCTATGTCTGTGTATTATCTTGGAATGATTTTCTGGTCTTTTTAATATCTTTTTAGTTTTAACTAATTTCATTAGGAGTTGGTCTATAATTTTTCTTTCTCTGTTTCAGCCTACCTGGTTTAGGTATCATCCTGTTGTGCAAGAAGGAATTTGTGGGACTCCTTCTTTCCCCTATTTTATCAAATAATTTATATGCAGGGAATTGCTCTTTAAATGTTTGGTAAAATTCACATTAAATCCATCTGGTCCTGGTTTTTCTTGGGGGTTTTTTTGCCTTTTATTTCTTTTTTCTGAAATGGGACTATTCAACAATTACTTCCCTCCCTTTTATCTGGGAAGTTATTTTTTGGAGTGTCATCCATTTCATAGGTTATCAAATTTAAAAATTGGCAAAATAACTCCTTATTTTTCTCATTTCCTCTTCTTGGTGGAAAGTTCTCCCTTTTCATTTTTGAACTACTAATTTCATTTTCCTCCCTCTTTTCTAATCAGTTTCCAAAACTTATCTATTTTATTGGCTTTTCTAGAACCAACTCTTATTTTATTAATTGCAATAGTTTTTTACTTTCAATATTTTTAATTTCTCCTTTTAATTTAAATTTAATTTTATTTGATTGGGGTTTTTAATTTGGTCTTTTTGTTTTTTTTAGTTGCAAAGCCCAATTCATTAATCTTTTTCTTTCTCCCTTTTTTTAAATAAGCCTCTGAATATAAAATTCCCTCTTATTACCGCTTTGGCCATCCCAAATTTTGGGAGATGTCTCATCATTGTCATTATCTTATTTTATTAATTGTATCTATAATTTGCTGCTTCACCCAATCATTCTTTAAATGAGATTTTTAGTTTCCAATTACTTTTTGGTCTATTTCCCCCTAACTTTTTGTTGAATGTAGTTTTATTGCATCTGATCGAAAGCATTTACTATTTCTGCTTTCTTGCATTTAATTTAGTCTTTATTCCTAATTATGGTCAATTTTGAATAGGTTCCATGAACTGCTGGAAAAGTATATTCCCTTCTATCTCCATTCAATTTTCTCCAAAGATCCAACATACCTAATTTTTCTTATTCTATTTACTTCTTTAATTTCTTTTTATTTGTTTTGTGGTTTGTTTGTCAATTCTGAAATGCAAGGTTGGTCTCCTATATTACAGTTTTGTTTATTTCTTCTTAACTCTCTTAACTTCTCCTTTAGGAAGTTGGTGCCATCCATTGGTATATATGTTTAATATTGATATTGCCGTTGTTTTGTCCCTTTGCAGGATGTAGTTACCTTCCTTATCTCTTTTTGGAAATTTTTCTTTTTGTTGATCTAGATGGATGGCTACCTCTTTTTGACTTCACCTGGCTTTAATAGATTTTTGCTCAGCCCTTTCTTTTACTCTTTGCATCCCCCCTGCTTTAAATGTTTTCTTGTAAACAACATTTGGGTTCTGACTTTTTATCCAGTCTGCTATCTGCCTCCTCTTTAGGGAGTTCATCCCTTCATTTACGGTTAAATTACTAAATCTGTATTTCCTGCCATCCTAATAACCCCGATTGTGCTTTATTTTTCCCTCCCCAACCCTCTTTCCCCTTTTAAACTTTATTCCCCTCTTGTATCCGATCTTATCCTTTATAATCCCTCCTCCCCCTTTATCTTTCCCCTTCCTTCCCTTATTCTTTTTTTCTTTTCCTTTTTCCCTCCCCCGTTTTTTAATGGGGGGAATTTTTCTAAAACAAATGTCTTATTTTTCTTTAAACTCTGATGGGTAAGATTACACAATTTCCTCCCCTCTCTAAATTCCCTCAGAATGATAAGTTTCCTTAACTCTTTTGGGATGTGGTTCCCCCTCTTTTTTCCCTCCCCCCTTTTCTGCCATCATCCTTTTCCTATCTCTTCCCTTTTTATGTTATATCAGTACAATCAAATTATACATTATTCTTTTGTATATCCACAACAAAATACAATTCTCAAGGTTATTTTTCCTTTTCCATCTCGGTTCTATTCTTGGAGATCAAATTTTTTTTAGTTTGGTTTTTTCTTCGAAACAAATGGAATTCATTTGTTTCATTAAATATCTTCTTCCCTGGAAGAAAATGTAACACTGGGTATTTATTCTTGGCTGCATCTCAAGTTCTTGTGCCTTTCGGAATATCATATTAGGCCCTTCTTTCCTTTAATGTAGAGGCAGCCAGATCTTGGGTGATCCTTTTGTGGCACCTCGGTTTTAAATGGTTTTTTTGGTTTGTAAAATTTTTCCTTAATCTTATAGTTCTGAAATTTTGCCACAATATTCCTTGGGGTTTTTTATTTTGGGTTTCTTTCAGAAGGTGTTCGATGAATTCTTTAACCTATTTTACCTTCTTCTATTAATCGGGCAGTTCTCTTTGATGATTTCTTGTAAAAATATACAGGCTCTTTTTTTCATTAGTTTTCAGAAAGGGTCCAATAATCCTCAATTATCTCTCCTAATCTATTTTCCAAGTCTGCGTTTTTGCAAGTAGATAATTCGTGGTTTTCAGTTTGTCATTTTTTGTTTTTGGATGATTCTTGCTGTCCAAATGAATCATTAGTTTCAATTTGTTCGTTCTAATTTTTAAAAATTATTTTCTTAATAGCTTTTTTACTTCTTTCTGTTATGTCCAATTGATTTTAATGATTGTTTTGGTCTGGAATTTTTTTTCCATTTCACTAATTTTTTTTTTAGTTTTTTCTTTTCAATTCCAAATCCTACTTTCTTGTTTCTTTTCTTTTCAATTCATGGATCCTACTTTCTTGCGGGTCTTTTCTTTTCCAAATCCAAAATCCTACTTTGTGTAATTCTTTATTTTTTCAATTTTTCAGGAAGTTTTTGCTCTCTTTACTTCTCTTTCCTTTCCCATTTATCTTCTAACCTCTTTTGAGACTTTTAATGGCCTCTTCTTGAGGCATTCTGTAAGGAGGACGTCGACATTTTTTGTGTTTGGGTTCTTGGTTTGCTGACCTGCTCTTTTTCTCATAGAAGCTTGGTTGTTCTTTCATCTTTTATTCATGTTTTAAAGCCTTTAGGGTGGTCTCCTAGGCAGGGGTTCAACTTCCTCTGCAGAAAAGGGGATGTAAACCGTTTCCGGCTCAAAGGTATGGGGTGCTCTTGTGAGGTTTTCCCCCCCAACAAGGTGGTTCAGCATGGCCGGGCTTAAACTGTTAGTAGGGCTGGTGGATTTCGTTGCCCTGGGCTGAGACTAAAGTGGTGAAATGTCACCGGGCCGAACCTCTTGGGGACTTGGTAGCAGCTGACTGCAGGCAGGACAGCCACAAACTCTCCTAGTGTCTCTGCCGTGCAAATCGGCCCTGGAAAAAACTCCGGGCCCCGCGAGCTCCCCCTCGGTTGGAGTAACCAGGGCTCAGACTCCCCGTGCAGGATACAACTGCCCAAGGAAAAGCCCCTTTGCGGGTTGGGGCGCTTGTTGGAGATCTTGCCTTCACCCTCGGTTTTGAGACCTCCTCAACCTAATTTCCTCCCAGTCTCGCCCGATCTCCCCCCCTGGCCCCAACCACCTTTTTTGGGGACAGTTTTTTGGCTGGTGAGTTGTTCTTTTTATCTTTGGTGGATCAAGACTATTTTGAGGGCGATATTTTGATAAAGGGGAAGAGAAGGCTTAGAAAAAAGGTTTGTCTTCTCCGCCATCGCTCCCCCCAAACTATCATTCTAACTTTTTTTAGTATTCTATTTACCTTTTTGACCTTTTCTTATTTATTTTGTGGTTTGATTTATCTAATTCTGGGGTTAAAGTTTGAGATCTCCACTATTGTGGTTTTGCTGTTTTTTTTTGCAGCTCTCTTTTTTCTTTTAAGAATTTAGATGCTACACCACTTGATGCATGTATGTTTAATATTGATATTGCTTCATTATCTATGCTACCCTTTAGCAATCTCTTTTATCTCTTTATACCCTATCTTTTTTAGTTAGCTCAATTTTTGCTTTTGCTTGATCTGAGATGAAGATGGCTACCCCTGCTTTTTTGACTTCACCTGAAGCACAGTACATTCTGCTCCAACCTTTTATCTTTACTCTGTATGTATCACCATGCTTTGGGTGTGTTTCCTCTAAACGACATATTGCAGGATTCTGGCTTTTAATACAGTCTGCTAACCACTTCCTCTTTATAGGGGAGTTTACCCCATTCACATTTATGGTTAAAATTATCAATTATATATTACTTGCCATCTTGTTAACCCGTTTATGCTTTTCTCCTTTCCTTCTCTCTTATCCCCCTATTATTAAACTTGTAACCCTTGCTCCCGCCCTCCTTTTTATTCCCTCCCCCACCTTAGAGGTTCCTCCCCTATCTTACCCCTTTTCCTCCTTTCTGTTTCCTTCCCCAGGCTTCTCCTTCCCTTTTCCTTTTCCCTCCCATTTTTTAATGGGTGGAAGAAGTTTCACCATTCAGAATGTCTAATTTTTTCTCTTTAAGCCAATTCTGATGAGAGTATGATACAGACTATGTTCATCTCCCTTCATTCTTTCTCTCAGATATAATAGGTTTCCTTTGCCTCTTCCTGAGATGTAATACCCCCACTTTCCCTTTTTTCTGGTACAATTTCCTTTCCACCTCTAGTTTCTAGAGCAAATTACACATGTGTTCTTTATATATCTTTATAGCAGAAATATAGTTCCCAAGATTTCTTTTAAGCTTTTTAGGTATCTCTTGAATTTTATATTTGGAGATCAAAGTTTTTCTTTAGTTCAGGTTTTTTTCATCAGAAATAGATGAAATTCATTTATTTTGTTGAATGTCCATCTTCTTCTCTAGGAAAAAAATGCTCATTTTGGCTGGGTAAGTTATTTTTGGCTGCATACCAAGTTCTTTATCTTTTCTGAACATCAGACTCCAGGCCCTTCGGTCCTTTAATGTGGACACTGCTAGATGCTGGGTAATCCTTATTGTGGCTCTTCTATATTTGAATTGATTTTTTCTAGCAGCTTATAATATTTTTTCTTTGGCTTGATAGTTATGGAATTTAGCCACTATATTTCTTGGAGTTTTGATTTTAGGGTCCCTTTCAGTAGGTGATTAATGAATTCCTTCAATGTCTATATTACCCTCTGTTTCTATAACTTCTAAGCAGTTCTCATTGATAATTTCCTGGAAAATAGTGTCCAGGCTCTTTTTTTCATCATATTTTTCAGGGAGTCCAATAATTCTCAGATTGTCTCTCCTAGATCTATTTTCCAGGTCTGTTGTTTTCCCAAGAAGGTATTTGACATTTTTTCCCATTGTTTCATTTTTTTTGGTGTTGCTTGACTGATTCTTGAGGTCTCCTCGAGTCCATTCAATTCAATTCTGATTTTCAATGAATTATTTTCTTTTTTTTGTCAATCAACAAGAATTTATTAAGTGCTCTTGTATACCAGGCACCGTGTTAAGAATTGGAAATAGAAATACAAGTAAAAAGGACAGTTCCTGTTCTCAAAGAGCTTGTGTTCTAATGAACACAATACATAAAAAGAAGCTGAAAGGCTGAAGGGGTGGGGTGGGCACCCCAAAGGGCAAGATAGAGACACCCAGAGGAGGCAGCCGAATGGGAAAGGAAGATGGTATTTTTTTATTATTATTATAACTTTTTTCAATGAATTATTTTCTTTGTCACTCACTTTTTAATATCCTTTAATAATTGTCCAATTGAGTTTTTAAGTGAGTTGTTTTGTTCTATGGAATTTTTTCCATTTCACCAATTTTATCTTTTAGAGAGCTATTTTCTTTTTTCAGTTCACTAATTCTGTTTTTCAAGGATTTGATTTCTTTATCCACTCTATCTTTAAATGAATGGGATGACTTCTCCAGACTCTCTTGCCAAGCTTCCCTTTTCTTTTCCCATTTTTCTTCTAGCTCTCTTGTGAGAACCTTTTTAATTTCTTCTATGAGAGTCTTGTGTGTTGTGGACTAAATAATATTCCCCTTTAGGGATTCATCTGAAGACAGTTTGTTTTTAGTCTCTTCAGGGTTTAAAACCTGCTTTCTATCCATATAGAAGCTATCAATAGTTAAGAGTCCGTTTAAATATTTTGCTCATTTTGTCAGAGAAGAATCAAAGAAAACAAACTAGCAAAAAAACCCAACCCAACAAATGCAGTTTGCTTTTTTTTTTTTTGGGGGGGGAAACGAGGCTGGGTGGTATTTGAGTTTCCTTTACAGACTGCAGGGGACAGAAGTGAGGCACTAGCAGGACAGCAATGGCTCCACTGCATCTGTGCTTTGAGACTCTGAGACTTGAGAATATGCTGAGATACTCGGTGGGTGTGGCCAGGTTTGGAGAGATGCTAGCTTTTTGGGGTTGGAATCTTTACCCCCTGTGTTTATAGGTTCTCTACTGGTCTACTGGCTTGCTGCCAAGGCAAAATAGCCACACCCTGGTAAAGTTCTTTCTGTAGAAATGGGTGAGATCACACCCCACCCCACTCTGGTCTATTCAGTGTGAGCTGCCTGCTGTGCTCTTGCTGCCACTGCCTGCCCTCACTCTGTGCCTGATCTATCTGTCCCCACTCTCGAGCATAAACAGACCTTTCCTGGTGAATTTCAAGGATGTCTTCTGTAGATAATTATTTGTGTTTTTTTTCCCCAGTTAAGCACTAATTCTGAGGCTTGTCATGAAATAAATTCTGAGAGCAAAGACAAAGATTAAGTGTGTGTCCTCTCCACCATCTTGGCCAGAAGTTCAAAAGTTGGTATTTTTCAAGGATATTTTATATCTACTTTTTTTCCTTTCCCATTTTCTCTCTTGATGAACTTAAGTTTTTGCATGGAATCTGTAACCACTCCTTTCTGAATAATTGCTAAATTTATTTATTTAGCTCTAATTTCTCTCCTGATCTCTAATCCTACACTTTTAACTGTTTAACAAACCTACTTGCATATCCCTTTGGTATCTCAAATTTAATATATCCTACAATAAGTACCATTCCGCTCCCCCCTCCCCTCCCAAAAAAACCTGCTTTTACTCTCAACTTCTTTATTTCAATTGATGGGCCTTTTGCCTAGTTACTCAAGTTATAAGAATTTGCTATCACATCTGACTTTTCTCCTATTCTTCATAATACTTAAGTTGACAAATCCTGTGAATTCTGTCAAAATCATTCTCATCGTTCTCCTCTTCTCCACTCCAAAGCCATTGCTCTTAAGTCCCCATCATTCCCTGTCACTAGTCCCTGTTTATAATCTCTTCCTTCTAATTCACCTTTCCTACCTTTTCCTTTCTTTTTCAGGGATAGGTCTGATCATGTCACTTTTTAAAAATCCTCCCATACTTTCCCCCTAATTATGATAAAACAAAAGATTTTTACCATGGTATTTAAGTCCCTGTCTAGAAACTGAGCTTTTATTTGTTCCATGATCTTATCTAACTGTACTTAGTCAATGTATATTCATGTTGACTGTCTCTCATGACTGAAATGTGTTCCTTCTTCATCTCCAACTTCAGAAAAATTTATCTTTTCATACCCAACTCAGGTACTTTCCTGATCTCCCCAATTAAATATGATATGTTCAAGTTTCTCTAGAGCAAGTTTGTGGAGCTTTTCTTTGCCTTTAAAAGAACCTATCTTGTTTATACTTATCTCCTTCATGTAATTTTTTTCCAAATAAATTTAGAGCTCATCAGTAGGAGGACTATGTTATTTGGGAGGGTTATCTGTATCTCCAATACTTGTGTAGTGATTTACATATAGTAGGCACTTAATAATTGTTTGTTAAGTTAAATTGTGGTAAAAATTAATTTTTATGAACTTTTTAGTTCAAGGGAAATTATGTAATTCTAACAATTCTCTTTACTTAAGGGGACATAAGCCATTGAACCATCTTTCTGTTTATTTCTAGTCACCTAAATAAAGTCTGAATAGCCAGTGGGATTCTTCAGAATTTATTTGATGCTTCAAATAATTGTAACATTCCCTATTTTATTTCTTTTCTTTTGTTCTCTTTCCTAATAATCATTTTGTTGAAAAATTAAAGAGAAATTGCCTTCTGTGAACTGAGCATATATTTTATGCCTCAAGCCCATGTCTCCCCTGCATTAATGGAAAAAAATATGTTTAAAGAATTGAATGAACATAAGTCTTCAGGAAAGACATGGAATAGACCTCTCTTTTAGGTTAGGGTTGGTTGACTCTAAGGTCAACTGGTCCAACAAGATCAGAGCTTAAGTGATTTTTGCCCATCATCATAATACAATCCAATCTTAAAAGTGGAGAAATTATTATCACCATAAGTGGTGAAACTAGTGCTAGAACACTCTGTTCTTCTCCAGTGCTTTTATAACATGATGATATCATCATTTCCCCTTTCTTAAAGACACTTAATTCCCATTAAAGGGTAGATGAGACATTTTGGTATCTGGTATTCCTGTAGCCTCCCAATAAAAGGCCTAAAAGATCCTTACTTTACTTTCAATTTTTTGAGAATTAAAAAAAAAACAAATTGGAAAAGAAAGACTATATTTCCGGGCTAAGAATGGTGGATTGAATTTGTTTTGTATAAAACTGATTTTACCATATGATATAGTCATTGTAAGTTAAATGAATATAATAACTGACATTTATATCATGCTTTAAGGTTATCAAATGTTTTATATACATTTTCTTATTTGATACTATAACTCTGTTAGGTAGATCACTATTATTATCCCCATTTTTCAGTTGCAGAAACTGAAATAAAATGTTTTGCCTAGAGTCACCCTACTAACAAGTGTCAGAAATGAAACCAAGAATTCAGATCTTTTCTAATTCAAAGTCTAAGTGACTTTCATATTTCATCATATCTTATATATCCAATACTCAATGACAATTATTTGCCTTTAAAGTTGAATGATAAGGAGAGAAGATAGGGAACAAGGAAACAGTGTTGGAATTTGAATGAGGGTATTGTTTGAAAATTTCCTAGTGGGCATACCCAGAATATTCAAGTTTCTCAGAGAAATGTGAGAAAACATACCTGAATTATAAAAGCCTTGACATACAGATGATTTTAAAAAATCAAAAGAAAGTGACTCCAAATACACATCCAATGAATTCAGTTTACTAAAATTTTCAACAATCAGAAAAAAAAATAGAAGAACATTTTACAAATTAAAGAAGGTATTAGAAAGACAAACAAAGGAATCTAAATGGCTTGCTCTTCTCCTTCTGGCCACTATTAATCTTTTTATGTTTCAGGGATGGATGTGCATAAGAAAAGCACACTTATCTAGGCAAGGCATCTATGTGAAATCATAGAAAAACATGTCATCTAGTTTTTCATTGCAAGTCAAGGTGGATTGGTGAGGATGCAATCTGAAAAAAGGCAAATATGGATAGTTATGACTTTGGAGAGTGGGTTGGAGTGTGTGGCAGTGAATGTCTTAGGCACTGTACATAATATATGACAAAATATTTGTCTTATTGATATGTCATTTGCAGGAAGAATAGAAGACTTGTTTTCAAAAAACAATTGCAGTGTCAAAAATACTACAACTGCAACTCTTAATTAAATTCCATTCTATTCAACAAAACATTTATTAGGTGCCTTCTAGAAGTTCTGGGTTCAAATCCTGATTGACATTCTCATGAGCTGTGTGACCTTCAGCAAGTTACTTAGCATCTCAGAAACTCATCTATGTGACATTCACCTACAGATAAAGATGCTTACCTGTGAGAGAGATATAATAATAATGACAATAATAAGAATTCTGTATATGGAGTATTTAATTGTTTAAGACTATGATCTCATGTTGATCATATACCTTTACATCTTAATCTTTTAAATGAGTCAGTAATACATGAATTACTTGATCTCTTGACCCAGTCAGTTGTGTTGTCCTGAACAAATTTGTTCTAGTTTATACTTCTTTTCTCATCTGCAAAATAGAAACTGTAATCTCTTTTTTGCTTAATTCACCAAGTTGCAGTGAGGATCAAATGAGGTTACATACACATGTGGATTCTGGTATCTCAAATTGTAAAATTCCATCAGTGTTAATTCTTTCCACTGGTATAGACTGTAACCCTTTCAAACCTTAGTAGAAAATCTGTATGTGTTGGTTTTTATAAGACCAATTATAAGATTTATAAGACTAGAATTATGATTTATATATTACTATAGGACATAAAAGGAGAAATCTTAATTTAGTGTCTATCCTTTTGCTGCTGACTCTTTTTGCAATTAGTTTGGTCTTTAATAAATACGTAGTTCATTGCCTAGACCAGGGATTGTCCTGTTGCCTTTTTTATGGCCCATGAACTATAAATGATTTTTTTTGTTTAGTTGTTTAGACATTTTCAGTCATGTCTAACTCTCTGTGATCTCTTTTGGAGTTTTCTTGGCAAAGATACTTGCTGTTCCTTCTCCAGCTCTTTTAAAGATAAGGAAACTAAGGCAAATAGAATTAAGCGACTTGCCTAGGATCACACAGTTAGTAGGTATCATCTGAAACATGATTTGAACTCAGGTCTTCCTGATTCTAGGCCTGGCTCTCTATCCCCTGCACCATATAGTTGCCTAAATTTTAGATCATGACCTGGATTTGGCCCTCTGGACATAGTTTTACAACCCCTACTCTAGACTGTTATCAAACTCTTCCTGTTTTGCTGGGACCTACCAGAATTTGTATACCACTGATATAATCAATAATCTAAGATCTCTTTTGCACTATGATTAACATTAGAAGATGTAGTCAGACTAAGTAAGATTATTGTATTCGGTTCTGTCTGTCACATTTTAGAAAGAGCATTGATGACCTTCAGAGAGTACTGAGGAAGACAACTAGCATGCGATGTATTTCACATGAGGACTGTTGAAGAAACTGTGGATATCATTCTGGCAGTGAGACCAGGGATTGTCCTGTTGCCTATATATATATATATATATATATATATATATATATATGTTTGTATGTATATGTATATATGTGTATATATATATATATATATATAATGTATATGGTGAATGGAAGAGACAAAATAAATTTCTCAGGAATTTGAAGAGTTGTCACAATAGATGAGGGACTGGATTTATTCTACTCTTCCCTGATAACCAACCTAGGTGCCATGAGTAGAAGATGAAGAGAGACAAATTTAGTCTTGAAATAAGAAAAAACTATCTAATAATAAGAGGTACTTGAAAATAGAATGGATTCCCCTCAGTAGGTTTGGAGATAGAAGGTTCCCCTCAATGTAGGTTTTAAAACAAATACTGAATTACCATTTGTCAGCTATGTTAATTTTTTTTCAGCTATGACTTAGACTGAATAACTACCAATCTCTCTTCCAACTCTGAAATTCTTTCATTTTTGTGAGTCTGTGAAAATATTTTGAAAAATATAAAACATCAAATTATTATTGTTATGATTAGTAGTAGTATTACTATTATGAATAATTATTCATAATAATTAACAAAAAGCAATAGTTCATTGAAAACTGAACATAAAGAAATAATAATTGGAGAAATTTGTCCCTAGTATCATAATGTGAAATCCTCTTCTGTAGACTGAAAGCAAGCTCATTAGAAGGAGCAACAGACAGTACAATAGGGATATTATATATCTTATCCTATTTGTATAGGATATAATATTTGTAGCTTTAGTTAGGCCTCTAAAACTTAAATTTTTTTTTATTTTGAACTCAAGAAATAAAATACATTTCATAACACAATGGAAAAAAAGATGATTGTATGCAAAACGGCAAATCTATTATGCACAACTGACTTTTCCTTTAAAATATATAATAAAGTTATGATTTAACCCTTTCCTCCCTTTTTTTCTCTCTCTCCTCTCCCTGAATTGACTACCATTAGAAACAAATATGTGTGTCTATGTAAAACCATTCTATACATCCTTCTATTTCTCAATTCTTTCTTGAGATGCAGATAGTATCTTTTTTCATGTGTTCTCTGTAGTTAATTATAATTTTGTAGTTTTTTAATTTCCTATAAGTTGAAGATTATAAGTATTTGGAATGAGAAAATACTAAAATATCCTTAACTTTTTATTAGTTAATGTTATGTCTGGGTTATAATGAGTAACTGTTTGGTTTATGATAGTGGTCTGGTTCAAATACAGCTTATTGATCATTATCCAGAATATTTCGAAGTTTGCATATGTAAAAAGGGATGAAAGAATGGGAAAGAACAAACATTTATTAAGTGCCTAGTATATGCCAGGCACTGAACTAAGTACTTTACAAATATTATCTCATGTGATTGTCACAGCTTTGAAAGGTTAGTGCTATAATTATCCCCATTTTATAGATGAGGAAACTGAAGTAAACAGAGTAACTTCCCCAGGGTCACATACCTTGTAAGTGCCTGAAGCAAAATTTGAATTCAGGTCCTCCAGACTTGAGACCCAGCACTCTATCCACCATGTCATCTAGCTTTCTGTACTGGATTTAGTTGATTTTAATGGGGATTTTGTCATTTAGTGCATGCAAGTTAACAAGTTTCTGATGTAAAATCTTGATAGATATTAGATAAATGTTATACTTTTAGAGCCTGGAATCACGTATTATGTAGTTTCCATCATTTTATTACATAATCTACTTTGATTACGAAGTCCGGGCTCTCTAATGATAACCCCTCATAAGTTTGCTGTCAAAGAATTGGATCTGAATAATTATATTTCCACAAAAAATATCTTCATGTTTTTGTATACATCCTTCTTGACACATCATTATCTTTGCCCTTTGATTCCATTCTTGGATTTTTTTTTTTTCATAAGACTGATCTGGAGATAAGTTTCTTATTGTGACTTTCAATAAATCCTATGACAGATACTTGTTATCATTTACTTATGTGTGATGAAGTGATATGTGCTTAGTTCAAAAATGTTTCTGTAGGTTTTTGACATGTTTATTCATGTGCTCTAAAACTGACTATTAATCTTCTTTTCATTTTTGGTGTGGAAATGTTAGTGTTTTTATTGCTGCCTTTATATGATGGCTCCTATTCATCAGTTTTTGTTAGGATATTTAAATCTATTATAATCCATTTCATAATTCCAAAGGGGCACATCAATTGGCTTCCTTCAGGTGTTAATTGCTTTAAATGTGTTCTCGTTTAGCTTTGATTTCAGGAAGTCAATAAACCTCTTAGTGTATTAATTTGCAGCATTTTCCTCGATATCTTATGTTCAATGTAGCTGATCTAGAAAAGATCAAGTATTTTTAATGTAACCTTTAGTTTTAAACGGAAAGCCTTCAGTCTCCATCTCCCATTGGTATATACTCAGAATTTTACACTTATCTAACACAAATGACAATTTACACCATTGAAGAAAGATTTACATAGACTTGGATTCAAATACTCACTAATAAGATTTTTATTTGGGACATTAAAAGAGGCAAATGGAGAAAAATACAGTTGTATCCTTTTTTTGATTATAAAGCTTAGGATATTAGCAAGAAACACCAGGCTATATCTGTTATCTTTGTGCTTTAGAGAGAACCTTTCTGTGAAAAATCTCAATAAAATAATTTTCTTCCATTAAGAAATTTCTATTTTATATACAGGATTTTATAATGTATCACAAAGGGAATCAGTGTTTTGTATATAATAGTAGGTAGGAGATAGATATCCTAACAGGTATTCTAACATCTCTTATAAATTTATTTTGAGATCTTGAATAACTCTTTTTGGATCTTTTCCACATCTATATTTCCTCATCTGAAAACTGAGGGGGTTAGAGAAGATGATCTCAGATTCTGTTTAGCTTTAACATCCCAGGATTTTATACTCAGCATCTTGTAACTTGAAATGAACAAAATAATAACTAGAAGAAAAAAAACCCAAAACCATGCCGATTGTTAAATGTGGCAAAAGTTGGGTTAAAATGAACAAGTCAATAATTTCTCTTCTCTCTTTGATCCTACAACAAAACTAATTTTGGGGGGGAAAGAGATGAATGTTTTTTAATCATTCTACCTATTCATGTTCCCACCCCTTATATTCTTGTCTACATCCAAATTTATATTTGGGCCACAGTTACATGCTTAGAGACGATAGTTATAAAAAGATGATAGCTTCACAGTCATAACAAAATTTAACCTTTTTGTTCAGTATAATTTCTTGCTATATTCTTTCAGAACAAAGAGAATGAGAGTGGGGGCAGGGAAGTGGGGATGAAAGATCCAGTAAAAATTTTGCATTAAGGAAGGAAGCATGCTGATGTAGACTCCATTTGACTTGCTTAGCATTCTGTCTTACTTGCTCTTAATGATTGACTTATCAATCTACAATGAATGGGAAGGCCTGCTCATTTAGCTGTTGGCATTCTTACTTGTTTGCTGAAATGTCAGTGGGGGAGTTATGCAGTCAAGCTGACATTAGGGGAGGAACATTTTCTTGTCAAAGATGGGTTAGCACCAGCATAGTGTCTGGAAGAGGCTACTCCATATCCCTTTAATCATTTTACTGGTAATTCCCTAGTTACCAATCTATTATGATGAATGGAATACAAATGAAAAACATGAAAAACAAAGAAACTACCTATATTCTTGTATTAAGGAAGATAATAATGTGACTTCAAAGTCACAGGTATTTTGTTTATATCCAGCTGGCTGTAAATGCTTTCTTTCTTTATGTACCTGTCACTAACGAAACATGGGGCTTTCTTGCTTGTTTTACATGAATACTGTTGCCAACGTGTGATTCTGTAAGAGGTAAAATGTCTCTATAGAGAAAAATCAGTACATAAATTTCCCACATCCTTGACAAGGCTTAAAAATGGTGTCTCTTGTGTATTGCTCTCCATGGGAGACTTTGAGCCTACACTGTAATACAAGTGATTTGACTTAAAACACAATAAATGCTTATGTTACATGAAACTGAGCCATAACTATGGCAGAGTTGGTGGACCTTTGTTCTAGGGTCCTGAAATTTAGAGCCTCTGAAAAAACAGCATCTCAATGTAGACTTCTATAGTAGTATATTTCTTGTTTTTCCACCTTGGTGTCTTTACTAAAACTAGTTCTTATACTGTGCATCCTTTTTATATCTGCCTTTTGAAATTCTATTCCATCTTTCAAGGTTCTCTGTTGTCATGTTACCTTTGTTCTTTCCCAATTAGAAGAAACCTTTTTTTTTTCTGAATTTACTTTTTTTTTGCAAAATTCTCATTAATTTTTCTTATTCTAATTTGTATTACATATTTTTTTTTTACTCTCTCATCCTGCAAGATAAGGTAATAGGCTTTACTTTGTTTCTTCCTTAGTTCATAAGGATTGGTAGAGTAGGCACTTTGCCATTTGGTCTACCTGTGATTTCACTGATGTGGGTATTCTTTTTGCTATGGCAAGGACTGCAAACCTTTTTGTTTAATGTGACTCTTCATCCATATCTTCCTATAAATACTTCAGGTAGTGTCTACTCCATAAGAAATGATCAGCAGGATGATTTCAGAGAAGCCTGGAGAGATTTACATGAACTGATTAACATCAATCAAACAATGAAGTTTGTAGAACAAAGAGAACATTGGAATCTTTATTCTATAGTTTTTGATTTTGTGTAGATTTCAGTGAATCACAAATGCTGCTCAGTTATTCTTCCCTCTTATTACTTGAGACATCATTCCTCTTTCCAGCAATCCCAAAGAGATCTTAAAGGAAGTAAAGGACCCACGTGTACAGAAATGTTTGGGGCAGCCCTTTTTGTAGTTTTTTGGTAGTGGCCAGAAACTGGAAACTGAGTGGGCATCCATCAGTTAGAGGATGGCTGAATAAGTCATAGTTTATGAATGTTATGAAATATTGTTCTATTAGAAATAATCATCAGGCTGATTTCAGAGAAGCCTGGAGAGACTTATATGAACTGATGCTAAATGAATTGAGTAAAACAAAGAGAAAATTGTACACAGTAACAAGAAGATTATAAAATGATCAATTCTGAGCCAGTTAGTGGTGCAGTGGATAGAGCATCAGCCATGATGTCAGAAGGACATGAGTTCAAATCTGACCTCAGACACTTAACACTTCCTAACTGTGTGACCCTGGACAAGTCACTTAACCCCAATTGCCTCAGCAAAAACAAAACAAAATAAAATGATCAATTCTGATAGAAGTGGTTCTTTTCAATTGTAAGGTGATTCAGACCAGATCCAATGTGATGGAGAGAGCCATCTGTACCCAAAGACAGGTGTGATTCACAACATAATATTTTCACTTGTTTATTGTTGTTTGCTAGAATTTTGTTTTCTTTCTCATATTTTCCTTTGTGATCTGATTTTTCTTGTGAAGCATGATAATTGTGGAAATATGCATAGAAGAATTGGAGATATTTAACATATGTTGGATTTCTTGCCCTCTAGGAGAGGCAGTGAGGAGGAAGGAAGGGAGAAAGCAATTTGGAACACAAGGTTTTGCAAGGTGAATGTTAAAAACCATCTGTACATATGTTTTGAAAATAAAAAAGCTTTAAAAAATTAAAATGGAATTAAAGCTTTTAGAACATCCTGTATATTTTTGATGATATCGTTTTTGCTACTTCTTCTGCATTAGTTTTCATTGGTAATGCATTAATATTCATGCCTGCCATACATTCTCGATTGACCTTTGCATAACCCATAATATTATTTTTTGGAGATTGCAGAATTCCTTGACTCACATCCATATAGCATCACTGAAAGACTATTGATGTTAACAGCATGGGCTTTTGTTTCAGGATGAAGATTGGAGCCATTAAAAAAAACCGTGAAATTCCCCAAGGGTAATCCAGCCCACTTTCCTACTAGCATTCAATTTTTAGGACCAGTGCACAAATCAGGAAAGAAAAAACTCATTTATCATTAGGTAAAAGAGTAATCTGATTTTTGAATTTGATACTTATCAATATAATCATTTTACAGAACTTAAAAAAGGGACTAATCTTTTTAATTTTAAAATCACATTGGATAAATCCCCATCTTTATCGTTCGTTACTCCCATGGACGTGTTTGGTTGGGGAGGAAACAATAATAGTACTGTCATATTTTTATGGCATTAACATTTATATAATGTGTTACTTATCACAATTCTGTGAGATAGGTAATATAAATATTATTATTATCATTTTCGTTTTATTGAGATGAAGTTATTTGTTTAAGATCACAAGATTAGTAAGAACTGGGACTCAAATACATAAGCTTCAAGACCATGATTCTTGAACCATAATTCTTGGGATTACTTTCTCAAGTTCAACTCAGTGATTTGAAATTAAAAGGCAAGGTTTTCAAGAGATAAGTGAGATTAACTTTTATGGAACTCCCCTATACTCTACCTTTTTTTCTGGTAGGCAGGTCAATGGAACTTAACTATTTAACAGAATTTGCTTTTAAATATCAGTTATATTGACACTCAGTAGCAGGCACTAAAGAATTATTTTAAATGTATTCACCCTGAATGCTACTGAAGTCTTATTTAAAGTTACATGTGCCAAATATAGCAAAAAATTGAGAAACACTCTGGTGGATGATTTGTATAGGGGAGTTACCTAGGGGAGTTGCAATGGGAAAGGAAAAGGAAGATAGTGAAAGATGTGAAAGTGATTATGGAGGAAGAATCAATAGGATTTGAAACCTAATGTGTGGTGGGGAAGAGGAGAGGGAGAGAGAGAGAGAGAGAGAGAGAGAGAGAGAGACAGAAACAGAGAGAGACAGAGAGACAGGCAAGGAACAGACACAGAGACAGGCAGAAATACAGAGATAGAGCAAAGAAAGAGGATATCTTTAATTCCTGAGCTGGTGACAATTCAAAGGAATGGGGCATTTACTAGGAAGAATATCAGATCTGGGAGGATAAGCTTGGCTTTTATCAAATTTGAGGCACTAATGCAGTGTCTTGATGGAGATATATAGGAAAGAGCTGGAAGTGTTAATTAGGATCCTTTAAGGGAGTCAAAGTTTCTACATGTTGATTTGGAAATCACCCTAATTAATATATTGAATCTGTTAAAATGGCTGAGATTTACTTTGAAAAAATGTAGAGAGAGAAGTGAGGACATGGATAGAAGTTTAGGGAAGGAAGAATGGATGATGAACAATGAACTGAAGGAAGAACTGAAGAATAATGGTGGAGACAGAGAAGGAATAGTTATAAAGGTTAAAAAAGGACATGATGAAACCATGTTTATATGTCAAGGGAAGAGAGGGTGTTGAGAGTCAAATTCACATTGAGGGTGAATGAGATCTGACCAAAAAACCCCACCAGATTTATTAATAATACAGTGACTGATAGCTTTCAAGTTTCTGTAGAGAGGTATAATGGTAGCCAAAGGGTTAAATCAAGATAAAATCCAAGAGTCAAAATAAAATGGAATGAGGGAGGAGTAAAATGCCATGGTCTGCAGGTGGCTCAGACCCAAAGATAGTAGTCTCAGTCGTTTTAGAAATAACATTGCTAGCTTTAACTTATCATTAGGATTGTCTATCCTTATTATATTACTTTTTTGGCAAGCATGTTATCTCAAGAAACACAACCCCACATTAAAAAAAATCTTCACAATTTTAGGATTAGACCAGATTCATTGTACATTTCATGAAAGGTTATAGGAATGACAGACTCCCAGGGCTCATATAGGAGTAACCTTAACATGAACTGAAGCACTGATATGCTTGTAGATACAGGAAGGCTTTTACCAAGACTATGGATGAGCCCACTACTTCTTGAATCTTGGATTGGGCTTGTGGATAACTATGACAATATATGCCCATGATATAACAGCAAGGGAATGACACAGTCAAACTATCCAGGACAATTGATTAAGCCTACATTTAGGAAGGAATGAGAAAAAAGAGCTACCAATACTTATGATAGTGATTTGAAATAAAGGAATTACATATTTCTAGGGGAAAATAATAATTTTACTGTATTATACATGGCAAGCTTATTACTTATAACTACTAGTCAGAGCTATATGCATCAATAAACTGCTAAGAGAAATTCCAGTTTCTTCCCCTATATTCCTGAGCCTGGTGCTCTCAGGGAGGGAGAACCAGGTACAACATGTAGTTAGCATAAAAGCCAAATTATTTTAATGGTAAAGTTGAAGCATTAAATATAGACTAGTTTGTTATTTCAGTAAAAGGAGGAAGAAGATAGAGTAGGTAGATCAAAGTGTTAGCAGGGTTCAGAGAAGGAGATTTATATAGAGTAGAAGTGATTAAGGTCAAAGATGGAGGGGTTAACTTTGTCCAGGAGGGAGACCATTTCTGACAGTGGAGGGCAGGAAAAGAGAATGAGTGGGAGGATAGTAGGCAGGAAAATTTTCAGTTGTAAAGAACAGGAATTGAAAAGCTTCAGGAAAATGGCCTTGAGCTTCCCAGTAAAGGAAGAAGTAAAGATTATCTTCTGAAAGAAGTGGACAGTGGGGCATGGATAGAATTAGTCATTTAAGGACAATGGAAAAAAATTGCAACAGCTGTTTTGGAGAATGAAATGTCAAAAAAAGAAATGAATAAAAGGATTTTTGAACAGCAGTGAGGGTTTGATAGAATCAGTTTTAGTAGGCCCAAAGGCACAGTTTTATATTTCTAAAGCAACATTAAGCAGCTCTGGAACAGGAGCAGAGAAATAAGATTGTGAGAGTAATCAGCACTGGATAAGAGGCTAAGGATGGCAAAGGGTAAGTGAAGTATCTAGGATGAAGATAACCGAGAAATCTGGGCCCAGAGGTCAATCAGGGCAGAGAGACACAAGAGAAGCCAGAAGACAGTTGTTATACTGAGGGAAGAGAGATGTCAAGACAGAGCCAACCCTAGTGATAGGCAAAGTAGGCAGCTGCAGTTTCATGGTGGGAGCAGAGGAGAGGGAGAATGAAAGATAATATTAAATATTACTTTTAATAAATACATATATTTTAAATTTCAGTCAGCTCCATTTTTAATGTTACATAGGTATTGATTTTTAAAATCAAATAGAATGTACTACAGGCAGATCTCAAAGAACATGGTAGACATGCAAGAGATGCAATTTCCCAATGTTGTCTAGGTTTCATTAATGTTCTTTTCCGTCTCTGCATTAAAGGATTCTCCTTTTACAGAACTTCTGAACCCCCACATTGTCTCAAAGTTCTGAGTAATTATTTTCTTTTACATATATTTTTTTGATAGAAAAGGTGAGGTGGGGGAGGAAGGCTATGACCTTATGATTGCCTGATGTTTGCATATTGGAAAATGTCTGGAATTGGAGTTTTAATAATAATAATAGCTTAAATTTATGTGGTACCTACTATATGTCAGGTACTGGGCTAAATTCTTTATAAATATCTCATCTGATCCATTTGATGTGTCAAGTTGATTTAAATGTCCCACTTTTTCTGATCAAAAATATCTATTGGTCCTTGTAAAAATTTATAAACAAAATTATTCTATTAAAAAAAACCTATTTCAAGGCATTTTTAAAGTGAAAGATTAACACCTCAGAACATCACCAATCTTGCATACAAGGTCTCACAGCAAAGACTATTCCAGGTTTAAAGAACTCTGTAAGATTGTTTTCACTTAGAAATGTAGTTTTTGGATACTTACCAAATAGGTTTGACTTTTCTGGTCATCCAGAAGACAATTCCTTCCTTCCTCCCTCCCTCCTTCCCTCCCCCTCTTCCCTCTCTCTCTCCCTCTTTCTCTTCCTTTCTGCTTTCTTTCCTTTTCTACCTCCTGTCATGAACCAATGCCTTCAAACTTAAATCTATTTTTAATCTTGACTTCTTGGTCATAAAGGGCAGACTCTCTAACAGAGGCCCTCTAACTTTAAAAATTAAATGCCAAAATGTTCTTTATGATTCTCTGCTTATTTTCTTTTCATTAACCTGTACTTAGTGAACAATAGTTTTGTGACAGTTTTCAGGTAAAAATATTGAGTATAGAACTTTACCCAAGTCAGGAAGATCTTTTTCTGAATTCTGCCTCAGATACTCACTGGCTGGATGACCCTTTCTTCAAGTCTGTGTCCTCATTTATAAAATGAAGAGGTTTGGACTTAATTATCTCTAAGATCCAATCCAGAAAATATTCTTTACCTTTATAAAAGAAAACATATGGATGAGGCAAAGAACAGACAGGGACAAACCCAGTCTTGGGGGCAAAGTCTTTATCTTCCTTCTTCCTGGATGCATTCCTGTTTTTGTTACTGATGATAAATTGCCTTATATAGCCATTTTTGGAGAGGGATAGGATCTCTTAGACAAGGGTATCAGTAGCTAATGGTATGAGATGTTTGACTATGGGATCAAAACCTCAGGTAAGGTCTTATACTTATTAAACCTCATGTTGTCTTTATCTTCTTGCTTTCATTTGTCACATCTTCTTGGAGGAGAAGAATAAAAAAAAAGACAAACTCAGATCCTCCACATTTTCTACTTTTCAGCAGTCTCTGTTATCTTATACCACGACTTTGTTGGTAGTTTTGTGACTAGCCCTCTGGAAGAATTGCCACGGAGCTTGTCTAGTTACAGAATTCAAAGTTGTCAGTATCTTTTATGTCACATAGTTCCATCACTCACTCTTCTACCTCCTTCCCCTTCCTCCTCTTCCCCCCTTAGGGTATATTGTGAGTATTTGTATTAATGTTAGCAGCTGCCAAGTTCAATGTGAACTCAACCGTGCCATTTTGTTAATGGCCTGCATCCTTCCCCAAAGGACTTGCCCTCTTTCTTCTCCCTTCTTCCTCTAGAAAGATAATTCACCTGTTTTTGAGTTTAGTCTCAACAAAGAGCTTTTGTCTTGATGAGTGGGCCTATGTTTGAATTGTTTATTTACTTTAAACAGGAAGATAATTCACCTGTTTGTGAGTTTAGTCTCACAAGGGGCTTTTGTCTAATAAGTGGGCCTATATTTGAATTGTTTGCTTACTTTCAACAGGAAAAATATATCTAAGAATTCTGGGGGAGGGAATGATATTAGATATTCAGATGGTTAATATTGAATACATTTGTAATTCTCTCCTCCCTTCTCTACCTCCATCTTTCCTCCCTCTCTTTCTTCCTTCCTCCCTTTCTTCTTCCCTTTCTTTTCCCTTCTCCCTTATCTCCTTTCCTTTCTCCCTTCCTCCTTTTCTCTTTTCCTTCCTCTTTCCCTTCCTTCTTCTTTTTCTCTTTTCCTCCCTTTCTTCCTTCCTTTCTCCCTCCCTCCATCCTCCTTTCCTTCCTCCTTTCTAAAACAATTTCTTTCCTTGCTTTTAGAACTAACTCAGGTGAGCTCCTTTGTGACTCCTTTCTAGGAGAAAGAGCTTTTCCTATTCACATTACTCATACCCCTTTATTTATATCTCTTTTTTGTTCATTTCTCTCTCTTCTATGTTAAGTTATGGTGTACTTTAGAGCAAGATCTATTTTGTATTTTTATTTGTGCCTCTAGTGCCAAGTATTGTGTTTTGCTGCATGCAAGACATGTAAAATGTAAATAGTGGATAATGCTTAATAATTTGTTGAGTTGAATGACAAGCTAGATTGAATTCATATTGTGTATGATATTAAGTGCTATGCTATACTATGGTCAAATCACTTCCTTCACAAGTTTGTTTAGTGTTGGCTCTGAAATGAAGACTCAAGAAATAGCTGCTCTTACCTATGCAGATTGATTACAACATTCTTGTCTCTGCTGACATTTGGTCCAAACACAGACTGACACATAATATTTCTGAAGGGAAGAGAAAGAAATGTATATGTATACATTGAGAATTAGACATATTACAAAATAAAATATATTTTCTGTAAATTTACTGTAAATAAAAATTTAAAACATGAATGAATTGTGATCATGTATATTCATTATCAAGCTGCCTTTGTAGGAACTTACTGTTAAAGTGCCTGGTTCTATAGTAATAAGAAAGAATGTCAGCAAAATCATACCCACATTTGGGCAATAACATAAAAAAGAGATAGATAGAGATGACCCACAAGCAATTCTCCAAGCAATTTTCTGTCTTTTATTTTAGTGTTAGGGGTAGAGTAGAAAAGTCCAGTGGGGGAATATAAGATACATTCAAATTTTGTAAAAACAAGGTTTTGGGAAAAAATTTAACTTCTACTTAGACCAATACTATATGGAAAAGAGATTGAAATCTCCTACCAAAAATACCAGTTGGCAAAAGATTGCTCTTTGTGAACTTAATAGTACCCTTGTGCACAATTCATCTCATATGAATGAACAGTTTACTACCCAAGAGCACTTGATTCATTCTAGCTCATCAGCACAAGGTCTTGAATAATTTTAGCTTCAGGACAATGGAAAGTTCCCCCCTCCTCCTCCTCAGCTTTTCCATAGTGACCATAAATACCAAAAGGAATGTTTTAAACAAAGAATCCACTTCAAATGTGCCTTGCTAGTCTTTTGAAGACCTCCCACATGCCAATACACTATAAACAAAATCATAACTGAAGCAAAAAAAACCAAAAAAAAACAGGGCAACAGATCTCTGAAACGTTAATATAAACAGCCATCACAATGGCATGCTTTGAAAACAGGAGCTTCTGCTCATAATATGCGTGGCTGGCCTGTCTAGGATGCTATTAATAATGCTTCATACAGCCTCCTGCTACTATCTGGAAATACCTCTGCATCTCATTTTCACTGGACAAAGAAAGATGTGACAATCTGAAGGTCTGATGGTCAGATGTTTTTGCTTCTGCACTGACACTGCCATTTATGCGTCATGATTAAGCTGATAGATCTTTTCCAATTTTATCAGCTCCTTGGTGTCATTATTCCGTTGGCTGGTTGGCTTGAGCTTTTTTAGAATAGCCTCAGTGAAAACCAGTTACCACAGATCGAAATTCAACTGTTAATCTTTGGGTTTTAGAGCCTTTCCTATAATTGCATTTCACAGGTTCTATTGTATTGATTGTTGAGAAGAGTATCCCCCTCCCTCCTCCATCTAGTGCTATTTCAGGGCCTAAAAATTGTTAAATCTGGATTTTGCAAGTTGAGACAAACCTAGGATCTAGGAGAAATGACTTACTGAGGTTGAGGATGAGTAAGAAATGGTTGTTTTTTTTCTCAGATTTGATTGTGGCACTAAATTATGGGTTTGAGTAATCATAGGAAAACATATTCAGTTAGGTTTTTATTCTTTGTCCTTTCCCCTTTCCCCCCCCCCCCAGCTCCCCACCAGAGGCTGGCACCCTGATGAAGACTGCTGTCAGCTTAAGACAAATCATATTTTGAACATATTTCTTTCAAATTGGGCAGCCAAAATGAGCACAAGGAATGTCAGTCTGTTGCCAGATCTGTCAATATAAAGTTCAGATTATACTCAACTAGTGCCAGTTTAGTTAACTACCTGACAAAAAGCCTCATAATATGCCACAAAGAATGATTTTATTCTTAAAATGAATTATGTTCAAAGTTAACATGGGCTGCTTGAAACTGAGACTGGCCTTTAAAAAACACTTAACAAACATTATAGCTCAAAAAGAAACCTGACCCAGAAATAAATGGAACATCTAAAATTCCAATCTTTATTTCACATTCCTCACCAAGACTTGGAACACATGTGAGATATATGCCATGGGCTTTTAAAAAAAAGTTATTTCCTAATATTCAATTCAAGCTGTCATATTGGAATTTACTGATAATCAGAACTTAAAAGAAACAGACGCTCAGTATTTTGATGGACATAACGACTTACAAGACTGAATCCCTTGTTTTCTATGATTGAAGATTACTTTTGGATGGCACTCATTGGGCCATTAATCTCTCTCTCTCCTTCTCTTTCCCTTTCTCTCCCTTTCTCTCCTTTCTCTCCCTCTCATTCCACCCCTTCTCTCCCTCTGTCTCCCTCTGTCTCTGTCTCTGTCTCTGTCTCTCTGTCTCTCTGTCTCTCTCTCTCTCTCTCTCTCTCTCTCTTTCTCTCTCTCTTTCTCTCCCTTTCTCTCATAATGATGGTGAGGTTACAAATTTTATTACCAGTTGTAGCTTGTAAATATACACAGAACCTTTTTTAGGTGCTTAAAATACTTTCCAAGCATGGTTTCATTAATCCTTGGAACATCTGTGTGACAGAGATAGGGATAGACACTATTGCCATCTTTGAAGCTTATAATATTAAGGTACAGAGATGTGAAATGAACCAAAAAACAGGCCTCTGAATTGCCAGATATTCATCCATGAGGTTCTGTGTTCGGGAGGATCATTCTCTGCTGCTGCTCCTTGATCCAATGCCTTTGGCTCTTCCCCCTAGTGTGATAACTCCCCTTTCAGCTGTGTTTTAATTACCTCTCAACCCAATAAGATTCCTCAAAGTGCCATATTGTTTAAGTTTATGCCCTAAGTACATCTATTCCTAGAGGATCCAAGTTATGTTTTGTTGTTATAATCTATTTCACTTTTTCTTCATTAAGGGGATGGAGAGAAAGGTAATAAGGAAATTATATAATGCTTACTATGTGTCGGACACTGGGTTAAGCATGTTTTACAACTATTATCTCATCTGAATCTTACAACCACTCTTGGAGAGAGATGCTGTTATTTATTCATTTATCCTTTTAATTAAAGATTTTTATTTTCAAAACATATACATGGATAATTTTCAACATTCAACCTTGCAAAACCTTGTGTTCCAAATTTTTTTCCTCCTTTCCCCTCACCCCTTTCCCTAAATGGAAAGACATCTAATATAGTTTAAACATGTGTAATTCTTCTATACATATTTCCACAATTATCAAAGTGTACAAGAAAAATCAGATCAAAAAGAAAAAAAAAGAGAAAGAAAACAAAATGCAAGCAAACAATAACAAAAAAGTGAAAATGTCATGTTATGATCCACATTTAGTTCCTAAAGTCTTCTCTCTGGGTATAGATGGCTCTCTTCATCACACGATCATTGGAACTTGCCTGAATCATCTCATTGTTGGAAAGAGCCACATCCATCAGAATTGATCATTATATAATCTTGTTGTTACCATGTGCAATGATCTCCTGGTTTTGTCTAAATGATTTCGTGCAGGTGTATAAGTGAGAAAGCAGGAATAACAAAAATCATTTCACTTAGCATCACTTCATATAAGTCTCCTCAGGCCTCTCTGAAATCATCCTGCTGATTGTCTCTTATAGAACAATAATATTCTATAACATTCACATATCATAACTTATTCAGCCATTCTCCAACTCAGTTTCCAGTTTCTAGCCACTACAAAAAAGAGCTGCCACAAACATTTTTGCACATGTGGGTCCCTTTCCCTTCTTTAGTATCTCTTTTGGATATAAGCCCAGTAGAAACATTGCTGGGTCAAAGGGTATGCACAGTTTGATAACTTTTTGAGCTTAGTTCCAAACTACTCTCCAAAATGGTTGAATCAGTTCACAATTCCACCAGCAATGTATTAGTGTCCCAGTTTTCCCATACCACTTCCAACATTTGTCATTATTTTTTCCTGCCATCTTAGCCAATCTGAGAGGTGCACAGTGTTGTCTTAATTTGCATTTCTCTGATCAATAGTGATTTAGAGCATGATAAGTGCTATTATTATCCCCATTTTGCAATTGGGGAAACTGAGTCAAACAGAAGCTAAGTGATTAGCTGAATTTGAACACAGGTCTTATTCATTCAAGGTCCAAAGCTCTATTCATCAAGCTACCAGCTTTCTCTGTCTTCATTTTTACTTTAAAATATTTTATGAGTGTCTTTGGTTTTTACTTCACAGTAATTTCCAGATGTACTCTACTCCCCCACACCACTTCCCCAGTGCTTCTTTTTTTTTGTAAGAATGTAAAACACATAAGCAAAACCAATCACATCTGACCATGTGGTCTCAGCAGTGATGTAAAACTTTTTTTTTTTAAAAGGAGGTATTAAATCCATACACAATAATCATCTTGAGCTGCACATCTGACTTGTTTTTAAAATATATTATCTAGTTTTTGTATTTTTATTTATTGTGTTAAATATTTCCCTACATTTTAATCTGGTTCAGACCCTATTTAGGAATATTTAAGTCTACATGTAGCCTAGGGACTACAATTTTGATGTCTCTGTTGTTACTGATTCCTCCTCTTTCCAACACAGCAGAATGCACATTTTCTCCTTTCTTCTCTTATCTGGGAGGTGGTGTTGGTTTGTGAGTATGTGAGTGGGTATTTGAGTAAAGCTTGGTCATTATATTCATGTAGTATTCAAGTTCATTTTAATGTCCTTCTCAAATACATTATTGTTGTCTTTGAGTATATAGTTTTTTTGGTTCTGCTTACTGAATAAGTTTATATGAACTTTCCCCACTTTTCTGAATTGTTCATATTCCATTTGTGGGATATAACAACTATTTCCAATAATCATTACAAATGTTATGGAGCCCATTTTTACAAAAATAAAGGAGAGGGTTATCTGGGAGTCTGACCCTCATAGGGAAGTTCAATTCTAGCTGAAAGTCTTCTGTTTACAATTCAAAATGACCTCTTAAGTAAAACATATTGCTCTTTCTCATGATGGAAGCTATAAAGAGGAAGAGGTGACAGTTAACTTAGTCCTATTCTTTGCTGCCAGGCTGATAAAAGCAAAGCTTTTATATACCTCCCCTATATTATCAATGCTCCTCAGATGTGGTCTGTAAGCTAAATGAGGTTACAACACTTGGCAGCTTGTCAAGCTTAATATATAAGTGTCTAGCTTGTACTCCCTTGCCCTGGTAAAATGATTTTTGTTATTCCTGCTTTCTCACTTATACACCTGCATGAAATCATTTAGACAGCCCCCAAGAAATCTATAACAAAAGCAAGTTTAATGTTTCATTAATAGGCTGGCAATTCCACCTTTCTTAGTCCCCAAAGACTTGTTCTATTTTGCTATATCACTGTGCAAATATGGCGCCAGAGTGTGTGTTTAAAAACTGCTGCAGACATTTTGAACAGAGCTGCTTCTTGCCTTCAGGTTGCTGGTTTGAACCTGCCTAGTGTGAAATTGTTAAAGCTCATTATCCTCTAACAAGGGTTTAGGAATGGATATAGCACAATTTTGTGACTGTACGATTTTGTAATGGCAAGAGGCAAATATCAAGTACTTGCCAACATCATCAGTACTTACCCAGTTTTCATTCAGTTGGTGTAAATTAGTGTTCTCGTTGAAAATTCAACCAGCAATAACAAGAGGTCATTAGACATGGAAATAAAACAATATTTTTGTCCTGTTACAGTTATCAGAGAACCTCTGTTGAGTTGTTCCCCTTTCTAGGAGGAAGTTAGCCATTCTGTGGACCAATAGAGAATACTGATCAGTGATATGTCAAATCTTCAGGGGATTTTGGATATTGTAAAGATAGAAGGAAAGCTGAATACTCAGGAGGAAATCCATGTTAACTCACCTCACAATTTTCAACAAGTTATAAATTGTGAAGAAGGACACTATATGTAATCATGTTTTATGAGAATGGACTGGAAATTGATCAGCTGAAGTCAGTGGCTTTGCTCCTCAGATTAAATACATTTAATTCCCACATTAATGGGATTAATAGAATGAATCTTCATGATGCTAAACAGGCAAAAGGATTTAAAAAAAAATATGGATTCTTGTGAAAATCTGACACAAATTAAAAGGGAAAGGGAAAAAAGAGAGAAAGAGAGGTTGACCATCTTTAATTCTTACTAGGCTTGTAACTAGATTTTTATTAAAACTGATTTTAATTCCTTTAGGGTTTGATCATGTAACTGTCCTGTTTCAGTTTTCTAAATAAGTCCTTTTAATGGAGAATGAGTTTTTTTAAAAAGATATTTTAAAAAATTTCTCATTTGCAAAACATATATTTTGTAGTATCTTTTGAATAAAATTTAGAAAACAATCACTGGGTAATAAATATTATTTGAATCTCTTAAAGGTAAAGAGGGTTCCATTATGATGCTTTTCTGCATGGCTAATTATATACTACATCTTCTGTGGGTCAACACCAATGATAATAATATGTCAATCTTCATTCTCCTGGAACTCTTATCTTCTAGAATAGGGCTTCTTAAGCTTTTTCCACTCACACGCATTTTTTTCTCTGAAAAATTTTTATACAATCGGGTATATACACATATATAATAGGTATATAAATTAAACATTTTTTTGAGAATAAATCATAATTTCATGACCTCTACATTCAGTTATGTGACCCATATCAAATGAAAATTCACAGTTTAAGAAGCTTTGTTCTAGAAGAGTAAAAACTAGTTAGAAAAAAATATGAGAATTTATTTTTTGGAGAAACTATAAAGCTGTTGGCCAAATTTTTAGAGTTGAAATTCTTAGCATGTTATTACTAGAAGAGAAGGAAGTGAAGGAAAAAGGAGGGGATAAGAATAAAAAAGAAATTCCTGCTTGTGTCTTTGTAAAATTTGTGAGGATAAGAAGCAACTTTTTTTTATCAGGAAACCCTTAAATCATTTTAGATCATTCTAGAAATGTGGGGAAATCTGAAATTGCAAACTTGCAGCAGTGGACTGTCACTGTTGATTTCAAGGAGAAATGGAAGTAGTGACAGAGAAAGTATATGTAGTAAACTTCCAAATTGCCTAGTGAAGGCAAGTATTTCCTCCCAGAGGAATTTTCATATCTCTTTTTAGCTCTACAATTATATTCAGCAGCAGCAGTTAGTCAAGAAGGACCAGCTGCAATTGTTAAACCTGGTCATTTTATTTTGAATTGCTGTGTTATTGAGCTAATTAATGCCCAAGTGATATGGTTTCACTCCATTAAAGTTTGGGTATACATCTCACTACCTTAAGATTTGTGTTTGTTATGTTACTTAATATACATTTGAGTGGTATGCATTCTGTTAAAGCTTTTGAATTTCTTCTTATTTCCGAAGAAACTTTTTTCCTTCCAGGAAATTTCTTAATGCAATATTTAACATTGCAGTCATAAGGGACTTTACATGATTGAAGATAGGATCTTCATTTTGACAGCTTAATGCATTTTACATCATGATGGCATCATATGCTTCAATTCATAAAGAGGAGCCTGTGTAAGATCTCAGAGTGGTTGGTCTTTTTTTCTCTCCTTCGGTTCTCATATGATCATGGAAGGATGTTAGAGGTCATTTAGTCCAACCCTTGATGCAATGCATGAATGTTTTCTACAACATTCCTGACAAATGACCGTTCAACCCCTTCTTGAACACATTCAGTTTTAAATCTGTCCCAAAGAGATTATCCTTGCTTCTCTTCATTTCTTTCTTTACTCTCTGGTACTCTCAAGTCATGGGAATCCATGATTTCAACTGCAACCTTTATATAGATAATTCAGATAGGTGTAGTTGAAAGAACACAAGACTTTAAGTAAAAAGAGAGATTTAATTTCCTATTTTGCCTTTGACACTTACTAGTTGGTAGATGCGAATCACTTAATCTCTCTCTGAGCCCTTCTCTGAAAGGAGATAATAATTCTTGTAGCATTTACTTCCCCAAATTATTGTTAGATCAACTTAAAGAAGAACTTAGATTAACTCCAGATGTAGATTTCATCTATTACTATTATGACTCTTAAATCTTAATCCCCATCCCTTTTCTTTTTAACATTTCTATGTGCAACCTCCACCTGGATGTTCAAGTAGCATCTCAAATTTATCATTTCCCAATCTAAGCTTATTTCTCCCCTTAACACAACTTTTCTCCATTCTTTTTTTGGCATCACAATTCAACTCTAGTGTTAATTCTTCCTTCTTTATCTTTCACATTCGATTAATGATCAGGTTCTTACCATTCCATCTCTATAACATCTCTTGTGACCATGCTCCGATATGTTCCCATTCTCTACTACAGACCTTTATTAAACTAGCCCAGACTACTAAACCAGTCTCCTTCTAGTTTTTTCCACCTGTTCTGTCTCCTAATCTTCCAATCTATTCTTCCCAGCACTGCCAGAATAATCTGTCTTTTACATATATGTAGTCATGGCACTTCTCTTCTTAAAAATGTTTTGTATATATCTATTGCCTACCAAGTAAATTACTGCTATTATCTGAGTCTTGAGGCTTTTTTTTTTTTTTTTTTTTTTAGGGAAAATGTCCATGTTTGGTCAGGTTAGCCTACTTTCTTTCTCAGTCAAATCTAGGAAAGCCAGCTATGAATCCATTTCATGATTATGGGTGACAAATGTCAACCCCTGGCTTGTTTTGTTTGACAAATATCGTGACACAAAACCTGAAGCTTATATTCCAGTGGTTCAGGCCAATAAAGAATGTTTTTTCTTGAAAGTATTCCATGTTTTGTAACAAAAATAACAAGAAGAATATATGCATCTGCTTTGACTGATAACCTTCTCTCCCTCTCCCTGAAAATATAGCCAGAGGATTATAATAAAGAGCCTTTTTTTCAGTCACTGAGATCTTGTTGATAGATGATGGAAAAAATGAAAGTTTTCTGAAGCTACTTTTTAATAGTCCAAGAAAATTATTTTAAACTGCTGTATAAATAATTGCTAAATAAAGCTGGAAATCCTAATGATATTATGAAAGAAAAGACTGTTTGGCAATGACCACGGGCACTTGCAAAATACTAGGTTAGTTCAAGAGGGATGATGGAAAAGCTAATAATTTTTTTAGGTCTATAATGGGACCATAATAGAGTTAGAGTATTTGACTATTGATAATAAGGATTTTGGTCCAGAGGCTATGTATTTAATATTTTCTCTATCAGCACTAAACAACATGTGGAGCTGAAGTAGGTTTATTTTAATGACTTTTAGGATTTTTTTTCTTTTGAGGAGAGATGGCAAAATATATCATGCAAAATATATTCTGAGTAATTTCCATTTGTATGATAAGCTGAGGATAAGGGTCTAGAAAATTAAGCTTCCTTCTTGGGGAAGATTTTGGACCATAGGCACAACTTGGTGACTCAATAAGAAGTAGAACATAGAACTTTTGAGTCCAGGAGACCTGAGTTTGAATTCTGCCTCATACAGTAACTTGGTGACCCTGAAAAAAATCACTGGGCAGGTCTCCCTTTTGTAGTTTTCCTGTTGGTAAAATGGAAATTGTAGTAATATCTACTTCCAAAGGTTGTTGTGAAGATCAAATGAGATAACAAATATCACTTCAAAAAAGTGAACTTTAATTTTTGTCAGTTTTTTCCCAGTTTTGTCCAACTCTCCATGCTTCCATTTGGGAACATTGCCTTCTTGGCAGAGGCAAACAGAGTTAAGTGACTTGACCAGCAACACAAAGCTAGTAAGTATTTGAGGACAGATTTGAATTCATGAAAATGGGTATTTCTGATCCCAGGTCCAGAACTCTAATCACTGTGCCACCTAATTGCCTTATTAACCATAAATTTCTATGTATTAGTTGGTTAGCTAATGAAGCAAAGTGTTGAACAATAATTACTTAAAAGTTGGATTTTTATTTGAATCCAAAGCTACCTTAAAACACATTCTATATGACAGGCACTATGTTAAGAGCTAGAAATGTAGAAATGAAATGCCCAATCCTTATGGAATTCTGTTGGGCAGTGACAACTTGCACTACAAAAATATATTTAACATTCATACACAAAATAATTCAAATTAGTTTTTCAGAGTGAGGAGGGGATAGGAAAGAGAAAACAAAGCATTTGTGAAGATTAGGAAAAGTCTGCAGAGGACATACCACAAACATACTTGCAAAGAAACATACACATCATGGAGAAAAGCAAAACAAAAAAAAATGAACTCAATGGGCTGGAATGTAGTACTGACCTACTAATTTCTATTTTGAAGGAACTATAGGATACTATGTACTGGAAATGCTATAAAAATGACTTTTCTAATTTATGATATCTGAATTACTTTAGTATTTCATGAATCCATGATCTCATTGACGATCTTGACCAGTATATATTACAACCTGTCCTCATTCTCACATCTTATGTGATTCTTGACCTCCTCTTTCCATAAAAAAAGTTTTCAGCTCTCTGGATGGAAGCCAATCTTTTCAATCCCATCGTTTTGTAGTTGACATTGACCAAAGGAAGTTAGGTGACTTGCCCTTTGGGAATAATAGTAATATCTGTCTTTCCATGTTGTTTTGAGGATCAAGTGACATAACATTTGTAAAGTATTTTTGTGAACCTTTAAGTGCTATATTAATGTTGGCTTACTAACTAGGCGTTAGAAAAATGGAGGTTCAGAGATATATAAACAATAATCTCACTTTAAAAGTGTGGATTACAGAGTCATTAAATAACAGAAGCAAATTATGGGACAGCTGGGTGGCGTAGTGGATAGAGCACCAGTCCTGAAGGAGCTGAGTTCAGATCTGACCTCAGACACTTAATATTTCTTTCTGTGTGACTCTGGGCAAGTCACTTAACTCCGATTGCCTGAACAAAAAAAAAAATAATAATAATAAAAGAAGTAAGTTATGAACTGAGACTTTCTAGGACTTTTAACATAATACCAGACAACCTTTATAGAGAAGTGATCCAAAAGTTCTGAAGCTTTCTTCAGTATCTTTGAATATTTTGTGGGTTACAAGCACAAGTCTACGATCACCCATTCTAGTTCTAGCTATATGGCTGGCCCACTTCTTATGCTGATGCATGTCCTTAATATCATTTATGTTACTTTTTGAATGAAATTTATTTTTGATAATATACCATATTACTTTTAGAGCTCTTCTTTATTTTTCTATTGCCCATCTATTTACTTGAAATCGAACATTTTCTGAGATTACTTTGTTATTTTTAGCGAAGTAGTATAATCAGGAGAAGATATTACTTTTTATTTTATTCAAGAGATTTTTCCTTATGCTAAATTACTTTTGCTCCTTATATGAAATTAACTACCAGTTGAAGAAAACACAATTATTTTTAGAGTTAAAAACATTACAGACCAAATTTAGGCTATTTAGGTGGATTCTTAACACTGAAACTGAAATTAATTCCAGTATATTTTAAGAAATTCAATTTCAGAAAAAAAATAATAAATCAAGACCTCCTTGCTACCTTTGTATTCTAGCTCTGCTACTTATTTGTATGAACTTGCAACCCTCTCTGATCATTGAAGGTCTCATTGAGTCTCTTCTTATTTGAACTATAGTATTTGAAGGTCAAATGTTAAGCTATAGTACTTACAGTCTGTCTTGGATTTTTCATTAGTGGTTTTATATTCCCAATTAGATTATAAGCTCCTTGGGGACAAGTCTTTGTCTTATTCTTTCCCCTTTATTCCCTAACTTAGTATAATATTGAGTACCTTGTAAATACTTATCAAATCTGTTGCTTTTTATTCTTCTTTTAACATAATCTATTGCTAACTTCTTGGAAGACATATATGATGGAAAGTGAAAAGAGGATGTCTGATACTTATCACCATCTCTATGATTTTGAATAAATTAGTTACCTATTTTCAATTTTTAAACTGTCAATTGAGAGTTAAAATGAATGAAAGAATAAATTCTAAAATCACTGAAAGTTTTATTTCTATAATCCTGAAAATGTTTTTCAAAATTTTCAAGTGCTTCATAATGCTTGTTAAACATTTATTCTAGTTTATTAGGAGTGGTAGTGGTGGGTAGATAAAAGTTAGAATCAATTAGTGAAGTTTGAGTTATAAACTATAGAATTCTAACATACTCTACAAAGAAACGCATTTCTTTTCTTTTATTGCTTTTAAGATTTAAAATAAACCAAACTAAATTAGTAGAGGAATTGCCTTTAGAAATTTTCTTTCATTATTAATTAAGAATGAGGTTTTTCTCATATATTTGAGGATACCTGAATTTTTTTTGCAATATTTTAAACCCTCTTTCCCATACATTCCCTATACTATTACTTATATGGTCAACCCATATTAAGTATGAAGAAAGTATTTTCTAAGCAAGGATGGGTATTGGCCAGACTCTTTTTTAATTATTATAATTTCCAAATGAGAACAGGAAGAATTAGTGAGATTTTGTTCTCTTCACAATCTTGACTAATAATTACATTGATCCCTACAACTGCTAACATTTAAGAATTCATCTGTTCTATATTTTAATAGATAGTTTCTAGGGAATGAAATACATAACAAATGATTGACTGATTTTCTTGATGCCAAACACAAAACTCTATCCGTTTTGCTATCCTGCCTCTAAAATTTAAGGAATCAGATGAGAAAATAAATTTGGTAACAATTTGATTGAATTGTGATTGAACATTTTCTTTGATTCCTTTCACAAGTGAAAATTTGAACTATAATTTTCCAATCTATAACTTGCTTCCATAATGACAGAATCTCTGACTCTATAAATATTTAGTACTTTTAGGCATTTTGGGATGGATGCACAATCTACTTTTCATATAGTTAATGACCTCAGGGACAATGGGATGTTTGATGCAGTTATAACTTTCCTCAGAAAGAAAAAATAAGTCTAGCCTCTTAATCTTTAAGTTTAATATTTGGTCTTTTACTGAATTTGAATGTATAACAACCTATTAATATAAATAATTGACTTCAGGCATAATTTGGTTATTCATTAGAATAATGTGATCTAATAATTCACCTATATGCTACATCAGAGATTATAACAATATGTGAGAACAATATGTCTTAGATCATAATATTGAATTATTGGACAGGTTTAAACTTAGCTCCCAATCATAGCATTAATGGATCTTTTACTAATGGGAAAAAAATTGGCTAAGAAAATATTTTGGAGAAATGCCTCTCTTCATTTGATTCTTCCCTGTGTTCTTAGTAACTTTTAAACTAGAGTAAAAATGTCATCATCCAAATAGTGCTACTGGGGAAGATAGGAGAAGAAATAAGGAAGGAAGAAAGAAGTGGTCTCTCTATTCTTAACTTCATCTTATTTTCAATAATGTTCTAGCTATAATTTTAAGTAATTAATCACAGGAGCAGAGTGAAATCACTATGAAACCCAAATCTAGGCACTCAGGAAAACCTGTTTGACTCACAAGAAAGAACATTCATAAACAAGATGTTTTTATATTTGCATTCACTCAATTATGCAAAAGAGGTTGCTCTAACCATTCACACAAGAAAAAAAAAGTGGATGAAAAATACATATTGCCAAGACTATGACACACATTTGGATGGGTAACCTGTTAAATTCATCCTTTAACATGTGTAACCTGGGCAAATATGATCTGTTGATCTGTGTAATGAATAACGATCTGTTCCCAGGACTGAGAGGGAAGAAAATATTTTGGATTGCAATTGGGAAATTACTCATTCTTTTCTTGATCAAAGCAGCTCATCCCAGACAGCTGGGACTGAAATCTGCATTAGTGGAGGACAGATTTTTAAAGTACTGCAGTCATAAAGCATATGCTTGCGATCTTTGTGGATTGCCCTAAGGAGGGAGATTGCCAATATCAAATTAGAGAGGATTAAAATTCAAAGGGACCTTGACAAATCAGACAAACAGTTGCTCAGATACAGGATGGAACTCAATGGGGGATACATTCTATTCAGTGCATTTAGCGACAAAAATAAAGCTACACTAAGCAAGAGTGAAAGACAGAATGAGAATGCAAATTGCTCCAAATCATCTTAGGTATGAAAAAATGGATGTAAGAAAGAATTTTTTCTATTTTTTTTTAAAGTTACCATGTGTCAATAGAAAATGAGCCTCCTTTGCTTTCTTTTTCTTCCAGTATTGATCAGACCTTTTACTAGAGAACTGCAATCTGTTTTAGACTCTACATTTTTAGTAAGGAAATAAAGTGGAGAATTTGGAGAGGGTCCAGAGGAAAGTAATGCAGATGATTAATAGCCCAGAAAATAGGACTTTGGAGGAAAGGCTAAAGTAGCTGGGATTCTTAACCTATAGCAAAAGAATGACTTAAATGTCCTCAAACATATGGTGGAAACTTGTTTCTTTTCATCTCCATATGAGGAAGAAAAGCATTTAAATTGCAGTAAGAAAGAATGAGATTAGACCAAGAGTAAATAAGACCACAAATACTGAGACCACATAAATGATACAGCATAAGTATAGAAGGACCATGGTGGAATAAAGTACTGAACCTAGAGTCAGAAATCCTAGAATTACATACTTCTTAGATGACCACTGACAATTAAGTCATTTAATTTCTCCTAGCCTTAGTTTCCTCATTCATAAAATATAGAAGTTAAGACTATTTCATATTTAAGGTCTCCTCCAGCTGTAAATCTATGATCTTCATTCTTAAAGATCTTATTCAAATAGAAAATTGGCACAGCTTAGGGATAATCTTGTATGAAGGAAAATTTGAGTATCCCTTCATTTCTTTGATTCTTTATTGAGAACAGTTTTGAAAATGTAGCATTTGAAGATTTTGTGTTACCCATACAGCACCCAATATGATGACTCTTTAACTTAGTTGTTTGAGAGGCATTGGTTTTTTATACCCCAAATACAAGGGACAACATGGATGAACCCTATTTCATTTCTATCCAAATCTATAACCCCATTTGGAGTTTTCTTGGTAAAGATATTGAAATGGTTTGCCATTTCCTTCTCATTTGACATATGAGTAAACTGAGGCAAACAGGGTTAAATGACTTGTCCATGGTCAGATAGCTAATAAGTGTTTGACTGCATTTAAATTCAGGTCTTCCTGACTCAGGCCGTGCATCTTTATCTACTGTGACATTTACCTGCTCCTGGAATCAGGAGACTACTGTTCAAATCCAGGGTTTGACACTTACATGATCATAAGCCAGTTTGTTTATTTTCTCATAGGTAATATGAAGATATTACTATTTTTGTGATTTTCTTCACTGGGAAATTGAAGTATTTTATAATACTTTAATAACACTCTAGAAATATGAGTTATTATTATTAATGATTGGTTAACTTGACTTTTTTTTCAGTTTGTCACATGGTTCACTTGAATTTTTTTAGTTTGTTGATAAAAATCTGCACAGAATATTCAAAATTTTTCCATATTTTTTTTAAGACTGTGAATGTAGTTTGCTTATTACTATTCAGAAGTGCAAGAAGTAGTGTAATTGTTTAGATTTCCCAGCATCCAAATTCTTCCTTTTTTTTTTTGTTTTCTAATTTGGGGGATGCTAGATATATTCTTGTTTTAATTTAACTAGGCTATTATCAATTTGGGCAAAGTTCTTTCTAATATGGGCTAGTTAGAGAATATAAGTACTCACAAGATATTTGATAAAATTGTACCTAGCTTTAAATTTTTTAAAGTTCATGTCTGTTTCTCCTTTACTCTATAGCTCATATAACATTTACCTCATCTATTTAAAAATAAAGCAAAATCCACAAAGCCTAACATCCAATAAAACTATGACATTGACATAAAGGAATTCTAGAAAATAAAATCATAATCCTTACACCTGTATCCAGTTCAATATTTTCCACACAATAGCATGTGTTAAGCATCTCAGCCATAGTATTATTCTACTTTTTATAGCTGGTAAAATTCATTTCTTTGCTTATCCTTTAATCGAAATCCATTTAAGAAATAAGGGGTGGGTGGGAGTGGGGAGATTGTTTTAAAGAAGTGAACAACCAAATACATCTTTTGGTCCTCTTGAAAGAAGGACATTTATCCCTTTTTTCAGATGTGTCATCAAGATGTGAAGATAAGGTCATTACAAAAAAAATAAATTTAGTATTTGTTGACATCAAGTATTATACTTCATTATTTGGATGTAGCATAGCATAATGGAAATAGCACTCAATTTGAAATCCAAGTCTGGGTTCAAATTATAGTTCTTTTATTACTTATATGACATTGCACAAGTCAGTTAGCCTTTCTAGCCCTCATTTTCATCATCTATAAAATGATGGTGTTGAACTAGATGACCTCTAAGGTCCTTTACAACTCTAACACTCCTATATCTCATAGTCAGCTTTTTCTTTGCTACTGCTTCTACACATCAAAAGAATGGAGACTCAAAGAGGGAGTGCTGTGTTCATGGTTACATAGCAATTTAGTTTCAGAACCAGGACTACAGACTAAAGGGCTACATTTAACCATTTCACTTAAATAATTCTTAAAAGAAATTAGAATTGTTTTGATGCAAATTAACATTCTGAAGTGTAAATAATTCTTTTCTTTCATTATAGCAGACCTGGAAAGATCACTACTTTTTATATGTTAGTTCTGGTAGTGATATGTATCCAGTGAGATATTTCATTTCTTTACACATATTTTTTTATTTCAGATTTTATTTAATTTGTGCTAACATAACTATTGAACTTATCATGCTATAAAGTCCCCAAACTTTCCCTTTCTTTCTCTAGTTATTAATCATGTTGAGATCTCAAGTAGGCTGAAAGCCTCATCCTTTATAGATATTAGAATGTTTTTTTTTTAATTCTAATTATTCCGTTTTGGAAAATTGCCTGCTAAGGTTAGGATATGTTGCTGCTCAACCAAAATTTTTTCAGCTGGACCATTTTTATTTCAGCTTTCTAAATCACTAATTTCTGTAGTCAATGAGTTAAGACATTCAATTTATCCAATTCAGTTGTTAAAACAGCCTCAAACATGAGATTGATGATTTTTCAATATGTTATTTTAAGTCCTCTATTTTTGTACAAACCCACCCATTCTCAGGTAGTATGCCTATCTTCTCTAATTGAAGGGAAGCCTTCTGTACCTTTCAAATCATCTTTGCAAAATAGATTCCTTGTTTTATTTATCCTGAAGCCTGAGGCACTTTCTAAATGGCAATATTCTTAGCCAGCTAAGAATATAGTGAATTAAAATGATTTATCTGTTGAACTTAGGCAGAGTCTACTCTAGTGGTAAATTGGTTGTTTTCAATGTTGTTGTTCATTCTTTGTTCTCAAAATGGACCAATGACATCATGAAGATGATGTTTTGATTTGCACATGAATTAGATTTAAGTGAGGCAGAATTGCATAATGTCATGGGCGTCATATCTTTTGGCAGGAATGTGTGAACATTGTATCTGACTTGTCATCTATTGATGGGATCCTTTAGAAAGAAAGATGATGCTTGGGGAAAGTATAGAAAATGAGGAATTGGAAGGAAAATAATATAATAACCATGATGGACATTTTGAGGTAAAAATAGTAAAGGAGGATTTCTTAAATTGTTTAACAATTTAATCCATTTTTTCACTTTTACTTTAATTATAGTCACTTCAGTGGATCCATGAGATCATCTATGTCCTCCTCCTCCTGCTAGTGTGCATCTTAACTTAATTCTACCTTTTCATCCTGTATTGTTGTTGTTCATATTTTTCCATAAATTCTTGAAGCAGAATCTACCCAGGTATTGGTAATCTTTCCCTAGTAGGGAGTGTGGGTATTATTCCTCTAGGTTTTAAAAGATTAGTTTGTTCAGCAAAAGAGCATAATAGAGTCAGAAGAACCCCAAGTCTGGATTCTACCTCTGGCACTTATTTGTTATGTGACCAAGGCAAATCATTTAATTACTCTGAGACTTAGTTTATCATCTATAAAATGGAGAAGGAATACTTTAAGTATTTTATATCATAGAATTAAAGACATGATTTATATTTTTGCATAGAGGTAGCTTGAAAGCAATGAAAATGTCTCATTGTATTCCAGACACATTCCAGACAATATACCTCTATTCAATTCTGGGGTCAGGTCATTGTTTATTTGCACAGACTGTCTATCAGCTATATCCCTCAAAAATAGATTGATTTGTCATCAGCAGGGATTTCAACTGTCTACTCCGAAGAAATATTTTAATACTTGGCTTTCATGAAGTTGAAGTCAAATGACAATATCATGGTGTCATATATACAAACATATATACCCATATACACACAGAGATATATAGATATAAAAATATCTCTACATATTATATATATATATATATATATATATATATATATATATATATATGTATGTGTGTGCATTTATAAGCCAATATAGATAATGGAGACCTTTAATTTTTATTTCCTAATTCATATTCCACAGAGTTACAACCTCATTAAATCAACTATACCTATAATACTTGATACTCGTAAGAGTGAATTCATAACTTTAATTTGTTTTCCCGTCTGGAATTAGAACATGTGACTTTTCAATTTTCTTTTAAAGAAATGACAAAATCTCTAAAATAGAGAGAAGACTAATCCAGTGGAGATAGATAATTGGGGATTGCTAAATTATCTATCTAAGCTACCATGCATATGTTTTCCATAATTCATAATAAATATTAAAAATGTCAGAGGAAAAATGGTCATTACAGTTATGTGACTTTCCAAAAGAGCCATGTCTGTCATCACTTCTAAGAGCTGACCAAATGTACATGATGAGAGACAGGCAGTTGGTTCTCATTCATATTAAATTCTTCTCAAGCTAAAGGAATGTTGTCAATCTGGCCTCATATTATGTTGATTCCAAAGTAATTGCATTTGTTATTTCCAACCTCTGCTGTAACAAGCTGTAGCAAGTATGTGGACATTTCACAGAAGCAAATTCAGAGGCTATCCGATGTGATCACATGTGGCATTAACCCCTCCTATCCCTTATGATAGTAAATGTTCACTTAGATGGGGAAAAGGTCACTTTTTTGATGGCAAAAATATTTTTTAAAAGTTAGGCTATGTATGTTGGTTTTAATTGAGAAGAAAATAAATATTAGAAACAAAGGTCTAATTAAGGCTTTTGAAGCCAAAAGGAATTGTGGGTTTGCCACAGTGGAATAGATTACTCCTTTCCCTCTTCTTAGTCCAGGAGCAGCTAAATCCAGATGTTTCTGAGGAAGTTGTAAACCTCCCCAGAACACACCTGTTATCACTATACTTTACTATACCATGGGGTAGTCATTTTCTTCCTGTCCTATTCAGTGATTAGCTAAAGCCCTGAAGCACAGGGATTGATGGCTCTTATAATTTTATCATTATGGGAGCCAGTGCAGATATTATTCTTATACACATAAAGACTTAATGCTTCTAGAAATGTAATAAGTTGAATGCCTAAAGGTTAAATACCCAAGGCTCTCAGACAGACATAAATGATAACCTTATTGGCTGAAAGTCATCATAGAAAAAGGAGGCAATTCTGGCTTTAGTTTGTAAGTTGATCTCTCCTTAACACCATTTTCTTAATTGTTGTCAGGCTTTGGGAATAAACCAAGTAAAATTTTTTTTTGACAGTTCTCTTTCTTAGGTTTCGCAGGACGAAGCTCTTGCAAGACTGTAATGAAGGCTATGACTAGCTCAAGAAGAACATCAAAGTTAAATCTCTAAGCCCCACACCTAACTCACTAGATTATTATAGATTCACAAACAATGGCAAAGCATGTCATCAAAAAATTGAATAATTGGAAAAGAAAATGTATTGATCACATGGTAAGTGATGGGTAACTGATAGCCTTTGTGTTTGATTGGTCTCCTTGTGACATCAAGAGAATTCTAAAAAAAAAAAATCCCACAGATTGCTGGGAGGTTTCTTTGTACTAAACTTATGGGAGGATAAGAAAAAAAAATTCCAAGGGATGGGCAAAACATGAAGAAATTAGAATTTTCAACATCATGACAATGGGTAGAATATGAATGTTGAAGAACTCACCAGATCACTGGATTTTGAGAGTATTATTTAATGCAATATAAATTTTCAAGGTATGAGAAACCTGCAATAATTCAGATAGAAATTGCCTAGGGATATCAGAGAGGATAAAGTGATTTCTGGAAAATCTTTCTAACACAATTTCAGGAAAATGGAATACCAAAACTGACTCAGGATGTAATGTGGCAGTGTTTGTGAGCCCATCAATAACAAAATTGTATTGTCTCAGCTGATATGAAATGTCAGGTAGTATAGTGTACTTTGAGTTTAAAAGGTCTGAGTTTAAATTCTGCCTCAAATACCTAATCGTGTGATCTTGAGCAAATTACTTAATCTCAGCCTCAGTTTCCTCATTTATAAAATGTGGATAACAAGAGTTCCTGACATAATAAGGTGGTTGTGATAAAACAAGGCATGTAGTTTGCAAGTTCTTTGCAAACCTTAAAATGCTTTATAAATATTAGTGATATTGAAAATGACAATAAAATGATGGTGAAATGGGTCAATGTCATAGAATTTGGATGCTATATACACCTTAAAGTCAGCTCCTTGTAACATAAAATCATTGCAACATTAAGGATGTTAAAGGCGATTAGTATAAATTCTTCCTTTTATTAACAAGGAAACTGATGCGTAGGGAGAGTACATGATGTGATGTGCCCAAAGCTATACAATTAAGTTGTTAAAAATCAGGATTTGAACCTTGGGCACTTGACCTTTGAGTCAATACACATTCATTGTTCAATAATTGTCCAGATTTGTGTCGAATTTGGGGACAAAGAGCAAACAAACATAAATCTCAAAGTCCCAAGGACCAAAGATTAATAAATAGAAGACTATTGCCCACTTCTGTTTCCCAAAGCCCCCCAGTTTTCATTTTTGTACTCATTGTAGAACTGTATAGTGACATGTTAAACTTCTGGATAGATATAATAACAAAACATTGGAAAATATAATCAATAGAAAAACAAATAAGAAAATTCTTTCTGCATATATTTACCTGAGTCTATAAAAAGTAATGGCAAATATAAATAATAATATTAGTTCCAAGTCTATTTAAGTGTGCATAAAATTCTGTCACTCCATATTCCAATCCTCTAAGGAGACTGAGTCTGCTTACTAATAGAATAGGGAATTGTTTCCTTATTCTTGGCAGCAGGAGCTCAGGGGTATGCATAGAATAAAATCACCTTTTAAAAAAATGAAGTTATAATAATTTTAACTAGCTCTTAGACTGCAATAAGTACACGTGTGTGCACGTGCACACGCACACACACTGTAATAATTGTGATGACAATAAAGAATATAGTGAGTTACTATATAATGGCTAAAAACCAAATTCTGAGGGAGGGATGTGTGTGTGTGTGTGTGTGTCTGTGTGTGTACATGTGTATAGGGCAAGTCAAAAAGTTCATTATATTTTTTACTATATATTATTTTACACTATATTACTTCGCCTCTTTTTTAACTTTAGATAGTAATTGTCCCAGACACTTCCACTAGATGCAATGGGTTCAAATCTTAGCGATAGCACTTACTAAACCAATGATATTGGGCAAGTCACCATCTCTTTTAGGCTTCCATTCTTTTGAGGCAAAATGGGCATTATGACTTTTGCATTACTTCACAGAGAAGTTGCAAATGAAATCAATAAAATCATATATGTGAAAAGTTTTAAAATTGTAAGGCCTGGAATAAATGTAGACTAGAATTTATTTGAGCAAACTTTTATTAAATGCCTACTTCATGTGTGGGCACAAAACCATATAATAATTCTTGTTTTCAAGGAATTTATATTCTGCTGGGTGGTGCAGACAAACTGGACACATAACAATGATTAATATGAGAGTCTAAAGGAGAAAATAACATTAATGACCAGGAGTTCTTAAACTAGAATCATGGCCTTTTAAAAATATATCAGCTTTGGTTCAATATTGTTGTTTTCTTTTGCAATCTTACACATTTAATTTTATGCATTTAAAAAGTTTATTCCAAGAAGTAGTCCACAAGTTTTGGAGGACTGGCAAAAATTATGAAGGTTAAGAAGCCCTTACCTTGGTCAATTGGGGAAGTCTCCACATAGCAAGTGATGCTTTAGCAGTTATAGAAGGAAGATAAAAAATTTGTAAGATAGAACTAGGAGGAAAAGATGGGCCAAATATGGGGGATTTTATGAATATATAGAAACAGGATATGAAATGTCAAATTATGGGAATAATTGGCTACAACACAGTATGGGAAGGGAAAATGATATGAAATAAGGCAAAAAGATGAGTAGGAGCCACATTACTGGAGGGCCTTGAGTACATTTTGAACTTGTGGTCCTCATTACACGCAGAAAAAAAAACTTGAACTCACAGAAACACAAATTCAGACTATATATTTTGTATATGTTATTATTTATTACTTCCTTATGATGATTACTTCTAAAAGTTTCCTTGGGAACACCATAATTTTATTGCTTTTATCTCTCTCCCCTGGGATTTTAATTTATCTCTGATACTACTGAAGCATTTGAATTCAAAGTAAATTGATTATGAAGCATGCAGCAAATAGAAAAGTAATGTTTCTTCTGCTCCTTCCTTTTCCTCTACTTAACAGGAGGCCTAGACACTGCTATTTTAAGTAGTGCTGAGAGGTCACCTCAGCATCAGATACTCTCACTGTTTCCTCCTTGGTGACAGTGAGAACTTTATCCCAGTTACCCAGTTTGGTAGCAACTGACTTGCTTCAGGTAACACTTGTGATATGAATCCTTCCCATAACTACCACTACCTTATCCCCCCATCTTCTTCTTTTTAGTTCTTCAGTTTTCTCTTAGAAGTTTTTTATTCCCCCTGGGTAGGGCTATTCCTCCCAGTAATTTCTGCTTGTTGTACTTGAGGCATGAGCTCAAGATGCACAGTATTATTGGAAACCAAGTTCTTTCATTGAATGGTTTGGTTACTCCCAATACTTTCTTTAACTATCTCAAGGGACGCCCCAAATTAAGGTCCTTTTAGGGCTTCCTGCAGTCTCTTGCTTCTTCAGCAACAGCACTCTGAAGACTGATGATAGTGATGGATGATGTATGTCATTGGCCCTGACCAAACACAAAACATGCATCATCACCACAGAGATATTGTCATCTTCAAATACAATCCAAGATATATAGGAGAGGAAAAGGGGTTTAGTCAAAAACATTCCTTGGCAACTCTAAGAAGTTCAGCTTCTGAGTTTTGAGACTCAGGGAAGACAAGCTTTCATCCCTAACGTTTTTTCTTAGTAACATAACTTCTAACTGACTCCAGTCTGCTTGGGGTAAAAAAGATGATGACGATAATAACAAAATTGTCCTAATAGATCATTGTAAGGACAATATAAGGGATTTACACATTTTCATTAGTGTTCATGTAAGACTGCGATATTTTTTGTCTGTGTTTGTATGGTGTGTGTGCACCTGTATGCATACACACAGGTCAAATAATCACTGGAACAAAATAATTATGTCCCCATGAGGCTGGCTTTTTGCCAGAAGAAAATAAAAAGCAGGACTCAGTAAAGAAAGCTGTCTTGCATTTGAATCATAACAATACAGTGAAGAACTCTCTCCTCCTTTAAGAGCAAAATTGTAGCAACAATCCAGTCAGTCCTAGATAAGTACAATATATTACTCATATTTTGGTCATTCAGAGGTCTGAGGCTACATATTGTAGATTTTCTGCTTCTCTTATTTTCTTCCCATTTTCTTCTAGTTGCTGATGTTTTGTCCATTTCTTGGCTTTTTATTGCTCCAATCAGCAAAAACATTATCAAATACCAGGAATGTGCAAGATACTTGGAGACACAGAGATAATAACTAAACGTACTTTTAGGTTTGCTAAGAATATTATATATTTGCATCTTTATATATTATCTATTTATCTATCTTGAAGGCAATGAGCATGAATTTAGCTATAACATGCAAGTGAATTGGATTTGAGTGACTGAGGGCTGGGCAAGATCATCAATTTCGTTTTACCCTCCAGAGCCATCTGGGTCCGCCAGTCAGATATAGATTTGATATCATGGGCATCTTCAAGAATGAAGGATAAACAATGATCCCCACTTCCCTTTTCTCTTTCTCTCTGTCTTTGTCTCTGTCTGTCTCTATGTGTTTATCTCTTTGCCTCTGTCTCTATGTCTCAGACATATCTGTCTCTGTCTCTGTTTCTCTCTCTCTCTCTCTGTTTCTCTCTCTCTCTCTCTCTCTCTCTCTCTCCATATATATATATATATATATATATATATATATATATATATATATTCTCACAACAATATTGTGAAGTATATGCTATTATTTTTTCTCATTTTTATAGATAAAGAAACAGAAACTGAGATTTGTTCAGGGCCACACAACTAGTAAGTGTCTGAGTCAGGATCTGAACTCAAAGCTTTCTGAATCAAGCTCTAATACTCTATCCCATATTATACCTAGATTTACCAAAGATACTGCCTGTCTTCAAGAAAGTTACATTTTATTTTATTTTATTATTTTTATTTTATTTTTTATGATAGCTTTTTATTGACAGAACATGTGCATGGGTGATTTTTCAATATTGACTCTTGCAACACTTCTGTTCCAACTTTCCTTCCTTCCACCCCCTCCCCTAGATGGCAAGCGGTTGCATACATGTTAAACATGTTAAAGTATATCTTAACAAGAGGTTTGGCAATTGTTAATGCTGTAAAGTTACCCATGCATATAACCTGTAAATAAAAGGCTATTAAATTAAAAAAAAGTATATCTTAAATACAATATATGTGTACATGTTTATACAGTTCTCTTGTTGCACAGGAAAAATCAGATTTAGAAAGGTAAAAATAACCTGTGAAGAAAAACAAAAATGCGAGCAAATAACAAGAGAAAGAGTGTAAATGTTATGTTGTGATCCATACTTCTTTCCCAGTGTTCTTTCACTGGATGTAGTGAGTTCTGTTCATCACTGATCAATTGGAACTGAATTGGATCTTTTCATTGCTGAAGATAGCAACTTCCTCAGGATACATCCTCATACAGTATTGTTGTTGAAGTGTGTAATGATCTCCTGGTTCTGCTCATTTCACTTAGCATTAGTTCGTATAAGTCAATCCAAACTTCTCTGTCTTCATCCTCTTGGTCATTTCTTACAGAACAATAATAATCCATAACATTCATATACCATAATTTACTCAGCCATTCTCCAGTTGATGGGCATTCATTCAGTTTCCAGTTTCTTGCCACTACAAACAGGGTTGCCACAAACATTTTTGTACATACAGGTCCTTTTCCTTTCTTTAATATCTCTTTGGGGCATAGGCCCAATAGTGACACAAGAAAGTTACATTTTAGTAAAAGGGGTGTGCCAAAGAAGATAGTTATGAATTCCATCTCTTAATTGTCAATTTGCTTATTTGTCATAGGTATTAACATGAAGTTTTTAGATTATATATACTTTTAAATTATTTTTCCATGCTTATCCCCACTGATATTATACTGCTCAACAAATCTACTTCTAAAATAAACTTTTTTAAACTAAGAAAAATTCATCAGTCATATATTAGGTTGCCTTGTAAAATTTATCAAAAGAAAGCTTGGGAACATTCATTTTAATTGAAAATATTTCATTAAGAAAATCATTTATTATCCATAGCTATTTCTTTTTAATACATCTGAATAAAACTCAAAGTAGAAAATTTGAAACATATTCTAAACTCCACTGGTCTGGAAATCATATGTTCTTTCAATCAGCAAACTTTTATTAAATATCTAAACTCAAGATTTAAAGACCCTACTGTTACATATAGAATATACGTAGAAGAATAAGATGATAAAATATATACAGAATAAATGAGGTAGAGTAGGAAGTACACTACCAACTGGGGGATCAGGAAAGGTCTTGTATAGCAGGTAACACCTAGCTGAGCCTTGAAGGTAGATAGGGATTCCAATAGGTAAAGGAGACTATTCCTGGCATAAGGATCAGTTTGCACAATTACCTGGAAGTGGGAAATGGAACATCACGTATAAAGAATAGCATTTAAACTAATATCAAGAGATATTAGTTGAGAGATAGTGTGTAAGGAGGAGCATTTAAATTTTTTTTTCAATAATATTTTATTTTTCCAAGTACATATAAAGATACTTTTCGACATTCATTTTGTTATTTGCTATGAAAAGGAATAGCAAATTGTACACAATAGATTTGCAGTTTCATGTACAATTATCTTTTAAAAATTGTATCATTATTTTAAACATAATTCTATAGTCATGTTGTGCAAGAAAAATCAGACCAAAAGAGAAAAAATTGTGAGAAAGAAAAACAAACAATGGTGAAAATGGTGAAAAAGGTGATGAACAATTTTAAATAAGCATAGAAAGGGAGGACAAAAGCAAATTATAAAGCCCTTAAAATGTAAAAACAGAAATATTTGTATTTTATTTAAGAGAAGAGGAAGACACTTCAGCTTTTTCAACAATGTAGTGACATGGTAAGAGTTGTGCTGAAACTATATTAAAAATAAAATCGAAGTACAATACACTTTCCTACTTTCCTTTTTATCTTAGATATAGTAGATAAAGCATTTTATAGATATAGACTCTTTAAGTGGGGCTGGGGAGAAGAAAAAAAAAGAAAAAGAAAAAAAATTTGCATAACTATTAGATATTTAAAAGAATAATAAATTGCACATAATAGATTTGCATTTCATGTACAATTACTTTTTTATTGTGCTATAAAATAGAAATACTTGTTCATTCTATAAATTAAAAATAAGATAAATTTAAAAATTTAGACTCTTGGATTGACAGGGATCTTATAGGTTATTATTTCAGGTCTACATAAAGACACCTCCTACACAATGCAGGCATCTCCTCTACATTATGGGTGGATCATTAAGCACTTATCTCCACTTGTGGGTACTTATTGCATCCCAAGGCACTCCATTTTATTTTTTTATCAGTTCTGATTATTTTAAAAGTTATTCCCTTTATTTAATCTTCTTCTAATCTCAATTCTGCTCATTAGCTTTGCTTTCTGGAGATATACAATGTGTAATCTTTCTTCTATAAGAAAACACTTCTAAAGTTATTATATCCCTGTTTAGTCTTCTCTTTTCTAGGTTAAACATACCCAATTCCATCAGTCAATTGAATTGTCATGCAGTATGGATTAAAGGTATTTCATCATTCTGATGGACATTTTCTGGTTCCTTGCAGTATGCTTCATGTGACATGGTTTGGGGTATCTTTCATCATTCTGATCATTTTTTCTTGAGACATGTTTAATTTTCTCATGATCCTTCTAAAAATGAAGTGCCCATAACCAAACACAATACATTAGGTTCAGTCTAAACTTTGTCCTATTTTCACTAAAGCAACTTAAAATTATATTAGTTTTATACATTTTTCAGCCACAATACTCTATTCCAAATCTTCTTCATATATAGCTTATATTTCCAATTGAATACAGGTGTTTAACTTATCCCTATTAGAGTTCATCTGCTTAGTTTTGTCTTATTTTTCTAGATCACTGGAATTTTAAAAAACCTTAATTTTGTTGTCCAACACTTCTGTGCTGTATAAAAGTATAATTCAGTTGCCAATTTAATTTTCATCCTGTTAAGGGACAGGTCAGTTCCCTGAGAGCCTCCACAGCTGTGATCCTAATATCTAAAGGGGTTGCAAGGCAACCTTTGCTGACTAGGTGTTGTGGGACTGGGAATGAGATAAAATGGAGGCAGAGAGAAGAAGAGAGAGGCCAGACAATGCAATGGCCTCTCAGTCAGAGAGGTCAGAGAATGCCTCTCAACCTCCTTGTATCATCCTCTCACAAGAGGAGATCCATTCTGGGTTGGACCTCCAGCAACCACTGTCAGGTGGCTCCCATGTATCCCAGCAGCTCTTCTGTGTATTCCAACATCATCCAACTCGGCAATAAAAATATAGAACAAAACAAAGCCAAGGATAATTCTCTAGTACATCCACTAGAGATCTTCCTTCATTTCTTCTAATTTTAAACAGGAATATAAAGGATTTCTGGAAGTCTCTGAAGGGAAGTTCCAAACTTCCTGGGATTGGAGACTACAAATCTACTTTCTCCATCTTCAATACAGAGAGTTTGTTTTGCCATCATCCACTAACATTTCTGTCTTCATAACATTTTAGAATCTACTCCCTATAGCTCCTTCCCATGATTTCTTCCCAGATCCTCAGATTACAATTTGTATGCCTTCCTATCACTACTGCAGTCATACTTTCTATTCAGAATGCTTACACCACCCACAGCAGACAGAACTGAGGAAAATGCCTCCTACAATTAGCATCTCTGCATGACCTAGGTTTCAGCTGAGAAATTACCAGAAATAGCAGAATGTTAGCAACAAAACAGACTTAAGAGACTATCTAATCCAACTCCTATAATATAGCCAATGAATTGTTATCTAGTCTCAGCCCTAAGCCTCTAAACCTACTGTGAGAGTGAACTTTACGTCCCTATGTCTATCCCTTCCACTAATGGAATAGCTTTAATTATTCAGAAGTTTTACATGAAATTTGTTCTGCAACTTCCACCCAATATTCTTGGCTTTACCATCTGGGATCAAATGGTGAATCCAATCCCTTTTCCACATGAAAAGTTTTCTAATATTCTCTAAGTGATCATGACCTCTTTAACTCTCCTCTTTTTCAGGCTAAATATGTTCAATAATTTCAACCAATAAAATCAAAGCCATTATCTTTTTTTTTGGTTTCCCTTTTCTACTTAATCTAGAGTTTATCAATTTTCTTTCTAAACTGTGGTACCCTAAGTTGAATACTCTACTTCAAATGCTTCATATTAATAATTCTGACATGGGAAAACCACATGAAATCAAGTCTCTGAACAGAATCTGATGGGATGAAACCACTCTTCAGCTCAATATAGACTGAAAAAAACTCCAAGAAAGGTCAGTTTCACTGGGGTGAAAAGGATGTTCAGTCCAGCTCAGATAGATTGTGGCAAAGCCAATGAGAGGGTCTTAATCAGAGCAAATCAGCAACTAAGGCCCTCAATTCTGGCACAGTAGAAGAGCAAATTATTGGGGGCAGCTTTCAGTCCCAGCTCAGAAGGCAAACTCTGGGAAACCAGGCTGTTTTCTGAAAAGAGCAAGCAAAGCTATTCCCTGCAAACACAAGGGGTCCCTGTGCTCAAAGCCAAGACTCAGAGCTGCACAGGAAGCTTGAGATAGCACCTCTTTTGCCCCAGGAGCAAAGCTCAACCATAAAAATAAAAAAAAGAAGAAATACCAAAAGAAAAGGAAAGAAAATGAGCAAGAAACAGAAAAAGAATATTGACCATAGAAAGCTACGGTGGTGAAAGGCTAGACCCAACTCAGACAGAGATAGAATGTCCACAGAAGAAATCTCAAAGAGTGATATGAATTGGTCTCAAGCCCAAAGAGTCTTCTTGGAAGTAGTCATCAAAGACTTTAAAAGGCAAATAATAGGGGTGGAAGAAAAAATATGAAAGGAAATGAGAGATATTTATGAGATAATCAGCAGCTTGGATAGGAAAGAAAACAATTGTCTGAAGAAAACAACTCCTTAAATATTAAAATTAACTAAGTGGGAAAATAGATATAAAAGCTATCTGAAGAAAATCATATATTAAAAACTAGAACAGAGCAAATGGAAGCTAATGACTTTATGAGCTAGCAAGAATCAGTGAAATAAATTAAAAAGAATGAAAAAAAGGAAGAACATGTAAAACATCTCCTTGGAAAAACAGCCAACCTGGAAAATAGGTCCAGAAGAGACAATTTAAAAATTATGCCTGAAAGCTATGACCAAAAAGCATCCTGGATTGCATTTTATACGAGATCATTAAATAAAATTGCCCCAGTATTCCAAAAACAGAGGGAGAAATATTGATCGAAAGAATCCATTGATCATCTTCAGGAAGACATTCCACAAAGAAAACCCCAAAGAACATTGTTGTGAAACTCCAAAATTACAATCTTAAGGAAAATATACTGCAAACTGTGAGACAAAAACAATTCAAATATTAAGGAGCAACAGTCAGGATTACCCAGGATCTGGCAACTTCTACCATAAAGGATTGGAGGGCCTGAAATGCTATATTCTGCAAGGGAAAGGATTAGGGTTACAACTAAGAATGAACTACCCAGTGAGATTCAGCATCATCTTTTAGGGGAGGCAATGGAGCTTCAATGAAGTAAGAGACTTTCAATCACTTCTATTGAAAGAAAACAGAACTAAAGAGAAAATTAAATCTACAAACATAGAACTCAAGAAAACTATAAAAAGGTAAATAGGGAAAATATATATTATTTAAAGGTAAAACTATTTATTTCCGTAATTGGGAAAATGATATCTGAAACTCTTCAGAATTGTATCTATCACTGGGGCAGACAAAGAAGGGTATCACATAGATAAAGAGATATGGTTGTAAATGGACTTTGATATGACGACATCAAAGAAAAAGACATTGAGGGGTGGGAAAAGGGCTGTACTGACTAAAAAGGAAAAGAAAGGTATAATGGGAAAATTGGTTTACATGAAGAGGTGCAAAAGACCTATTAAAATCCAGGGAAAGAAGGGAGGAGGAGGATGAGCATTATTTCAAGCTTCATTTCATCAGTTTTGGCTCTAAGAGGGAATGACTTAATTGTTCAGTTGTGTATAGAAATTTGTCTAACCCTATAAAGAAGTAGGAGAGAAAAAGAAAAGGGCAGAACAGGTGTGAAGACCGTGTATTTTTAAAATCAGCAGGAGTCCGGAGTTCAGGTTAGGGGAAAATCGTCAGTCTTTATTCTCAGTGAAGAAGGATCGGAGGCGGAAGAGAATCGGCAATAGCGATGTGTGCAGCTGAGTCAAGAAGCTAGCTAGACCCGCAGCCACATGACCAGCAGCTCGGAGTCTCGAACCCAGGCCCAATCTCCCCCAGCTTCTCTTCCTGTCTCTCTCTCTGCCTCCACCCACCAAAATCGTCATTTCCTGTACAACACATCAGGACTTGCACAGAAAGTGGCCAGGGACCATTCTTTATCCAATCATGTATATTAATAGAGTATAGTCCAATTACTATTTAGCCTCATGTACTTGGGACCTAAGTGCATCAACTCAAACCTCAGCCCATTACAGACAGGATAGAAGGGAGGGCAGAAACACTAAAGGAAAAGGTAAAAGAAGAGGGTAAGAGCTGATAAAAGACTAGGTAGTGAGTGGAATGGGTTAAAAAAAAAAACACTAGTAAGAGAAGGCAGAAGGGTGATAGGAGATAAGGTAGTGGGTGGGATGGGTAAAAAAATCCACACAACTAAGGACAGAATGGAAAGAGAATAAAATATACAGGGGAGAAAATAGGATGGAAGGAAATGCAGAGCTGGTAATCATAATAGTGATTTGAATTTGATGAATTGTCCCATAAAATGGAAGCGAATAACAGAATGGCTTAAAAAACAAAATCCTATAATATGTTTTTTACAAACACATTTGACACAGAGAGACATTTATAGAATAAAAGGCTGGGACAGAATAATTCTGGCATGAACTACATCCATTTACTCTCTCTCCTCTTTCCTTCTCTTTGATTATTCTGTCTTTAGACCATGTTCCATCTATTAAACTTCTATAGGGAGTTCTATCATTCTTTCACGCTAAGTAAGTCAAATGCTACAGACTAACTCTGGGAGATACAATTCCTAGACTCCCAGAATCTCTTTGCATCAGGAAACTGAGACTCAAGGGGTTAAGCATTTGCTCAAGGTCACATGGCATATTAATAACAGCAACAGAGTTCCATATCTCTTCCACATGATGACCCCTCAAAAATGCAAAGACATATCATCTCAATGCAGGAACCTAGATGTTATTATTTCAGAGAAAAGACTGCTACTCTCTTGCAAATAACTTCATGGTGACTGAAGGTCCCTTAATAGCAAGTCTCTTAATTAGAAAGAAAAAAATCTAAAGGCCATCTCCCTACATCCTTAAAAAATAAACACATTATTTGTTAAAATTGCACATTAAAGTCACAGTGAGGTATAAATAAGATATCAGATTCTTTTCTTGAATAAGGTTTTGATGTAAATTAGGCTAAAGGGACACTGAAAAAGGTGCTATTTTCTTTATGGAATGGGAAAATTGGGGGAGCCATAGGAAATAAAAAGAGCAAAAATTAGAGAAATTGAGCTACAGTAAAGATATGTCTAGCCTACTGTAATGTTTCTTTTGCGTCAGAGCATTTGAGTTTGAATGCTTGGCAGTTTAATTCAAGAAAGGACCTCAGTGTCTGGTACCTGCCAACTGATCTTCAGATCACTGAATCTAAGACAATTCAAATGAAGTGATTCCGTTTAGAAGAAAAGACATATGCAAATGTGTCATGTAAGTTGGAAGTAGTTTACCTTCTTTAAGTCTTCTTAATGCAATAAAAAATGTTGCCACAATGTTTAAAACCAGACCTTCTAAAAGCAGTGAAACAAATCCAAATTTACACTATGGTTAGACTTCAGTGATTGCAGAGTGGGATGCCTTAGGTCTCTCTGCATGTCGTCTTGGTCAAATTAAAGGGTGACATTGTTTAGTTTCCATTGGGAATACTTTCCTTTCTTTCCATATGTAGCATAAATTGATGGATTATAGAGCCTTTCATTCTCTAGAGGGTAAAGTAAGAAAAACAAATCATATTTAAATGAAAACTTGGCATTTGGCTCAGCAAACTAATGTGAATTGGAATCATTTTAGAGACTTTGAATTTTCTTAGCAGAAGTAGCCCCCCTTCCTGTGGACTTGATCCAGGTTCAATTTCTCACTCAGCTCCTGACTCAGATTGAATAAACCCTTTTTGAAAGTACTAGGCTCAGTTGTCTTTCTTCAAGAACTGATCTCCAGGAGCAGTTTGCCAAGGAGGTTTCTTCGATCAGGGGCTCAAATATTCTTGGTTAATGAGTGAGCCCCTTGTTATTACTTGAAAAATTACTGGTATGATCCTGAAAACCCAGATAAAAATTTGACCAAGGTTTATTCAAGAATAGAACTGCCTGGATTCAGAGTAATTTCTTTTAAAAAACCTCTTAGCCAGTCTAGAACAGAAAAGAATATATTTGAAAAGATGTTTTCTTGTTATTGGCAACATGCATATTTCTTTTCTATTATTTTATGAGAGCCATTCTTCTATGATAAGTTATTTATAAGCTTGTTTATGGACTTATCTAGGAAATGTTCTAAATCTGCTATGGACAAGGAATGAGTTAGTAATAAAGAAAGCCCTGTAAAATGAAAATATGAAAGTGGAATATAGACATTGCTAAAGAAAATAATAATGGAATCATGGTGTACTCTCAATAAGACATACACTTTAAACTATGTTTATTTTAAAAAAGTTTTATTAATGCTATTTATATCAGTCACCTTCTAACACTACCAATGTTCCCTAGTAACAGAAATGGAGTTAAAACAAAATAACACCCTGATTGTGTCTTATAGAATATGTCTTGTCCTATACTATAAATTTACCCACTTCTCAACAGAGAAGATAGAAGTATTTTTTGTACCATTAGTTTTCAGGAGTCAAAACTGGTTATTTCATAGATTTGAATTCTGATGAATTTTAGTGTTATTTCCATTTCCATTATTATGGTTATTGTATACATTCTTCTGTTGATTGTTTGCTTTGCATTATTTCACACAAGTTTTCCCAAATTTCTCTGAATTCTTTATATTTGTGATTTCTCAGTCCTGTTTATATTCCACAATTTGTTCAGTCATTCCCCAAATGATGGATACATGCTTGGTTTGTAATTCCTTGCTACCACAAAAAAGTGTTGCTATTAATATTTTGGTAAACATAAATCTTCCTCATTGTCTCTGGCCTCCTTAGCATGGGCTAAATGTCTAGAAAAGATTTTAGTGGGCCAAAGGATATAAACAACTTATTCACTTTTCTTGGGTAAATTCATGTTGTTTTCCAGAACATTTGAACTAATTTGTAGTTTTATCCACAACTTATTGGTAAGCTTGTCCTCTGATAGTTCTTCCTAATTTTTTATTTAAATCCTTTATCATATGCACCAGTTTGTAAGTTGTGAGGCGAAACCTGAAAGTTGCTATAACATATATTTCTCTTATTAGTGATTAAGTACATTTATTTCACATGGCTCATGAAGACTTGACTTTTTTCTTTTGAACACTATTTTTAAAAATCCTTTAACCAGTCATCCATTGAAGATGGATTGTTTTTCCAAGAATTGGGATGACTCTGTGTATTGCTATTCCTATTCTCTCTTCTGGGCCCTGTTATGACCAACAATACACATGTGCAAGGCAGCTGGCTAGGGTTAAAGGTGTAGCCTCTAGCTATGGAACAAATTTAAGCCAACTGGCCCACACAGGGATTGAACCCATGACCTTGGTCTTATTAGCACCATGCTTTAACCAACTGAGCTGGCCAACAAATAAGAAATCTATGAGAAGCCAGATGTGGGTCAAAAGTAACACAATTCCATGGCATCATGGGAAATAAAGATGGATTTATCCTTCTCACTGACCATTTTGAGTACTAAAACTATAAGAATCTTCTTAGTACATTATAAAGTAGAGAGAACTTACTAGACTTCTTCAGCATGTGCTGTTTCATCTTTCTAGCAAGTCAAAATCTCATTCAAAGTTATAAAGAATGGCAAAGCATAGAATTTAATGACATGCCAACTGTTCTCTTTCAGACTGGGAAGCAAAGACTGACTTTCAATAATAAATAAAATGCTAAGAAAATGTCAATGTCAGCACCAACTTTTGGAGAAAAGATGAAAAACTTGATTATAGGGAGCATCTTGGTGTTCCACTGATCTGCACTTAGGGTCAAAGTCCTGTCTGAGTCCTGGAAAAAAAAACTTTTCAGACTTTTAAAAGACAAAATCTGTAATTTTGAAGTTACAAACTTGTAATACTTTGTGTGAAGTTTCTTTTGCAGAGTAATGTGAAAATTTTTCAGTTACCCAAAATTTAACTGAAAAATTCAGTATGTCATCAGCTTCCTTTAGATAATGGTATTCTTTCTACACATCTGCCTTTTAGGAAGCCTTTTATATAATGTTCTCTCCCTCCTCTTAAAATAATTAGCAATAGTTAATTGCAAAGAGCTTAGAAATGCTGCATGAATTTCTAAATCACATTATATTGCAGAATGATTTCATTAAAATACCAATAATTCATTCAAGAATGCCGTTAGCATTTGACTTAAAGTTAATTCCCTCATATTTGTGCTTTCCAAGTAATAATAATTTATTTTTGTATATGACCATTCACTTGTGCTTTTTAGCCCTAAAGCTCACCTCTCCCCTCTTCTCTGTTTTGTAAGAGATAGGAGCAAATTAAGGGAAAGACCATATAATGAATTAACAGAGTACTGAATGTTTTACCTCAAACTTTTCATCTGGATGTCCTGACCTAAACATTCCTTCAGCAGGTAGATGATTGGTATTTGAGATGCTAAGGAATCAGGTTTCTCTGGCATATAGCTGAAAACCTGGAACATTTATCAAAATAAAAGCCAAAAGCTGGTGCCAGAGTCAATCTTTGGAGAGATGAGAAGAATGTGATACATGTGGGGAGAAGTGTGAAAGAACAGCCATGATTACTCCTGTGGGGATTTGTTTCCCCTGCGACTGATTCTGGGCTTCCAAGTTGTGCACATTCTTTCCTGCCAGCTCTCCATCATCACCAAAGAACAGCCCTTTTTGTAAGTTCCTGTCATCCTTCAGGGTCCCCAGCAGTGCTACTGAGGCTACACTCACATAGTAGGTAGATATCTGGCAATCTTTGTAGGATTTTGAAGTGTTGGAAATTCTTGGAGAAGTCAAATCTTTTACACCCACCTACATTTTCAATATGATAGAATATCAGATAGATCAAGAGTACTCATCCTGAGAAAAATACTTTGAAATAGGTTACCTTTCCAAACAAGAGAAAAAACGATAGATTTTATTTCTAATCTAGCACGAGGGGAAGAAACTTTAAATTTAATTTAATTAAATGATGCAAAAGTAGCAGAAAAGGAGGAAAAAGTGAGGTATAGACCAAATTCCTTTTACTGATGATTTTAGGTTGACTAGGTAGGTGGAATTATATTTCATTTCCCCCTCTGGGATCATTTTTATCCTATCAGTTTTTTTCTTCTTCATTTTCCTGAATTACAGACAAAGCAAATCCTTTTCCTCTTATCCATGTGACACCAAAGCCAAAAATGAGATAATGGACATAATCTTTCTAAATCCATGAAGTTTTCTTTGACAATTGTGTCCAGTTCTTTGATTAATGCATCTTTCAATTTCATTTACTGATGGTTACTAAGAGGAAGGTTTACTTATTCAGTTTTCTGTTTGTGAAAATTCATTTTTGTGGGAACTAAAATCTTATATTCTAAAAACCTGTTGTTAGGCTGATTATTCTTTTCTTTTTTCTTTTTTACAATAGCTTTTTATTTTTCAAAATACATGCAAAGATAGCAAAACCTTGTATTCCATATTTTTCTTTCTCCATCCCCTCTCCTTCTGCCCAAGAGAACAAGTAATCCAATATAGGTTATACATGTGCAATCTAAACATATTTCCATGTTTATCATGCTACACAAGAAAAATCAGTGATCATTCTTTTCAAAAGGCTCTTATATGAGGTAGGAGTCTTCTTCCCCTCCTCTAATTAAAAACATTTTAGAGGAGCCAAGAAGCTTTACATTAGGTAGCTAATGCTACAAGCTCTCTTTTTGGTAGCTTTTGTTCAAGATGCCATATGCACCAAAGATTTGGTCTGTATTAGAGGAAACAACAGTGGAATATATTCAGACAACTAGGGTTAACACCCCCTCAACCATTCCAGTAGTTTCTCTCCCCACAAAAAACATAATCTTTCCTAGTTTCAATGTCTTTTCTTCTTTGCTAATGAATCAGAAACTTTGCCTAGGAATTCCATACCCCACACTGAGTTCCTGGCTTAGTAGATCTCACTGCTTTTCAACTTGTTTAATTTTATAGCACATCTATCCATTTGTTTCGGATTCACTGTAATCAGGGAAATGGGGGGTAGAGGTAAAGGAGAAGGAAGCAGGAAAAAAGAAGAGCCCTTCTCCTTTCCCTCTCCTTAAGAGCAGTTCAAAGATCTTGACAAACATAAATCTCATCCTTACTTAACAGATTAAGTTGGGGAAGAATGTCATTTTCTCCATGTTACATATGAGACTGCTGAGTTATAGAGCAATTAAGCAATGTTTTCAAAGTCTCAAAGTAAGTTAACATCTTGATTCTTAGCATGTAAAACTTTTGGTTACTGTAAAATCTAGATCTGGGCATGAAGGTGACACAGTGGATAGAGCACCAGGCCTGGAGTTAGAAGGAGTTATCTTCTTGAGTTCAAAACTGTCCTTAAACTATTATTGACTGTGTCATCCTGGACAAATCACTTAAACCTGTTTGCCTCAGTTCTTCATCTGTAAAATAAGCTGGAGAAGGAAATGGCAAACCACTTCAGTTTATCTGCCTAGAGAATGAAGAGTCGGACATGACTGGACCATGATAAAAAGTCTAGGTCTATGGTTTGATAGTTTTATCATTTTGAAAGGCCACATAGCATGGGGATGACTCCTTATAAATAATTGATGATCATGATTGATAACATATATCTCTTGTACTAGGTAAATATTTCCATTTCTTTCAATTACAGAATTAGGGGCACATTTATGATGCTGATCATGTTTCTAGCAGACATGAGAGGAGTGTCCTTGATAATAGTAGAATATGGAAAATTTTTAGCTTCTTAGGATTGTAGGTTACAGCTTAGGCACAAATAATTCATTTTCCCTGTGGTCATAAATAAGCTGGAGAAGGAAATGGCAAACTACTTCAGTTTATCTGCCTAGAGAATGAAGAGTCGGACATGACTGGACCATGATAAAAAGTCTAGGTCTATGGTTTGATAGTTTTATCATTTTGAAAGGCCACATAGCATGGGGATGACTCCTTATAAATAATTGATGATCATGATTGATAACATATATCTCTTGTACTAGGTAAATATTTCCATTTCTTTCAATTACAGAATTAGGGGCACATTTATGATGCTGATCATGTTTCCAGCAGACATGAGAGGAGTGTCCTTGATAATAGTAGAATATGGAAAATTTTTAGCTTCTTAGGATTGTAGGTTACAGCTTAGGCACAAATAATTCATTTTCCCTGTGGTCATAAATTTAACACCACAAGATACTTTACTGTGAGATCTTCTAGACAAAAATCTTATAATTCATTCCTCCATAGATATTGAAGATATATTTTATCCTTTCCTTCTTTTAAAAATCATATCATGTAACTCTCTAAGTTCCTCACTCCCCAAACTCCCACAAAACTGTAACTAGGATAGAGTAGATGGAGATTTATCTCAATTTCTTACATTCTGTACAAATGCTTCTTGCCTCTGATAATGACCATTATTTTCCTCATACCTCATGGTCCTTCTAGGCTAATGGAGGAGTCAGTTGGGGTAGAGGAGAATATGTATTTTTTAGGAGGGGGATGAGAATGGAGTTATAGATTACTAAAGGATACAAAATGAGTGGGAGGGATAGTCTTCCCTCTAATGCTTCTGTCCCATCACTACCTTGCTCTTCTAATATTATATGAATTTCCTCACTTTCAGGATATTTTTGGCACTAATCTTGCACCTTTACTCAATTATTTATTTTTTTAGTCATGTGAAAAAAATTCCAATAATTCCTCTGCTGATATTTTGGAATATCAAGATACTTTAGAATTGAGAATAAAGTAAAAATCCTTAGATTTAGAAAGACTTGAATTCAATCTTGCCACAGAAACTTCTCAGCTATTTGACTTTGACTTATTCAATTAATTAACTCTCTCAGCCTGTTTCTTCCTCTGTAAAATGGGGATAATAACAGAACCTAGAGAACTTATGCAAAGGATTTTGGGAATCACAAGACAGTAAGTAAATAGCAATGATGATGAAAACAATCAGTGATGATGATGTCTATTACTCATCAACCTTATTTCCATTCTGTACTTTCATATAGAGCTAAATTTTAGTCTGTAAGGCAGATATAATCACAAAAGAAGAAAACACCCGAAGAATCAATTTGCAGTCTTCTATATTTAGTAATCTTCATAGAAACCTTAAGTTAGACTTTAAACCATAGAGAATCCATAAGGAGAGCAAAACAGAAGATCTATTTTGCTTATTATCACATAAGCAAAAGAATGATATTAAAAGAAGTGTCATGGCTGAGAACTTTTTTTTTTAGCCAAAAAAAGTGAAACATGCTCCTTTGACTTGTACATTTTGATTTGTTATTGTGAGGAAATCCCTCTTGGGAATGTTATCCTAAGTCTCTGGTATAATAAAGGAGTTTTTTTTTTCTTTTGGTATATTGATGTTCTAGAATATGATGGGTTTGTCATCATTTCCCTTTCATTATTTTCTGGGATCATCTTTCCCCTCATCTCACGAATTTAAGCTTGATGGAAGACAGTCTTTTCAAGGCAGAAAATTGTAATTCTTTTGAAAAAGCATATTAAAAGATCACATGTCTATATGTGTGTACATTTCTTTTAAAGTATTCAGACATACTTATGAATAAGGAGGCAAGAGAGGTCTTACAGGTGCTGTGTAAAAGGTACAGGTTTATCATCTTCTAGTTTCTCTTTTTATAAAGCTTTTACTTTCCAAACATATGTATATGTAATTTTCTACATTCACCCTTGCAAAACCTTGTGTTCTAAAATTTTTTCCCTCCTTTCTCCCCTACTCCCTCCCTTAGACAGCAAGTAATCCAATATATAGTAAACATGTGCAATTCTTTTATACATATTTCCACAATTATTATGATCAAAAATAAGATCAGTAAGGGAAAAAATGAGAAAGAAAACAAAATGCAAGCAAACAATAACAAAAAAGGTGAAAATACTATGTTGTGATTTACTCACAGTACCCACAGTCTTCTGTCTGGGTGCAGATGGCTCTCTTCATCACAAGACCGTTGGAACTGGCCTGACTCACCTCACTATTGAAAAGAACACGTCAGTCAGAATTGATTTTTGTATAATTTCATCATCTAGCTTCTTAAACTGTCCTCGAAGTCTGTCTCTGGAGGAGAACTTTATTGTTCTTATTTCTCTTTCCTCTGATGCACTTTTTTCAGTGCCTTCTACTTTTGTATACCTCAAATGAGATAATATTATATATTTATAATATTATAAATATTTATATAACTTAATATAATATATTATATATAATATATAATTGTATATAATATATAATTATATATATTATAATATTATAAAATTGTTACACAGCGTGTGACACATAATAGGTGGTCAAATAAATGTTTTTCCTTCTACATCTTCCTTAAAGTTTTTCACATAGGTGAATATGTTTTTCCTGGACAATTTTGACTTCTATGTCATATATTTATATATATACACATATATATGTGTTTGTGTAATTCTACTATCATCTATCTATCTATCTACATACACACACAAATATTCTCAAGATGATTAGAAAAAATGATACAAAGACACTGTCAATATATTTTTAAGATATGGGAAACACTGACACAGGATTGCCCAACATGTTAGGCTCTCATCAGGGAAGGTGCTGTAATCTATGAGCAAAGCAGAATTGAATTAGCCCAGAAGAAACATGAGATGCACAAAATTAGAAAAATTACCCCAAATGTTTATAGTGACTATGTATGACCTGTGGCAGGGCACTCCAAGCTCGTATCGTTTTGATCATCCACAGTTGGACATAGTGTAACTTGACTCTAACATAGTGATGTCATTTTTGTGTGTTTTTGAGAACAAAGGACAACAACCAACTAACCAATAATAAATTGAGACATCATCTCAGAGATATTACTCCTAATTTTGTAAGTCATGTTAGGAAGATAAAAGGAAAATTATTCCTGGCTGAAAATGAAGTCAGGAAATGTGGTTTGGTAAAGTTAGGTATAAGAAAGGCAAACATTTCTGAAACAGAATTATTGGGATTTTCTACTTAAATCTAAATCAAATTTTAAGATATTTTTATATTTGAAGCCTCTTGTTGTGTTATCAGAGAGCTAAATATAGCCTTGTAGTTTTTCTCTTTAAAATCTAAACTAAAAACTTAGGCTCAATTTTGTCATCATTGATATTATATTAAATATCCCCCATACTCAATAAGCTTAGAAGACACAGTCTAAGGGAAAAAAATATTTTTCTTACTTAGATATTGAGAAAATATTGGTATCTCTTCTATATAGTACAGTATGCTAAACATCTCATGTTTATGCCATTCCTATATAGTAAATACTAATTCAGGAATAAAGAAAGTCAGATTATATTTACCTGGAGACAAAATCCATATTAAAAGTACAAATAGTAAATAAACAAGGCTTTAAAAGATCAGGAAACTCCAAAATAGTGTCAGTTCACTGAGAAGGAGATACAGGGGATTGGGGAGGAAGGGAGAGTGAATAAATTAATTAGGTCTAGGCAGTGCTGTGATATAAGCACATTCAAATAAAAACAAATTCCATTCAGGCAGACTATGACTCAAAACTAGACAGGACTCCAATTATTCATAATTACAGTCAATCCTATAATCATTCCAGGGTAGCAACATTTATTTTCCATCACTGGCACATGATTGTCTTTTACCCACCTCCCTGGAGTTGCCAGACTACTTTTCTTTGGTCACACCCTGCCTATAGCAATCCTTTGATCTCTGCCCATTCAGGACTCAGTATTGTTTATTAAAAATAGTTAATCATTTCTCAGTATCATATGAGATATAATCATTCCATCTTTCCTAATTTTGAGGTTCCCATAGATTCAATTTTATATACCATTATAGGAGCCTCTTGAGTGTTTTTACTTCCTTGAATCTCTAACTCTGGAAACAAACAAAAATGTTTTAGGTAATTCATTTTTAATGGTCGGCTAATTTAATATTTCAGGCTTTTTTATCAATGAAAAATATTTTTGAGTACTACTAAGTATAAAGTATTATGGTAGATGTTGTGGAAATATACAGGAAGAGAAGCCATATACAAATAAAGAGTTAAATTTTTATATCCTATATGTCCTCAAGAACAGTGTTAACCACATTGCAATCTTTAATACATGTACATTTATTCGGAAGTTTTTGTTTCCTGAGAACAACTTTATACTTAATTGTCAGTTAGCATCCATAATATGTGAGATCAGTCTGCACACACACACACACACACACACACACACACACACACACATCTCTCTTAGTAGTCTATATCAAAATATAACTAGATATGACAGAATATTGGTAAATGTTTGATAATTTGATTTTTTTTTAAAGCATGTGAAACTCTTTTAGGCTTAATCTGTATTATTAGCATTTTCTATCACTTTTTAAAGTTTAGCCAATCAACAAAACAATAAATCAAACCCTGATTTATGGCATTTGATGATTTCTAAGGTGTTAGTGCTCACAGAAAATTTAACAATTGGCTCCAGCACATCCCTGACTATATACATCTCATATGGTAAATTATTCTAATATCTCTTGGTGTTTTGACTTTGTCTACACAAAAGATAGAAGATTAAATAATTTCTCACATTTATATGGCACATTATAATTTAAAAGGCACTTGGTACTTTGGACTTTAGACTATCTTTTTCTGGCTTCCTATTCACAATCAGTACAGTATTAGCAAGAATCTTGCTTTATTGGTGCTAGGACATAAAATGCTCAGGGAGAATTTTGGCTGGGTTTAAAGCAAAACTGAATATGCTAAGCAAGAAGCCTAGATAATCAGTCTTTAAAGCTCTATCAAAGATATCAAATACACAACACACAGCAACACATGGTCTGCAAAGCTCCCTAATGTGGGCTGAACCAGATTAAAATATAATTGGAAAATGTTTAGCAAAATAAATGAAAATGAAATTGAACATGGATAATGTTAATTTGACCTTTTCTAAGTCAATCTGTGTACTTCAGGAATCTGTTTCTATTTGTGGTTGATACCCCTGAGTGTAGATGATTGAAAAACAGAAAGCTTTTCTGGAGCAGAGAAGAACCTATGACAAAGGAAGACAAAATGTGGTGAATAGACATAGGTAAAGCATATACTTAATAATAGAATATCCCTGGATACTAATGGAAATCAGGGAAAATGCTAATTGATCTTAGTGACAATTTTCCTAATTCTTTCTCTTTGGTAGTGATGGAGAGCATTAGGAAAATTGATGGACTTCAATTATATGAAGTCTATTAATTCAACTCAATTCAATTCAGTTAATGTAGTTCAAAGATGCATTATGGTTTGTATTTATTTATTATAAAATATTGGACTAGGCATTATAAGAGAAACAAACATTAGATTGGATAGAATGTCTGCCTTCAGAGAGCTTATAACAAACTGGATGCATGACATCTACATACATCTAAAGGGGTAAAAAAAATAAAAATCTTGTAAATTTGAGGAAGGAAAGCTCAAGCATCACCAGTACCATGTTACCACCATTACCATCAACTTTTATTTTACATCCTTCTTTTTTAGAAATGTGAAAATATACTCAAAAATGATTTTGAGTGCATTGAAGCTGAAATAATGTGTTTCTATGCATCTCTTAGAGATGCTATGTCAATAACTAAGTCAATGATTAGTTACTTTCTCTTTTAGTATTTAGCATAAGTAGGTGGTACAGAGGATAGAGTGCCTGGGTCTGGAGTCAGAAAGACATGCATTTAAATTTGTCCTCAGATATTTACTAACTGTTAAGCCTAGCTAAGTCGCTTAACTCTGTTTTCCTCAGTTCATCTGTAAAATGATCTAGAAAAAGAAATGACCAGTCATTTCAGTATTTTTGCCAAGAAAACCTTAGAGTTGTGAAAAACTAACAATTCCTCAAATGGACTCTCTAAGAGCCAGAAAATAGATTATTTAAATGATCCCTTGAGTCCATTTTAAAAATTCCATGAAATCAGACATTGAATGGACACAGATTTGAGGCATATGAGAAAGAAACCCACAGCATAAACACTTTGTGAAAATGTTGCCACTGCATAGGAGAAAAAGTGGTGAATCATTCATAACTATGTGTTTTCTGTTGCTATTTGGATACAAGATTGTATTTGATTCAAATCTCTGATTTATGAGTTAATACTTTCAGCTGTCTATACATAAAGAAATATGATAGCTATTTGAACAGAAAAACAGACAAAATGAATGTGCCACCTGTTTCAAAGTTACCAGATATTTTAGAAATCCAGATGGAAGAATGTATGGTAAAATGATTTGATTTCAAAGAAATCCCAAAGAGTACTAAACTAATAAGGATAATTGAAGAAGAAGGAAAAAAAATTCCATAAAGACCATTTTCTTGGCAGTTGTCAATGAATAATGATGGCAAGCAGAAGAAGGAGACTTCCCTATCCTATACCTAACTATAGTACAGAAAAATTTCTGTCTGATCACAAGTGATTGGTATATTCTCAGATAAGAGAGAATTATAGAGCAGGTATATATATATCAGAAACATCTTTAACCATCAGCCTCTAAGTACATATAAACTTAAAATAATCAAGCTAGAGAGCTCACTATTCATTATACAATCGTGAAAATTTGTTCCAATCAATTGATATATTAGAGATCATTCTGATCATAATTCAAATTTCACATTTGTTCCCATAAAATGTCTTTCAGAAGATACATGGAATGCAGAAACTACTGCTTCACAATTACTTACAAGCTACAACCCATGTCATGTCCACTTCCACAAACAAACCAGGTTGTTTTTAAGATAAAATGTTATGTTTATTGTATATTTTCTGTTGCAGTAGGAACTGTGAGAAGAAAAGTTTTAACATTCAACATCCTATCCCTCATCTTGTTCCTTCTTTGCTAGAGACTTAACTAGATCATCTTCTCTCATGCTAGGTACCCCATAGGGTATAATGTCTGGGCTAGCTCTCTAGAGGATCTCAGGACCAGCCTTGGTCTTAGTGAAGGAGTGCAGGAGGCAGGAGAGCCACCAGGAGGATCATCAGCGATGGAATGTCTCTATTTCCAGTCTTCTCAGCCCTTAAATATCTCAGTATGATTACATCATCACAGCACACTGAGCATGTGTCATTACATCACCATATCACATTAAGTATGTGTTTAGAGAACCATTATCTCACACTGAATAGGTAATTAACTATAAGCACCCTGCTGACCTAGATTCAAGTACATCTTTTCAGAGTTCTGGCCCTCTACAACTCCTGCTTTCTTTTGTTTTAGAACATAGGTGTCCATGCCCTGCCTGACTACTCAGGAAGGGAGGTGAAAACACCAAAGAGAAATCAGATATTGTCAGTGGGTTTCCTCTGTGTTAAAATTGAAACAGGTATACATAAATCCATCAGCATGGGAAGTATTACACAAGCACATAGTAATATAACACAGGCTAGTAGTGATGTAACAAACAACATAAATCAACATAGTGATATAACAAACAATATGAATTTCTATGTCCATAAGTCACGATCACACATAGACCTCCTTCAGCAGCTGAGAGATAATCCAAAACTAATCTATTGTCCATTATTTCACATGTCAGGGAATCTAATGATTCCTGCAGATTTTGAAGTCTTACAACAGTCTCATCCTGTCTCAAGGAATTTAATGAATCCTGCTGGTTTTAAAGTCCTGCAGCAGTCTCATCAACATTTTTTTTTTGATGTTCATGAGTCAATTGCCATACACATAGGGTTAACTGTCAGGCTCTTTCACTGGCATACCTTGTCAGAGATGGACCTACTAGATGTTTCTTGGGTCTTCTCCTTTGTTTTAGGGGCCTTTTCCATCTCTCTCTGATAGACAAAGTGAATATGGCTTGTGGGCACCCATCTGATTCCTTCTCCATCTGTATCAGTTTTCCATTGAATGGGAATAGGCGAAAGTGTTGGCAGGCCTTCATTAGCAGCCTTGCCTAAAAAGCCGAAGTACTCATTTGTAATCCAAATGTTGTAATATGTCTCTTCCCCACGGATTGATGGGGATTTTTCTACTACAAAAGGAGCAAAAACTTCTATTCCACCTTCAAATATCCATCTCAAAGGGGTAGCACTAACTTCAGTTGCTATTAATCCTCCTATGCCAGACATATAGGTGTCTACCTTAATCTTTGGCCAATGACTAGGCCAATTGTCACCTCTAATGACTGTACAGTCTACACCTATGGCTACCAACCCTTTCAATGGTATGCCATTTACATAGATAGTGAGCATAGGTCAGTTAGCTGTAACAGCTGCAGTCCAGAATATTCTGGGAGTCAAATCTGGGTAAATATCACAAAATTGCCTATCAGGAGTGTGTATCAATAAACCTGATGCTACTACTTCTTCTGGTTGATAACTCATACATTATCTACCTGTATTAGTGACTGGGATATTAGTTACACATTCCCCAGTTTCCCAAATCAGTGTATGGGTATACACTGTTTGTAAGCATTCTCAGGAGGTGAAATGGTCGAGCTTACTGTGCCTGGGATCTATAGGCCAGACAGGGACAGATTTCACCTCTCTAGGGGATATCTCAGTAGTCCCAGCTGCATACAACTCTATTCTCCCCAATTGCAATCCCTTTCCCCCATCAGGTTGTTTCTTGGCTGATTGATCATGTTGGCATACTGAACTTCTAAAGACTCTCTGAGTCTTTGGCTGCCATCATGCCCTAGGTGTTTTTTGCCTGTGTCCCTGGAGCGGAGCCCTTCTCCCTGTTTCCTTGAATTAATCTACATTCTGATGCCCAATGGAAGCCTTTGTTGCATCTTGGACATAGGGTTTTGGTTCTTATTCTCTCACCCTGTTTTTTATACCAACATTGAGTTTTCAGATGCCTTATTTCACCACATTGAAAGCATTGGTGAGTCTCTCTATAAGTCCCTTGCCAAAAGGGACCCTGTCTTCTTATGTTTGAATCTTGAAAAATCTGCATCATAGCCTGGATATAAAAGGTATTTATACCCACTGTGGCACAGCATCTTTTGATCTCATCTAAAGGAGCATCCTTGTGTAGTCATATTATAATTCTTATACAAACCTCATTAGCATTTTCTCTAGCAAGTTGTTTTATCATTATTCCTGTTGCTGAATTTTCACCAATAGTTCAGCTATCTGCAGACATCCCATGAAATCAGCAAAGGGTTCATTTGGACCATGTGCTATCTTCGTGAAGGCTTCCCCTCTATCTTGTTTTCCTGGGAGGATGCCCCATGCTTTGATAGCATCAGAAGCAATTTGCTCATATGCTGTTACAGGGTAATTAATTTGCTCTAAAGTGTCTGCATAAGGACCTATACCTGCTAGTTGATCAAAGGTGATTGGTATATTAACTCCAGGTTGCCTATTTCATTGGGTTTGTATTCTACAGAGTTTACTATACTCAGAAAGCCACAATAAGTTTTGTCTAGGTTCTAAACATGTCTTTGCTATAAAGATCTAATGACTAGAGATTAAAATTTCATAAGTCAAATGTTCTAATACCCTCTTAACATAAGATGAAGTAGACCCATAAAGAGTGAAAGCCTTTTTCAGATATTTGATAATTTCCAGATTAAAAGGAGTGTATCTTCTTCTTTCTTGACCTGAAGAGTCACACTCTTCAGTCACAGGATATGCTTCTATTTTAAAATCAGATATATTCTGTCCTTCATTTCTAGCTATAACTAATGCTTTTGTAATCATGTCATAGGGGGTGGACAAAACTACTGCATGGGTGATGCTGCTGGTGTCACTGCTCCTCCCACTCCTCTTTCTCCCTCTGCCCAGGAAGGCAAAATTGATAGGGGAAGATCAGCAGATGGGGAATTCCCTAAGGGCACCTGCTGAGAAGTACCACACTCCTTAACTTCATCAGCACTGTACCTAACTCCTTTCTTGTCCAATTCTTCACACTTTTTAACTGCTTTGTCAGTACCATCCCACTCCTGCTCTTTCTCTTCATGCTTCCTTGTCTGGCTGTTCACATTAATATTTGTGGGGTTCCTTAAAGCCAATTGTATTATGTTGTATATATAGAATATATATATATATATATATGTATGCATGTATGTATGCATATATATTTGTGTATATATATATATATATATATATATATATATATATATATAGAGAGAGAGAGAGAGAGAGAGAGAGAATGTTTCCTCAGGAATTGAATCAGGACCCATAGCTTTGTAATATTCAATTAGTTGCTCTCCCACTATTCCCCACATTTCTGGCTCTAATTTTTCTTCCTTAGCCAAGGAGATGTGCACTCTAATATATTTAAAAGTCTAGTGATCTGCTTCCAGGTTACCAACCTAACTATGCATTCTATACACTTCCCTTGGGATTGGGAAGACTCTTTTCTTAATATTTGCTCCATTTCAGCTGAAAAACAAAAGTGACTAGTTTAGCCTTTATCAAAGTTTCTTGCTTATCTATTTTTGTACTTACCCTATTTCAGATCTCCACTGAATTTATGATCATGTCAGTTGAACTGCTAAGTGTAGGTCCTTACATCGGGAGCCCCAAAATGTAGTGTGCTTCTTTCAGTGCCCCACATTAGGACATCAAAATGTAATGTCTGGGCTAGTTCTCTGAAGGATCTTGGGACTTGTTTTGCTCTTACTGGAAGAGTGAAGGAGGCAGGAGAGCCACCAGGAGGATGGTCAAAGATGGAATGTCTCTATTTCCATACCTCAGTACACATTAGATCATTATAGCTCACTGAGCATGTGCCATTGCATCACCATATTACATTAAGTATATGTTTAGAGAACCATTATTTCACACTGAGAAGTTGTTTAACTATGAGCACCCTGCTGTCCTTGATTCAAGTATACCTTTTCAGAGTTCCAGCCCTCTATAACAGGGCTCTGTCCTGGATCTTCTTCTCTTCTTCCTCTATACTACTCCACTTGGTGATTTATGGATTTAATTACAATCTCTACTCTGAAGACTCTCAAATCTACCTACCCTGTCCTAATCTCTCTGCTGACCTGAAATGTCACAGCTCCAACTACTTTTCAGACTTCTCAAAATGGATGTCCAGTAGATACTTAAAATACAAAATTCCCAAAGCTAAACTCATTATCTTTTTCTCTATATCCTGCTTTTCTCCTACCTTTCTTATTACTATAAAAGGCCAACACTATTCTCCCAATCAGTCCCCTAGACTCTTAAACTAGGTGTCCATAGAATTAACATAATTAGTATTAACTCAAAAAGTAAATAGAGTCAACATTTGCACCCTGTTCCTCTAGTCTTAATTCTAGAGCTGAATTAGGAGTCATCTAGGTGGATCTGTTCCTTGTGTACGGGTAAAAAAATGGATAGCCATATTTAAAAATATAATTTTTTAAAGGTTTTATTTTTAACAAAGTGCTTCAGCTATTAACTATTTGTCTCAATTTTATTTCTTTTAAAAATTAAGGATTCTTCCACAAAAGCCACATTTGCAATCCCTCATCAGTTTATCCCAAAGTTTACTTGATTTCTTTGCCAGAGTCTTAGTGATCTATATGAATAAACTCAAATCACTTAGCCACGTCCAAGTTTGAATGACTCAACTTTTAAGATGCAGGATAGTTTTGAATATGTTAATGATTTGCTTTTTGACCCTCATTATAATCTCAGAGATAATAATGTGAATATAAGGTTTCTCTAGTCTTTATCTAACATGACTTGGCCTTTTTATTTTTGAATGACTTCAAGTTGATATGGTCATTTTGACTGCTCATTCTTAACACTGTAAAGTGGATCACACTTTAAATAATAATTCTATTGCTTATTTAGAAATGGGCAAGAAGGTATGAAATATTTTTGCAAAATAGTAGCACTATTGTTCCTGGAATGTTGGAGAAATAATGCTGTGAATATGAAGATGGGTAGGAAAATCTATTCTTTGACTATCAATGGCTATACATGCTACATGGAATTGTAATGTGTACTACACACTATTAAGTGTACTACAATAATAATCCAAATTTAGACAATTATTTCAACTCTGTACAGGTCAGAGTTTTAAATTATAATGCTTCTTATGGAAAGCATTGTGAGTAAGAACGGTAGTGCTATCTTTTCTCCAAGGTAGGATATATAAAATTAGGAAGGAATGGTGCATTTGAAAATAAACACAATAAAAAGATTCTTGTACTTGAATAGGAAGAGATGATTCCTAAATACCACGAAGAATCTTCATATACAATGATTGAACAATCAGTAAATATTTAAGTATCTCTTCTCTAAACGTTATTCTAAATTTTTATCAATAAATCAGCATCTTATATGACCATTAATTTTATATTTGGAATAAAATTATTTACGTAGACAGAGTCCTTACACACTCTACAAGTGACCTTGGTATTAACAGAGGGCCTTGGTCAACAGCACAATTAATAGATAATTTGGCTATATTGATACTTTTTTGTATATCTACCATATCCATCCTTTGCTTTCCATTCCTACTTTAATAACCTTAAACCTATGCCTCACTTCTTTCCCTCTAGACCATGGTAAATCTTCATAACTGGTCTTCTTCCTTCTAGGTTCTCTTTATTTCAATACATCCTTCACAAAGCTGCCAACTTAATCATCATAATGGACAAATCTGATTGTATCTCTCCCTACTCAAAAATGTGCCAAAGTTTCCTATTCAATCAATCAATATACATTTATTAAGTAGCTACTATGTGCCAGACACTATGTTAGTTGATAGGCCTATAGTACAAAAATAATGAAAATCATTTCTCTTCTTTATTAAGTCTACTTTTCTGATACACTGGATTATTAGCTTCCTGATTTTGTTCTGAACTCTTTTCTTGAATTATGGAATTTTTACCAGCTATCTACTGTATTTAGGACAGTCTCTCTCCTTATCTCAATTTGTTAAAATACATTTTCCTTCAAGTTTCTTCCATGAAACCTTCTCTAATCCTTTTGGCTATTCATGACCTCTTCCTTTCCAATCTCCTTTTCCTCTTTAGTGGACTTTTCTTTCCTCTGGATAGATCCCATTCTAACTTTATTAAATTTATTTGTATAGCTGTCATCTTCTTTCTAGACTATAAGCTTCTTAAGATAAGGGATTATATCTTTTTCATCTTTTTATATCCACTGTCTGACAATGCATGAGAAATGTACACATACTGAATTGAATTGAAAAAAAAAAAGACTTTCATGTAGACATAACTAGTGAGCAAAATGGGTAAAAATGGGATTTTGAGCCAGGAAGACCTCAATCCAAACTGGAGCCCGTAGACTTTGTGACTGTTTGACCCTGGGTACTCAACCTCAATTTCCTTATCTATAAAATGGAGAGAGGAATAGCACCCAACTCCCAGGATTGTAATGAAAATAAAATGAGATATATGTAAAGTACTATACAAATTTTAAAACTTTGCATAAATGCTAAGTATTGTTATCCAATATATTTTAAATTTTATATTAATAACTATAAAAGAAAAAATTCAGTATATTTGTATTTCTTCAATTATTTCCATCTTTCCTCATCCTTCATTTTAAATCTTTGTTTTTTTTCTTTTAGCAATCACTAAAAAGAAACAATTTGCTTCTTTTTAAATGCTTTATAATTTAAAAACATTTCATTTCTACAGAATTTCATAGTTGGGAGGAGTTACAGTGTCCACCTAATCTAATCCATACCTGAAAGAAAACTTTATCTACAATACTTCCAATCAAAGATTCTGCAGACATAAACTGAATACTGCCAATGAGGGAAAAATCATTAATTCCCAAGAAATCCAAATTCAATTTTGGGATCACCCTAATATAAAGAAGTTTCCCCTTACATTTAATCTAAATTTGCCTTGGTCACATTTATCTATTGATCCTAGTTCTTTCAAAAAAAAAAGCATATTCCTCATCCATAGACTAGCCATTCAAATACTTGAAAATAGTTAAGACTGTCTTTGAAAGTGGAAGAGTGAAATGCCCCAACTCATTGTTTTGAAAAGTCAATTTTGACCTCATTGTTCCTTCCATTTCTAAGAAGTTATAATAGCTGGAGAGTAGAATATTTAAGTCATTCAATCTGCATTTTTAGGAGGGACAAAATCATTCTCTGAGATCTATCTGCTGTGTCCTTTACTTTGTTATATGCATTTGTTCTCATTTTTTTATATAGTACCAGGAAATTAAGATTCACCTTTGAACCATCTCATTTTCTGTACTGGGAGATGAGGTCCATTATGCAGTCAGTCATCAAGTGATTGAAAAACTCTAAAAACTCTAAAAAAAAAAAAGCACAGGAGGTCTGTCATAGATTTACTTCAAGTCTCTTATGGGACTTCTTTTTCCAAAGCTGTTGCTGGAGTTCAGAGGGGTTACCCATATTCTCCTTACCAGTCAATCTTGTAATACCTCTTGGGATTTCTCATGATTAGTCAGTAGAATGCTATTAATATGATTGAAAACCCGGTGCGTACACACACACACACACACACACACACACACACACACTTTCCTAGAGAGGCAAGGTTTGTTTATAGATTACAAAAGAGACTAAGAATCAGAAGACCTGCATTTGAGAGTTGACTCTGCCATCTAGTATCAATTTGACATAGGACAAATCATGCTTCCTTTCTTAGCCTTAGCTTTTTTTTTTATCTGCAAAATGTAGAGGTTATGGTAGTTATTCTTTAATAGATTTTCTTATTAATTTGGGGGGGATAATTAAAGAACTTGATAAACACCATGGACCACAGACAGTTCCATGTACAAAGGATAAAAAAGAGAGAATTGTATATAAAACCATTACTCTATTCCCTATTTTTTCAATATGTATAATAAATTCAAGGTGTTATTTCCAAATGTGTTTCCCTTATCTGGTTCTTCCTTTGAACATCCTTGTTTTCTTTTTCTTTTGCATTTTCTAGAAATGCCTAATTGGCATTCTTCTTTCTTTTCATACTTTTTGACATCATTATGACTAGTTTTCTCCCCTCCACACAATTCTCTTTTCCCCTAGCCTTTTCTTATACAACTATAATCAAGACTATAATCAAGCAAAATCAAACCAAATATTAACCATGTCCAAAATTATATTTTTCATTTGACCTTTCTAATCTATTTAATATAGTTCTTACAACTGACTTTTTGAAAAGTAGGCCATTCCTAAAGTCCCTTGTAATTTTAAATCTATAACAATGAAAATGTTATTTGGGAAGAATTTTAATTTTAAACTCCTAATACATAGATCTTATCCAAAGTAGCAAAAAGTAGGTAACCTTATCTTTTAGCTCTTACCCTAATCAACGCACACACACACACACCCACCCACCCACATGTGGTCCAATTGATTACACTGGATTTTAATTCACTAATATTCCAAAGTCACAAGTCAGGCCTATAAACAGTGATCCTCTTGCCAAAAAGTAGCTTTCTAGAAGCTACATTCCTCCCCACCACAAAACAAACAAACAATAATAATAATAAAAACCCTGCCGTCTGCAGTTGCTTTACAGTGAAAAAATAAAGAAAATACAGAAATATGCTCTGCTCAGTGTGCCTTAAAGAAAGGAAAGGAAGAATTTGTCTGTATCTCTTGCTCAGTTTAAAAGGCTACACATGCACACAGACTCAGTTCTCTATTAAAAAAAATATTCTGATGTCTGCCCAAGGTCACTGTGGTGATGATTTCCATACCCAGAAATTCCCAGAGATATATACTTTAGACTAAGGTCACTTTACATTAGGGACCTAGTCTAGGAACTGGTCTCTAGAGGTCCATAATTTACATTTTATGACCACACTCCAGCCCATTTTAATTTGAGGGATATTTGTTAAAATCCATCTATAACAGAAAGATCTTGTCCCATCTCTGAACAAATAGCCTTCTCTTTGGTTTATCTCTCCAGCCTTGAAGGCCATTTATCATAGTAGTTTAATATTTGTCTATTACCCAAATGGCTGCATTATAGATACCACATTAATAAGTTAATGCTTGTCAACGTTAACACTGAACTGTGCGTTCCCTCGTCTCTTCCTTCCAGAATCCTTGTCTTCTTTTGCAGGGCAGTTCAGCTACCTGATTCTCTGAAGGGTCATTCTAAATCTCCTTTGTTTAAAGAAAATTCTTCTCAAAGTTTCTCAAAGTATTTTATCCAGTTGTCTCCTTTGTCCCCATGATTCCCCAAGTTGCATTACATTTATCTGTTCATAATTGTAAGCTACCCAGTAGACTATAAAAATCTTTAGGTCAGGGACAGCATAGTAACTTTAGTACCATGCACATAGTCAGTGCTTTATAGACACATATTATATGGCTATCTGACAGGTTTCTAACAGTTCCACTGACAAAAATTGAAGAGTTAGTAAAAAGAAAATTAAAACATTTCTGTATCAAAATATCATTACCCAGGATAGTATAATTGTTTTTCTCAAGGATATCTATTTGTGTTGTATCTCATAATGTGGCAATGCATAACTCCTGTGTACAGCTGTCACTGTAAGTAAGGAGTTGTACATCTGGATATGCATTACCACATGAAAGTCACTTTTCAATTATTCACATGAACATTGCCTACATTGTGTTTTATTCATAGCAAATCCTATTGAATTTGGACTTATTTTTACTGAATTGAACTGGAAATTGTGATCTCTGAACAAGATTTAAAAAAAAAGAAAAGATACATGAATAGCACAGAAGGTAGGAAAATTCCTTTGAAAAATTCCATAAAAAGTCAGGATTCATTATATTCTTTTCTGTTCAGTGCAATTAAATGGACAAAATCAAAGATTTACTGACCAAGTGATCAAGTCTGCTTGATAGAATGTAATCTCCTTTAGAAAAGGAATTTTTTTCATGATTGTCTTTATCTCCAGTGCCTAGCAAGGTCCTGATACAGAGTGGATGCTTAATAAATACATGTTGATTAAATATTCACTTGAAGATTTCTGATCATGATGAAATTATTCATCCTTATAGCATATTTTCCCCATTTCTATACAGTTCTAATGTTAGGATGCTCAAACTGAAAGCCAGCATGATGTAGGGGATAGAATGCCATTGGAGATAGGAAGACCTGACTTCAAGTCCTTGAGTCTGACACCTTAGCTGTGTTACCATGAGCACATAATTTAATTTTCTATTGCTCCCAGGCAATTTTTTAAGAGGAGTTACCAATCTGCACTAATGGAGGGAGTTTTTGTTCTGGAGTTCCTTATAATAATAGGGTAGACCAAAAAAAATCAGGAAGATTTAATTTAAATCTTGAACTAAAATATGTTTCTTATGAAGTATCTACCTATTGTCTTTAGTTCTGTTTTCTAGGGTATGTAGCAGAAGTATAATGTATAGTCCTTCTTTGTACCACCCCACTTCAAGCCAGCATCATCTATCATTGTACGTGATGTACAGTATGCTATTGTAATTATCTTTTTGTTAGTCTTTCTGTCTCAAGTCTCTTATTATAGAAATGCCTTAGCAATTTTCCTAAAGTGTGTTTGACATATCACTCCACTGCTTTATAAACACTAGTAGCTCCCTATTACCTCAAGAATCAAAAACAAACTCCTTTGTTCGTATTTGAAAACCAATCTCTAACTTACATTTAGTCATATTAAAAAAGACTGAATATTATAACAAATGAGAATGAGTTGAAGGAATTGGTTATGTTTAGATGAGTTTAGATAATACTTTACTATCCTTTACAAGATGTAGCCAAAATGGCTCTTTTTTGTGGTTTCTCCTCTATAGTAGTCCATTTCACATCTTCATACATTTGCTTTGGTTATCCCCAATACCATGTTAGTACTTCCTCCAAATCTTTGCCTTTTAGAATCTTTAGCTTTCTTCAGAACTCACTTTCTATATAAAATCTTTGCCAATCCCATAGCTACTAATACTTCCCTTCAAAAATGTGAAGTTAGGTATTTAATTTCAGATATATTTTATCTATTTATAGAACAACAAGTTGTGCCTCCAAAAGGCAAGCTCTTTGAGGTCAAAAATGGGATCTTTTTAATCTTTCTATTCTTGGTATCCAAGACAGAGCCAAACACATAGTGGGTATTCAATACATATTTCTGATTGATTGATTTCACACGACAGCTTTTCAAAAACATAAATTCAAATTTGTTTTCTGATCTTTTTCTTCTCTGCTCTGTTCCTTTAACTCATTCTTACAGGCTATAATTTTCAATTCTTTAAATATTTGATTGTCCTCTTCTGGATATTCTCCAGTTTGTCAATGTACTTTCTAAAATATGGTTTCCAATTCTAAATACAATTTTCTAGATAACATTTTACCATGGAAGAGTATAAAAAGTAGCCCTAGCAATTGCTTCGTATACAGACACTTTGACTCTATTATACAATTTAAGATTGCATTGTCTTTCTCTTGAAATTACATTTTCTTCTAGTATTCCTGACCACCCTCCCTATTTGCTACTATAGTAAATTTATAAGTTGTTAGTATAAGGTAACAATAATAGGAAATAAAATTGAGAAGGAGACCCTACAAGTCACTTTTAGACTGTCCCATAAATTAAGGGAGCATAACAGCCACTTGCAAATTGTCTCATAAATTAAGGGAGCATGGAACCATTCTTATCTGTCTCATAAATTAACTAAGTCCTGAGACTATGTGTTAAATTAGAGAAAGCCATATAGGCCTTAATGTAATGATGCCTCTGTTCTGCTAATTGTGGGTGATATGTAAGCTTCGGATTAGCTCTGGACATACTAGTAAGAATAGTGGAACACCAGCACAACATTACACAGAGGAACTTACTCTAAGGTATTGCTAATAATTTCTGAAGTGTTATAGATATGTGAATGAACTAAACCTGAGGTAGCATACATAAGAGTTCATCCTTCCCACCCCACATACAGAAACCAAAAACCTATTTAAAAATAATACCTCAAACTGCTGTCCTCCCAAGAATTCCTGTATCTGCTTTGGTCCATGATGTCCTAGTGCTCCCAACTCTGACTTACCATTAAATAAATGACTCCATTCCTTTCCTCTCCCCATTGCCTACCTCTCTCCATTTCTCCATTCTCCATTCCCACAACTTCTCTCTCTGTATGTCCCATTTACTCACCCACTGAAGTCCTTTGCATCTGTACTCTCTGTGCCTCATAAAAGTGTAATTGAAGCATTATTCCCTATTTAATACCATTGTGGTCTTCCCTAGAGAGTATCAAAAAAAATTGGGCATTTCCTGCCTCAACCCAAAGGGATCCTCAAGGATCCCCATTTCCTTAATCATACTCTGGGAGCACAGGGATTAAGACTACATGGTATCAATAGCCACACTTACCCCTGAATGAGCCTGCTACAATAAATTTATGGATAGAAAGTAATAATAGAGAGGTCCTTTCCTCTCCTGAAGAATTTGCCTTTAATTGTATCACAATAAATCAACCCCTTCCTTGAGAAGGCAAGCATTTTGATATAGGTAATATATACAGTCATAAAAAATCATTTTCATAGTAGCCACATTGCAAAAGCAAACATAAACCAAAAAAAGGAAAAAGAAAAGAAGAAAAATACTTAAAACAAGATATGTTTAAATCTTCATTCAGACTCCATCAGTTCTTTCTCTGGAGGTGTATAGCATTTTTTCCCTCAAGTCCTTTGGAACAATTTTGGGTCATTATATTCCCAGGATTAGCTAAGTCATTCATAATTGGTCATCATACAATATTGCAAAAATTCCAACATCTGTATTTTCTGTCTTCCTTAATTCAAAAATCTTTCCTTTGTTGATTTTCTCCCATTTATCCTGTACATAGCCGGTTTGCACAGTTATTTGCATACTACTTCCCCCATTTGACTGTGAGCCCCTTAAGAGTAGAAACTGTCTTTCATCTTTTGTATACCCATGGCCTAGGACAGTGCCTATTAACCATATAATAGATGTTTAATAAATGTTTGCTGATCACCCTTTAATAATTGTGCATGCACTCAGTGAAAGAGCAGGGATGTCAGCTTCCATAGATTATTCAAATGCAGAATGGAGGCTATAGGAAGTATTGGCTGGCCAACATTTGGTCTTCTGGGCTGGATTAGACTCACATTGAAGGGTAGCTTCATAGGCACATTGCAAAATGAAAGGGAATAAGGGAAATAGCCTCAGATACATACAGTCTGTGTGACTGAGCAAGTCACTGAACTCTGTTTACCTCAGTTTTCTCAACTATAAAATAATCTGGAAAAGGAAATGGCAAATTCCTCCAGTATCATTACCAAGAAAATTCTAAGTGGGGTAACAAAGAATTGGACACAACTGAAAAAGACTGGACAAAAGATAGAATATGATCTTGAAAAAAATATATGATGTCATTTCATGTCACTTGACCTTGTTTGTCTCAGTTCCTCATTTGGAGAAGGAAACAGCAAATAATTCCAGCATTTTTGCCAAGAAAGCCCCAAATTTAGTCATAGCATCAGACACTACTGGAAAAGGAACTATTCCACATAATACTATACATTCAGTTCTTGTTCTCTGGAGATTGTTTCCCTCAACATAAACCTTCTGATGCCTCCACCCACATTCTAAAACAAACAAGTGATCAGCAAACATTTATTAAACATCTATTATATGGTTAATAGGCACTGTCCTAGGCCATGGGTATACAAAGGATGAAAGACAGTTTCTACTCTTAAGGGATTCACAGTTGAATGGGGGAAGTAGTATGCAAATAACTGTGCAAACTGGCTATGTACAGGATAAATGGGAGAAAATCAATAAAGGAAAGATTTTTGAATTAAGGAAGACAGAAAATATAGATGTTGGAATTTTTTTCCTCGTCATTTGCTGGCAAATTTTCCTAATTCCTGAAATTCAGAGGTCCTACATGCCTTCATAAAAACTATATTTCCCCAGCATCTCTCTCAGAATTCTTGTTTCACCTATTTCTGTTCCTTTCTTTATCTGCTGCCTTCTGCAATTCTCTTTCTTTTTTTAATGAATAGTTCACTTTTTCTTGGATTTCATCATCTCAGACTCTTTCCACTGATTGATGCTCATGGAAATCTGGCTCTCTCCAAATATGCTTATTTCCTGGCATTTCTCTATAGTAGGTAGCTCCTTCTCTCATGTCTTTGACTGACTGTGTCAGAAGGAGAAATCAACATATTATTAACCATTGCCATTGCCTAAGTCTCCTCTTCAACCACTCACTTTGATTTTATTCCATTCAGGAAAATAACCCTGAGGTTAGATAACAGTGGCAAAAACATGTGATTTGGAATTAGGAAGACTTCAGCTGAAATTATTCCTCAGACATTTGTTAGCTGTGTGTTACTGGGCATGTTTTTTAATGTCTCTTAGCCTCAGTTTCCTTATTTGTAAAATAGGGATAATAACAGTTGTTGAGAATGAGTCGAGAGAATATGTGTAAAGCATGATGTATTATTATTATTAATTTTGTTGCCATAATCTCCTCTGGGTATTTCATTTCCCTGAATGTTTTCTTTAATTCTACCTTAACAATCAGTTTCTCCTTATTGGTTATTATCACAGGCAAGATAGAAGTTCTCCTCACTGCTTCTTCCACTATTTGTAAAATTAGATTATCATTAAGGAAAAATCTATACTTCCTAGTAATATATCTCTGCTTTTAGTGTAGCTCAAATGGATATTGGGATGATTTAAGGCTTCTATCATTATTATATCATACTTCCATGGCAAGTTTGTGACGTATTTCCTAAATTCATCATCTATCCCCACCCTCACCTCTTGTGATTGGTAAAGACCTTGTCTTTTCTTGATCTAGATCCCGTGCTACTTTCTGGCCATTTTATACACTTATCTTTCTCTCCTTCCTGCTTTCCTTTTCTCCTAATCAAATCAACATTACTATTGCTGGAAAAGATGTGTAAATTAATTAGCCCATGCTTATTTTCACTATTCCTCTGACTTCTGTGATGAAAACACTCCTCCTTAGCCACCATTCCCTGATATGTATTATTTTCCCCCATTAGAATGGAAGCTTCTTGAAGGCAAAGATTGCCTTGTGTATATTTGTATTTCCAAAACCTAAAATTATTTTGCTTTTCCCTTTTTAAAAAATAGGTTCAATGTAATATATTTCTATCACAACATTGCTTCTGTTTTTGCTTCCACAATTTCTTATTCAAGTCTTCTTCATCATACCTTATCAAGGATTTCCTCATCTAAGTATCTAATCTATACATTTACAATATTATGTAGTGTAGCAGATAGCAGGCAGGCCTCAGACACAGGAAGATATGGATTCAAGCTCTACCTGACACAGATTGGCCAAATGATCCCAGGAAAGTCATTTAACCTTTTAATGTCCCAGGTAATACTCTAAGAGTATAAATTATAAAGCAGGTACTGATTTCTACTAGCAGAGAATTTTCCCATTTTGTTCCATTTATGAATGAAATCACATAATGTACAGTTGTATACCATTTTGGAATAATGCTGTATTTTTGTAATATAAAATATTATAAATTAAATTGTCTACTGTCAATCTATCACCTCTAATTTGTCTTTTTAAATATAACATACCCTTTTGGTTAACATGTTCCAATTATGAATTATATTCTACTGAGTCTCAGTGATACTAATGAGACCACATTTAACTTCTGTATTAATATCTCTAGTATTAGTTTTTATTGCTGTTACTTCTCCATCTTGTATGCTGCTATTTCTCCATGTTTGTTTCTATTTGCCCATTTCTATAAATATGCTATTGGGGGCTACTTTATTCACATTTTTGTGTCCCTCTCCCCACTTCTTCTTATAATATGATACTGCTTGCTTCTTTGCCATACTGCTTTTTCCTCATAATTAGAATATTTATGCCAAAATTCTAACAAAAAGTTGCCTTTACTCTCTATAAGGAAGTTTTATATACCTTTTTGTCTCTTTCTTTCTTTTCACTCCTTCCTTTCTTGCTTTTATTTCATATACCCATCCCATTTTGACTCTTCTCTGTCACGGCATCTTGTAAGAAAAATATCATTTCATTAAGTATTTATTGAATATTTGCTAGATGCCTAGCACTGCTGAATCCAACATAACTGATACCACATTGAACATAGCACCAACCTAGATGAAGAAGACCAGTCAAATCTGGTGCTTTGGGGAAAATTTGCAGTCAACACTTTAATTTTAAACAATATCTCCTTTCATTTTAAAAATGATGTGGTCCCCAAAATTACACTAAGATATTAGATCATTTTTAAGAGTAGCAAAATATGGCTGAATCTTCTAAGATAGACAGTATTGAACCACTGATACCTCTTTTATAAGATGATTCTGAGGGAGAGGGAAGTTTCTGTTGCTGACTATGGTACACGGTTGTTCATGAGTTAGCATACTTGCCTCAATGAGCCCATGCTAGATTTCTTTCCATTTCCTCAGTGATACAATAAATATTAAAATTAAGGTGATCTGAGATGAAGGACCTTGATGTATCTCTGAATAATTCTATGGAAGGGTGTTTGACAATGAGATCAAATGTATTCAATATATGAACCCAATTGTGTATAAACTCTCTGCTAACCTGTAAAGTCAGTATTGACTGGAGACAACCAATGGGATTTTAACTTTATGGTTCAATGGCCCTCTAGTTTCCAGTGAAGGTGGAATGACTGATAAAGTGGATGATTGACTAGTTTTACAGGCGGAGCTTAGTTAACAAGCCAGACCAAAGTAAAGTACATTTGGTTTTCTTTATGGCTTTGGTCCCAAATTCTTTTGGAGTAGAGTTGGGTGTCTGTAACCAGGTTTGAAGATTGATGTCAGTTCAGATTAGACTGCATGCCTTTGAAAAAGGCAAAAAGATCTGACTTTGAAGACAAGTGCTATGTGGGGCATGAATGAAATATTCCATCATATTCTATGCCACTGTAACTCCCACTTGCTTTTGTCACCAGATTAGTATAAGTGTAGTAATGTACCAGATACCACTAAGATTTAGGTGAACCTAATTGTTCTTGAACTAGAGAAATCACTTCAACCACAATTTGAGATTTAGATCACAAGGACTGAACAGCCATAATCATTCACTATGACTTTGTTCTGAGAATCAATATTCTTCAATCATAATGTTCAGAACTGGCAAGGGATTGGTATTCAATAGGGTGCAATCATCTTCCCCGTAAGGAATTAATAGAGTAATGTTTTGACTATGAAAGTCTTTGTAGGGATGGAACCCAGGAAGAGTCTGTGCTATCCGTATTGAAAATGGTCTAAGATATTGCCAGTTTCTGAGAAAATTAATAGTGTGATAGGATATTAGATAGAACAAGGATAAACACACACAAATACATATATTGAACAAATTATGGGGAAATGGTTGAGTCAGTACAGGGGATGATTATCACAGCAAGATATGATTATTTTTTTCTCCCTTTATCAAAGAACTAATTATTTATCTTTTTATTAGAACTATCTAAAATTTTATTCTCTTATATTTCATTGCATTATTATTATGTACAATTATGGATTTTTAAAGTGTCAATTTTATTTAATTTTTTCCAGGATGTTGGATAAACCAGCTTTATAGATTTAGGTTGAATGTCATATTCAATTCCTTTGGATTTGGTCTAATTTGTTTTACACATGACAGTTTAATATGAAATACCATTTTTCACTTGTATAGTTGGTATGATGTATCTGCATTTATAGAGATACTCTTTTATTTTGAATTCCATCCAACAAATGTTCATACTGTCTAAAATAAGCATTTTAGATGATGTCTATTATATTACACAAGAATCAGTACCAATAATCACTCAATTCCACCCAATATACATATATCTATAAACTCTTACTAGTTTTATACTTGTTTATTTACTTTCTAATACACTGGTGGCTCTTTTTTATGTGGGTTTGCAAATATTCTCTCCTTAGATTATACATTCAATTACTGTAGTTACTATATCCTATCAATTTTTCCTTTATGGTCTCTCAGATTTTTCTCAAAGCTTCATCACCTTATTTCTCAACTGCTGTAATAATGTGATGTCATAGGTCCTCTTTGACAACAAATGGAAGTATCATAATATAGTGGGAAAAGGTTATATTTAAATTTGGTGCTTAATCATCACATTTAAAGTAGGAAGTATCTGAACTTAAATAGAACCTCTGACACTAACTCCCATGGGCTTCAGTTTCCTCGTGTGTAAAACTTGGGGGACTGGGTGGTCTCTCAGGTTTTTTCAGATTAATATCTACTGTTCCATGATATTCTCCTTGGTATCTCTATCTTAAATGTCTTCTTTCCCTACTCTGATCCCAGTCTTTAGTACTTACAATATTATTCTTTCTAAGCACTGGTTTTATCATGTCATTTCTAAAGATAAAATGGTTCTCTATTTTCTGTTATGGTGAATTCCAGCTCTTCTGCTTGGCATTCAAGACAATTCATTTTATCCATATCATGGCTCAATTTTACCCATGCACCTTTTTCATGAACTACTCCTTAACATTGTCATGGGAGATACTGGCACAGGACTATTCAGCATGGTGGCCCACATCAAAAAATGTGCTGTGTTCTATGAGCAAAGCAGAATTGCAATGATGTCATTTTGGTCCTCTTCAAATATGAATATCAACAACCTCCAACTCCTTAACATAAACCCATTGCTTTGGTCCTGTGGTCCTTAAACAGGTCTCTGAATTCCTTTCAGAGAGTCTACAAAGACAAAATTAGTTTTTATTTCTAACATGATAAATATCTATAAATATAACTCTTTTGACAGATCTTCAATAATTTCTAATAGTATACAGTGATACTGAGAACAAAAGTTTAAGAAGTACTGCTCTTTTCAGACCTGTCTATTGCCCACTGCTACACATGTTGCTTTGTTGGTTGTAGTCCTTCACTCTCAAAGAAGATCAAGAGTCAAGGTACAGTGTGTCCAACTGTAGCTCATTAGATCAAAATGAGCTTGAAAGGCTGTATCACAGCTTGGGCACAGATATGTGAAGTGGAGAAGTGGAGATGTATTTAAATTTGTGCATCTCACATTTCTTTAGTGCTATTGCAATTCTTTGCTCACAGATCACAGCATCTTTTTTGATACAGATACTCTTTGCCAGGTGTTCTTTTGTCAGTGCCTCAATTCTAACGGTCTTCAGAGAGACCTTGAGAATGGCTTGTTTTGCTTCTTCTGACATCCATGTGATCACTTGTGTGAGTTCTCTCTAAAATAGTCTTTTGGGCAAACATATATTTAACATTTGAAAAATGTGGTCAATCTGTCAGAATCATATGCTCTGCAGCAGAATTTGAATACTTGGCAGATTTGGTGGAGAAAGGACTTCAGTATCTGATACTTTATCTTACTGAATGATCTTCAGAATCTTCCTAAGACAATTTAAATGGAAGCAATTCCATTTCCTGGCATGGTGCTATACACTGTCAAGGCATTACAGGCATACAATAATGGTATCTCATATTAGTTAAACTGTCATGTGTAAAAGAAATTAGACCAAATCTAAAAGAATATTGAATATGACATTCAGCCTAGATTTATAAGATTGTTCTGTCTAGTATTAAGAAATGAAATAAAATTATAACTTTAAAATCCATATTTGCACATAACTACAATGAAAAGAAATATGAGAATAAAAAAATTTAGATAGTTCTAATAAAAAGGTCAATAATTACTTCTTTATTGAAGAGAGGAAAAATGAGGTCAACATAATGGCTCTATAGACTTTCCCACACTTTCCTCTCCCACACTTAAATTCAGAGCTTCCAAAACAACTGAGCCAGTTCTGGCATTCTTCATTCCATGTACATGTTCAAACTCTTGTTCCTATCTAGATTGCTTTTCTGCTTCTTTACAATTAATCCATTTGTAGAGTTTTCCAAAGCTTATCTTGCCTCTCCTGTTTTATTTAAATGACCATAATTAATCAATTCCATGATATTTTCTTTTTTTATGTAATTACTATAGGACCAACGGTGTGACAATAGTACCTATCTATCTACCTACTATCTTCCACCATTCTCTTAGTGTTCATCATATATATATATATATATACATACATATATATATATATATATATATATATATATATATATACACACACACACACACACACACACACACATATTGTCCTTTGACTAGACACCACAAAATGACAGGGGTTATATCTTTTGTTTCTTCCATGCTGAGTATAAAATTCAGCAAGTAGAAGATTCTCAACAAATGTTTATTGATCAAGCTTTTCAAAGCCAGAAATCACAACTATTATTTCCATTATATTTTTTCTCCTTTGTACCTTTCACCTCTGACTTTTCTTACTTGTCTCTAAACCCCAGAGAAACAGGAAATTTTAAAAGACACAAAGGAAACATTCAAAATATTATCAGAGTATTACTTAAATTGTGTTTTGTATTGTTGATAATAATAAAAATAACTTCATGTGAGCATTGTCATAGTTCCATTATAAGCCTGTTACTTAGAATCATAGTTTGGAATTTATGTAACAACTAGTTCAATGTTTAGGTACAGGGCACAGGGAAAAGATGGAAATTTTTTCTGAGGTACAGACATTTAAGAGGATATGCAAAAGGATTAAATGCTATTGGGGAGTCCAGGAAGGGAATGAGCTGTGGGTTGAGGTTCCTAACTATTGTTAGGAAGCAAATCTTGTCTGAGTGCTGTCAAGGAACTTTTAATGTTCATCTTTCTGAGGCAAAGTCCCTCTTGACCTACCATGGGTACTCTGCTCCACATCATCATTCTCATCATCTTCTTTATCACCATTACTAACAACCTGTTTTCTCCTGGACTATTTATTATATAGCTCATATAAACATCTATTTTTAATTGGCAAGTTTTGGGGCTCGGGAATGATGATGATAACTGGTATGATGATAACTGTCCTGAAATTTAAATCTTTTTCACTTTCACTGCTTTCCTTCCCTTCTACACCAGAAACAAGGTTTCTCTTGCTTCCCAGTTGCAATTGCTAATTATCACTTTTGCATGAACTCCCCAAATACAAGCTGCTGAGTGGCTTTAACATTAAGAGAAGCTCCAGTACACTGGGAGCAGAACAAAAGTGCAGCTATGAATACTTGATCTATATACTGCTAGTGTGGTTGCCACAGCTACAAGTACTACTGATTTCTGTTTATCATTGTTCACAAGAGCTAAGAGCCTTTCACAGTGTCAGAGGGTTCATTATGAAAATGGACATTATAATCAGATTGTATTTTATTTGATATATCTGGGCCTAAATAGGGTCGCTCTTTGTTCAAACCTGGGCCATAGGTCTCAGCATGGAAGGAGGAGCCAGCTTTAAATAGGTACTGCTCATGCGGGACCAAAGATGTCACAATGAATCATTACAAAATTGTAATCTCTCTCTCTGGGCATTTTTACCATTCATAAATCTTCTTCAGCAGATGTTAGGGCCATGATTCTGTGAAGATCAGTCTGCCACCAGGAGAACACAAGGGACATTAGTTATAGAGACAATATATACCTATTTTTAAGAAAATTAAGATAAAATCATAGCAGCACAAAATAGATGTCCATGATAAATCAAATATTTTGGCATAATGTATTAAAGTTCTTGGTTAATTTTTGTAATCATTGAGCATTTCCTATAAAATCCATAACCGTAAGAAGGGGTAGTATCCAGTTTTCAAACTAGCAAAAATATCATCTTTAGGAAACGGGATTGTGGCTGACATGTGCTTATTTATTCTCTGTTATAAACAAGTTTGTCTAAGTGTTTTTTACTTGCTGGTGTTCTCTTGAGCTTTCTGTAATACTGGCCAGAGTCATAACTAGGAATTCTAGCACTTGGAGCAAAAGTATATGAGTACATATATAGGGGTGAGGTGGCAGTGGGGAATAGAGTGACAGAATCTGGGGCACTCTAATGCTCCTTAATACCACATGGATCAGATGCAGATTCTTCTGATATTTATAGCCCTTCACAATCTTGATGAATGTGATAGGCTTAAAATGTATTAATCCCCTTCATGCACTCTACAATTCATCCAACTGGTCTTTCCCATGATTCCCCACACACAAATTTTATCTTCTTTCACTGTGCCTTTGTACAGATTGTCTTATAGTCTTAAATGCCCTCTTCTTCTTCCCTCTTTAGGGAATCTATAGTTTTCTCCAAATCTCAGCTTAAACATAATCTTCTGTTTGAGGCCTTTCTTGATCCCCCGACTGTTAATATTTCCTCCATGAAACTACCATATAATTACCTTATATATAATCAGATGTATTCTGTTCCCACAGGTAGAATATAAGCTCCTTGTTATTGTTATTATTCACTTGTTTCAGTTGTGTCTAATCTTTGTGATCCCATTTGGTGTTTTCTTGACAAAGATGCTGGAATGGTTTGCTATTTCTTTCTTCAGCTCATTTTACAGATGAGGAAACTGAGATGAATAAGAATAAGTGATTATCCAGGGTCACACAATTATTAAGTATCTGTGGCCATGTTTGAATTCAAGTCTTCCTGACTCTAGGTCTAACACTCTATCTACTTCTCTATGTAGCTGCCTAAAACAAGACTGGTTTGCTATTTTCAATGGATTAAGGCAAATAAAGGCTAGGGTCACGCAGGTAGTAATTGTCTGAAGACAGATTTGGACTCAACTCTCCCTGATTTCAGGTCCAAGTCTTTATCTACTGAATGATCTCACTGCCTACTTGAGGGAAGGACTAATTTTTTTCCCACAACACCTGGCATAGTGACTATCATCTAGAAGTAAATTAAATGCTTGTTGATTGAGTGACAGCTGTTAGAGATAAACCATGGAATGCAATATAGAGGAAGTAGCACTTCTCTGGAAACCATTAAATATGTATTTAAGTCTTGACTCTGTGCCTTCTAGTGATGCAATGTTAGGTCTCTAGATTTCAAATTCCATATTTTAATAAAGTATTTGGACTAGTTTATCAATCAGTTGACAAGCATTTATTATTGCTTATTGTATGCCAAATATTATACTAATCTCTGAGGATATATAGAAGGGCAAAGGCAGCCCCTACACTCAAGGAATTCACAGACTAATTGAGGAGACAACATAGAATCAAGTAAGTACAAATAAGGTGTAAATAGGATGAAATGGAAAAAAAGTAGTAGAGGGAGGGCATGAGAATCAAGATGGATTGGGAAAGACTTTCTATAAGATTGTGACTAAAGGCTGGGACTTGAAGGAAGCCAGGGAAACAAAGGAGTGAAAATGAAGAGGGAGAACATTCTAGGTATGGGGGAAAGCCAGTGAAACCTTCTGGAGTTGGGAGAAAGGGTATCTTGTGAGAGGAATAACAGGGAAGACCAATGTCACTAGATCTCATACTCCTTGTGTGTGTGTGTGTGTGTGTGTGTGTGTATGTGTGTGTGAGACAGAGAAGAGAGACACAGAGAAAGAGATAGAGACAGAGAGACAGAGAGTGAGGCGAGAGACAAAGAAGAAGGAAGAGAGGAAGAAAGAGGAAGAAGGAGGAGGAGGAGAGAAAGAGAAAAGGAAAAGGAGAAAGGAAGAAGAGGAAGAGGAGGAAGAGAAAGAAAAGGAAAAGGAGATGTTGATTAGAAAGAAATCAAGTTATAAAATGCTTTAAAATTTAAACAGATTTCGTTAATCCTGGAGTAAATAGGAATTAGAATTGAATAAATAGGGGACAGATAGAAAAGAGTAAACATAATCAAACTGGCAAAGATCTTACCTTGTGAGAGGAATAACAGGGAAGACCAATGTCACTAGATCTCATTCTGCTTGTGTGTGTGTGTGTGTGTGTGTGTGTGTATGTGTGTGTGTGTGTGTGTGTGTGTGTGTGTGTGACAGGGACGAGAGACACAGAGAAAGAGACAGAGAGACAGAGAGATCAAGGTGTTAAAGATCAAGGTGACATCTGAATGGAGGATGGATTGAAGTAGGAGAAGACTTGAGGTTGGGAGACTAAACCAGAAAGTAGTGGAATAACCTAGATATGAGGCGGTAAGAGCCTAAACCAGAATGTTGGCAGTGTCAGGGGAGAGAAGATGACATATAAGAGAAAAGTTACAAAAGTAGAATTACCAGGGCTTGGCAACTGATTGCAAGGAAGGGGGAAGGGTGAGATAATGAAGCATTAAGGATGACTGCTAAATTGTGAGTGTAAGTGAATGGGAAGATGATGGTTCCCTAGATAGTAATAGGGGTATATGCAGTGTTCAAGGAGTGCAAGTACCTATGGTGTGTGGTCTTGCTGAAACCTTTTCAGGACTGCTCATTTATCTCTGGTGTCTCACCTTCACCCACCTCATTCCTATAACTCCAAGAAGGCCTCCGGGGGCACACCCCATAAAACTCTCAGAGGACAGGCAAAACTGGGCTGAGGGTAACCAACAGACTTCAAACTCATTAGTGAATTAGGGGAGGATCTACTCCAAGCATGTGAAGACTTGCCTTGGAAGAGTGGGTGGATGAGAACAATTTGTTCCAACAATAATGAAGGTGGCTGAAGCAGGTATTGTAAAGCACTTAGCTCTTGGTCAGACATTGAAGATACCAAGTTTATCTACTGTATCCTGGACCATTGACAGTTGAGCGAACATTTGTCTTGCCACTGGACTTCAATGACTTTGGAAGAGAGAGGATGATGACTTTGTACAACTCTATCTCACTTAAATCTACTTCATGGATGAGTCAAGATGTCATCATATAATGCCATTGATTCTCTTTGAAAGTGAAGAGTCAACAACAATAAATGGTAATAGGGAATTTAGGAATAGGGAAAGTTTTGGAGGAAAGATAATGAGTTTAGTTTTAGATTCATTAAATTTAAGATATCTACAGGACATCTAATTTATGATGTCTCATAGACAATTGGAGATACAAGATTGAAGACTGAGAGGATTGAACAAATAAATCCGAATTCATGTATTTAGGGATAATAGTTAAATGTTTGATTGCTGATTAAATCACCAAGAAAAATGAGAGGGATGCCTAGGACAGAGACCTGGGAGATATCCACAATTAGCTTGAAAATGACCTAGATTAAAAGGCAGCAAAGGAAACTGAGAAGGAATGATCAAGCAAGCAAGAGGAGAATCAGTAAAGAATCATATCATGAAAATCTAGAGAAAATGGTGATCCCTACTTATTGCCTTTTTATCATCCTCTATAAAAATGCTATCCTCTTTACAGAAAAAGTAAGGTGAGAATGGGAATTGATTATTTATATAAAGGAATTCCTAAAAACCTAAAAGTCAAAAGACCCCCCCAAAAAAAGGCAAAAATAAATTCCCTGCTTTCATTTCATAAGCTAATGAGCAAGGCAACATGCAAACAACTATATACAAACAATAATAATATACAGGACAAATTGGTAATAATCAATGGAAAAAAGACCTTAGAATTAAAGAAGAAGAGAAAAGGCTTCTGTTAGAAAATGAGATTATATCTGAAGTTTGAAGGAAATCACATAAGCTAAGAGAGGAGATGCAAAAGTGAATATGTTAGAGATGGATAACAGCAATTAAAGTAACTGGAGTGAGCAGATGGAGGTTGTTATGGGAGGAACATCAAGGACTCCAGTATGATTAGATAACTCTCCTGTCCCCTCTCTTCAGGTTCTCTCTCAGGTAAAAGGGGATATGGAAATTTGCATATTTGCCTGGTAATATTTTCTTATTCTTATTATGACAGTTATTATCACTATCATCATCATTAAGAACTAATTTATTTAGCTCTCTAAGGTTTACAATTTTCCTTATAATATTGTAATGCAGGATATGCATGTCTCCCTTACAGATGATGAAACTGAAGGAAAGGGAGATCAAATCACTAGTGTAGGATTACATAGTGCCTGTATTCAACCCACTTTTGACACTAAATTCTGCACTTTCTCCACTAGAATATGCAAAACTTGTCATTTCTGCTCAGTTTCTCACATATCAAAAATAGCTTAGTGGTTCCTATTTTGATAAGATCTGGTTTTATTGATCATTTGCCCCAATTTTTCTTTTAATGATTCTATATTTTTGTTAATTTTCATTTTAATTCTTAATTTTTACAAATTCAATATAAAATAGAATGGATATTTACATATCCATTATATATAGGATTGTATGTAATACTATTTTCTATTATGGATATGATGAGGATTGTATGTAATACTATTTTCTATTATGGATATTTACATATACACCTTATAACAGAAAAAGAGGATTGTATGTAATACTATTTTCTATTATGCATATCTTGCTTTTTTTCTCTCTAAATATTTAATAAGATTGATCTGTGGGGGAGAGAATTCTGGGAAGATGGTCAGTAAATTTCAAATTTTCCAGATTTCCTCCACAAATACAATAAATTTGTGCCTCAGGGCAAATATACACTGGTGAAAGATCAAGAGTACGTGGGGCAGAACTGGAGTGCCAAGTATGACCCAAGAAGATCTGAAGAAAGACCCCAGGCCAGGGATTTATCCATGTGCAATGCAAACACCTCCAGGCCAGCTCCTCAGAAATACTAAGTGGGGAGCCCTGGGGCTAGCTGGGTCTGTCTGGAGCCTTTGCAGGAACCACAAAAATTTTTACCTCCTGCACTGTTAGAAGAGCTAGGGGTCTGAATCCAGGAAAATTGAAGGAACCTTAGGTGATTAGGAATGCCAGGCTTAGTTGTGTTGCACAGAGGCAGCTCTGGGTGAGAAGGGACCAGAACACTCAGTGAGTGCAGACACAGTGGGGCAGAGATGCTGCTGGCTGTGGGCACTTGCAGGAGGGTGGAGCTTTTGGTTTGAGGTCCAGATCAAAGAGGAGAGCAGAAGTAAAGCTAGAGGCTCCATTCTCCCACCCCATAGTTAGAGCTACTTAACTAATACCTTTCATTAAAAAAAATGAAGTTAGGTTTTAATGAAATGACACCAGTGGGGATAGGTAGAAGCTTTCCTCTGGTCTCTGATGCTTTAAGAAGGGTTAGTGGAATAACTTTGGAACAAATTGTACCTAAGTATGGATTGGTAGAGACTAATGATTCTGATAAAGGAGCATATTTTACTTCTAAGATTTTATAAGAAATAATGGGGAGGAATTGCAAATTGAGTAGCAATTCTATATACCTGGGCATCTGTCCTCATCAGGCAAAGTAGAAAAAAAAAATGGATCAGATTCTTAAGAAATGGATTGCTAAATTGATGCTAGAAACTAAATTGCTTTGGACCAAATGTTTGCCTATTGCTTTGTTAAAGAATTAGAACTGTCCCCAGAAGTGATCTGGGACTTTCTCCCTATGATATTAATTTATTTTGTTTGGGAGGAAAAATGATAAGATCCTCTTGAAACAAAGGATAAGTTGTTAAGGAATTATTTACTATCAATGTTCTCATTCCCTTTTAGCCCTTATGAAGCAAGGATTGCTGACTCAGATAACACCTTTAAAGTTAGAAAATTCAGGATGGTGGGTACTTACTAAGTCCTGGAAGAAGCAGAGAGGGAAGGACTTTACCAGAGATTTCAAAGTTGTCCTACTTGTCTGGCCTTTCTTATCTTCCTTTTGTTCTTTTGTCTTCATTAAAATAATAATAACAATAATAAACAATAATAAAAAATAAATTTAAATAGTACTTTAATGTTTGGAAAAGAAAGGAAGGAAAGGAAAGAAAAAAGGAAAGCAAAAAAGGGAGGGAAGGGAAGGGAGGAGAGGAGAGGAGGGAAAGAAGGAGGAGGAGAAGGGAGAAGGAGGAGAAGGAGAAGGAGAAAGAGGAGAAAGAAGAGGAGGAAGAGGAGGAGGGAAGAGGAAGAGGAAAGAGGAGGAGGAAAAAAGTAAGGTAAAAGGTTCTAGTGGAAGAGTTGCTGATACCAGAGTTCTTCCTTCTCTTTCCTCCCCATTAATATACAGACATATACAGATATGGATACTTCCTTCTTCTCCTATCTCCTCTCCTCTTCTAGTATTTTTTTCACGAGCCAGGAAAATCCTTGCCCTTGTTCTTAGAGCAATGGCAGATTTGTTTCTAGAGATTTAGATTGGAACTCTGAATACATTGTCCCATAGAAAGGTAATGCACAGGGTGGTTAATTTCTGCATAGTGGTATGAGTGCAGCACTTTTAACTCAGAGATCTTTGAAAAGGTATCATGGTGTAATACTTAAATATTGGATCTAAAGTTAGGTAAAGCTAGGTTTGAATCTCATTTCTGAGATTTATGAATTATGTAACCATAGGTGAGGTACTCACCTATACTAAACTTTAGATATTTCAGCTAAAATGGAAACATTAATGATTCAGGATTGATATGACAATCCAATAAATTAATGCCTATGAAACTATTGTTTCAAAAATATTTTTTATGGAGATTATGGAAACCATTAAGGTCTCTTTAAGAATATAGAATCAAAAGGAATGCTGGGAAAAGCAGGTTGTTCTGGCTTTTTGAAGTGATATTTAAGAAACATTTATGAATGTTTCTCTTCTCCATGGAGTCAGGGAGAAGGAATACAATCTGTTATGTATGAAGATCTTTGAGGAATCTGTGAGGGAGGAAAAAGTAATGTGGAAAAGAGAGAAGAATGTAATGTGATATATTTCCTAATAAATAATGTATGTATTTCCTAATAAATAAAGTAATGTATAAAGAAATTTGTAAAGAGATTTCTATGAAGTTCATGAAAAAGGGACAAGTATATTGCATTTTGGAAATATTTTACCTGGCATTTTGAAAATATTTTACCTGCAATTGCTTAAGGGAGGCCAAAACAAAATAAACAAAAAAGGATGAGTCCTCTATGCTATTTTCTAAGATACTGAATTTAGCCCTCACCTTCTGGAGAAAGATAAAGAAAGTTCTTAAGAAAACATTACTCCTCCTTTGCTTTTGTACTCAGTTTCATACTATTCAGTTCATTCTAGATACTGATTAAAGTTTCTTAAGAACCTTCTTTATCTTTCATGTTTAAGGTGACTCTGGCTATGAATATTGACTAACCAAATTTTGTAAATAATAATGTTGCAGTTGCAGATGTTTTTGCATTATGATGCATTTAATTTTTAATATATTTTCTATATTAATTGCTATTTAATTATAGAAAAATTGTAATTACTAATGGAAACAATTTTGTATTGTGTATTCAAAATTAATATTTAACAAACCGAGGTGGGAGAACAAGCTAATTAATGAAAAAGAGAATGAAATCATCCAAATGTATCCATGGAATCTTTCTAGATCCTGAAAGAATAAAAATAGTAATATGATCTTGAGTTAAGTAGATGTTTAAGGGCTGCTATATAGAAGGTGAAATATGACATGCCTCAAATACTGTACTTCACATGAGAATCCTTTACCTTACTCTAATTATCTATAATGTAAAATCTTCCATAAATATCAATTTGTATCATTAAAATAGTCAAATAGATCTATAAGCTCACTGTTGTATATGTTTCCTTCAAAGATGCAGATTGTATTTTCTCCATGTCTAACTAACCATGCTTTTCTTATTCACATTTACCTATAATGTCACCATAGAGGATCAACCTAAATTCTGTGACTTGCTCTCTTCCTTCTGGGTACCACTTCTAATCATTTCTCACATTCCCCACCTAACCAGCCCCATCTTCTTTTTCACTCCTACCTAGTTTTTTTAATTTCTTAAGTGTTGCTTCCTGCTCACATGCAACATTTACCTCTCCATTACTCTCTGAGTGATTCTCATTTATAATTCTTTAGAAATACATTAAATAGACTTTTGAAGACGGCTTGGAATCAAAACAATTAACTTAGGAGACATTAAAACATACACACACACACACACATATACACGACAAACCTTTAGGTATGAAATGCCTGTGTTTTAATACTATAGTGATTCATAGATGAAGATAACATAATTTAGTTTGAACAGACATGGAATAATTCTTTGCATTTTCTGTAAGCCAAATTGAGTATGTTGTTAGCCAGTTATAGATAGCCAGGGCCATATCTTGTAGTATATTTCCTTTTAGCTTCATCTGCTTAACAGCAACTATGTTAAAACATTGCATGAAAATGTGGCATAGTATACAGGTATCTGGGTTCAAATAAAGGAAGACCTATATTCAAATCATGGCTGTGTGACTCTGGGTCATCCACTTAACCAATTATATAAACAATTCTGTAAGATTCTAAAATTTCAGAGAAGGTTCAGACCTTCAATTATAGATGAGTGTCCTCACCTAGTAATTTCTTATATCTATGAAATCACAGATTTTGTCTCTATCCTCGATATCATAGTATGGTCTCATGTGGAAAAGAGGAAAAGTGGTTATCTGTAAATATCCCAGAAAAACTGCAAGATGTGCAAAGCTAGAGAAGCAATCCAAAATGTTCCTATGGTCTATTTGTGTCCGACCTGTGGAAGAGCAATATGAGCTCTTATTAGTTTGATCAGTCACAGTTGGGTACACTGTAATTCAACTCTAACATAGTAATGTCATTTTGGTTCTCTGAGAATGAAGGACAACAATCAATCAAATTGCGAAGTAGGCTCTTCCCAAGTTTAGACAGTCATAATAATAGCGGCTATTAGTGACTTAATCTAAGTACAGTAAATAGGGCCTTACATAAGGGAAAGAATATAAGTTCCATGAGGATAATAATTTTGCTTTTGACTGTTTCCTCTGTGCATGGTGCCATGCTTGATACATATTCAGGTCCTTAAATATTGATTAATTGATTAATCAGAAAGTAACTCAGCTTTTTTTCTTTGGTTTCCAAATTATCAAAGCAGAGTTCATATATACCATGAATGTCTCACCCAATACATCTTTAAAGTTCCACTGATATATTTTTGTTTAACTTGAATAAGATAAAATGACATAATTTTATGGGGTGATTTTGTTTCATCTGGTTTCTATTTTTTGTCTCTTTTTGTATCCCCAGGACTTAACACAGTGCCTGGCATAAAAGTGGTGATTAACAAATGTTTATTGATTGATTGGTTTGAAATGATCATGAATGAATCTCTGGTCATTCAGGAATCTTCAAATGGAGAAGATTTTGTGTATAGACACTTGTATGTTACCAAAATAAAGAAAGAAAGAAAGAAAAAGAGACAGAGCAAGGAAGGAAGGAAGGAAGGAAGAAAAAGTATGTTATACATTATGACAAATATGTATATACAAAGAAAAAATCATCACATTAAAATGGAAACTACGAATTTTCAAAGATAATACTACTATAAATACATACATTTAAATTCTTTTTCTGAGGAAGAAAAAAATCATGAAAGGAAAGAAGAAAAAGTACACATTATACATTACAATAAATATGTATTTACAAAAAAAATCAACACATTAAAATGGAAACTAAGAGTTTTCACAGATAATACTACTACAAATACATACATTTAAATTTTTTTTTTTCTGAGGAAGAAAAAAATCATGGTCTTTCCAAAAAGCATGAATAGAAGGATTAAGAACCCCTATTCCCTATCTCAAAGGTAACATTATTGTGAAGAGAGGGAATTGGAAAAAGGAAGAAAAATAGCCAGGAAAAAAAAAAAAAAACGAAAACCTACAGCAACAAAGAGAGGAAACTAGAGAAGACATTATGCCAGACCAGATTGCAGCTCTCCAACTGTGGCTAAACTGATTGCTTGCCTGACATTATAAGGCCGATTACACCCTCCCCAGAGGAATATTATAAACAAGGATTTACAATCAAAATATTTTTATTTGTTTGAAAACTAATTTGGCAAGGCAGAAGATCAGAGGTATGAAGCAGATGGAAAAATCAGCCTGCTCTCTTTGCCTTTAAGGAAGCAGCTGTAGAGCAGTAGAAAATGGAATAAAAATGTCACTTGTGCCCTGAAGCTCCCGTAAATATCTCAAAAGAAGACAATACAGCTCCCTCCTCTTCTCCCTCCCTCCTACCTCGCTTCCTCCAAACACAAAAGCTACTCTCTCCTCCAGCAGGTATTAAACATTAATGGCCATTCCTATAATAAGGTGCATAGAACGACTCCCTGCAGTCCAGCTGCCCAATCATTTTGGTTTGGGGAGGTCCTCAGCACCAGTACTCATTGGAATTGATTTCTTCTTCCTGTTTTCCTTGATACAGCCTTCAGGCTGAAACTAACTAAACACTTCTTATCTCATTCAGCTTCACTGAAATATTCATCTGATTATCTGTTTGATGAAAAGGTTATTGCAAGAATAATAATGGCTTGCTCCCTGCATATATTCAAACATGAAGAAGATAGAGAAAACTTCATGGGGAAAATGATACAGATGACTTTGTGATGATAAATCTTGTGAATAAATAACACATAGCACTATGAAAAATTACAGCTTAGTAGAAAGAATTCTCATGCATGTGAACACAGTTGTTTAATTTGAAGAATAAATCAAGCAAACAATTTAGATATTAATGATATATGTATATATACATATATATATACACAAACAACACATATAGATACATATTATGTGCCATATACACATGTATGTGTAAATGTATATACAAATTATTTCTTTTAAATTCTCTTCCCCCTACCCTACTCCCATCTTGGTAACTCCTGGAGGACACAGATTTCTTAAATGATATTACAATTTTCCATTTATGATAATTACTCAAGGTATAAAATGGCAACTGTAATTGTTGTCCTGCAGGAACTATGAGTAGAATAAACTGCCTGTTTATTATTTATATGTAGTTATATGTAAATAAATATTCATGAATAGGGATGCAATAAATGTATCAGAAAATGATTATTATTCTGCATCTTCTATTAGATATGAACTAAAATGATATTGTTCTTTTATCTTTTGTTTCCCTACTAGCTTAGTATTTTCCAGATTATCATCTGTCCGTAAAAGAAGATACAAGATCAGAAGTCTGTTACCACAGCCAAAAAAAATTACTATGTTATGTTTTGAATGCTGCTCCAGGCAAGGATACCCTTTGAAGATAGGAATTCTGGGGACCTTGAGGAAGAATGGAATTTTCTCAAATCAAACAGATAAGAGTGTTTGTGCTAGTTCTGTCCACTTCTCATGCTGTGGCTGGGAGACTGAAAAAAGGAAGAGAAAGATTCCAGCCAAAAAAAGGGAATTATACTTTAGAAGGGATTGGATTTAAGCAGTACATGGCATATGCAGCTTACTTCCTATTTTTCTTGAAGAGCAATGTTCTTGCTTGTACTGTATCTATATCATATGTACATACATGTGTATGTATGTATGTATGGGTGTGTGTTCACTAATCTAATTAAACTATATATTTGAAATTATGACCTTGAATAAAGGTAGACAAATGAGGTAATAAAAAGGAGAGGAAGATGCCCACACAGGTAGGGACAAAGCAAGAAATTAAGTCATAGTTGTAGAGAAGAGAACCCAGGATAAAACAGTGAAATACTAGTCAGAGCACAGTACCGGCTAACTGTCAGCTATGTGTCTTGGGATCCTTACAAATGATAAGACAAAAAAAGAAACCTTTGCTTATCTAACATCCTATAACTGTTTTTTACTGTCATGCAATCATACTTGGGATAGATATCTCCCCAACTTACCAATAAATGTGAGACCTGTCAGTTACCCTCAACCTGGTTTAGCCTGTCAATGATTAATAAACCTTGATTAAGCACATTCTATGTACAAGATATGATGTTAAGCTTTGGGGATGCAGAGAAAAAGAGTTCCGGCCCTTAAGAAATTTATGAATAAATTGGATATCAAATTTAAAAAGTATGGAGGAATCAACATGTATATAGACTGAATACATGAGATATATATAGAGTTGATGGAAGGTAATGTGTGAAACACTAGTAATAAGTGGACCCATAAAGAGGGTGGTACTTTAGTGGTATTTTTTCCTTATTTTTTCACCATTTAATATTTTGTTTTTTCCCATTGCATGAAAAAACAATTTTACCATTCTTGCTTTTCAACTTTTGAATTTAAATTTAAATTAATTTAAATTTAATTTTAAATTAAAAATTTTCCGTCTCTTTTCCCCTCATTGAGAAAGCAAGTAATTTGACAAGAGTTATACATGTGCATTCACACAAAACACATTTCCATGTAAGTCATTCTGTGAAAGAAAACAGAAAAAAAAATCCAAGAAGGATAAAGAAAGTGAAGAAAAAATATCTTTGATCTATATTCAGTCTCTACTAGTTCTTTCTATGGAGATGGACAGCACCTTTCATCATAAAGTCCTGCAGAGTTGTCTTGGATCATTATATTGCTGAGAATACTTGAGTTATTCATAGTAGATCATTATAAGATCTTACTGTTTTTATGTACAATGTTCTTCCAGTTTCTGCTCATTTCACATACATGAAAAAATTAAGTATGTAAGTATTTCTATGTTTTTTCGAGATTCCATCAAATCTTATATTAGAATTTGTTCAGCCATTCCCCAATTGATGGACATATCCTCAATTTCCAATGCTTTGCCACCACTAAAAGAGTTGCTATAAACATTTTTGTACACATAGGTCCTGTTTTGTTTTTTATATCTTTGGGATAGAGTCTAGTAGTGGTATTACTTGGTCAAAGGAAATGTATAGTTTTATATTCCTTTGGGTATAGTTCCAAATTGCTCTCTAGAATGGCTTAATCAGTATACAGCTTCACTGATGTAAAATGTTTTTAATTTTCCCACATCCCCTCTAACATTTGTCATTTTTCTTTTCTGCCATATTAGTCAATCTGACAGCTAGGAGGTAGAAGCTCAGAATTGTTTCAATTTGCATTTCTCTCAGTAACAGACTACTTTTTTCATATGATTATAGATAGCTTTGATTACTTTGTCTGAAAACTACCTGTTCACATCCTTTGATCATTTATCAATTGAGGAATGACTTTTATTTCTAAAAATTTGACTCAGTTTTCTAAATGTTTGAGAAATGAAGTCTTTAACAGAAAAACTCAATCCAACTTTTTTTTTTCTAGTAATCATTATCAACTATATATTTCCATTCATCCTATTTTCCCCATTTGTCTTTCTCTCCTCTTACCTTATCCATTTAAAAAAAATATTTTGCTTCTGACTTTTAACTCCTCCAAAATGCCTTAACTTCTATCAATTCTTCCCTCTCTGCTTCTCCTATTCCTTGCCCTTTGTATTTTTCTGCATTGTAAAATGGATTTCTACACCTAAGGGAGTGTATATATTCCTACTTTGAGTCAATTCTGATGAAAGTAAGGTTCATGTGCTCCCCTCTGGGCCGCCTCCATTTCCCCTTCCACTTTAAAACCTCTAGGGGTGTGAGAGCAAGTAAGCCAGTAAGATAGTATAATAGAACTGTATGTAGCATGAGGAAAAGGAAAGATTTGTAAGAAAGCCAGAAAGGTTGGAAGGGATTATATTATGAAGAGCTTTAAAAGCCAAGCAGATGATTTTTTTTTTTAAATTATAGAAGTAATCAAGAACCACTGAAGTTAATTGAGTAGAGAAGTGACATGGCCAGATCCATGCTTTAGTAAAATCACTTGGAGGTTTTGTGAAGGATTGATCTGAGTAGAAGTTAAAAGGCTATTGCAATTATCTAATTTATAGACAAATATTAGAGTAGTGGTTGTGTGAGAGAAGAGAAAACAATATCTGACAGAGATGGTAGAGAAATTTAAAGAGTTTACAGTGGAGTGGATATGTAAAGTGAGGAAAATGCATAGGCTAGAATGAAAATGAAGTAAATTTGTATGACAGGAAGGATAAATATAGAAAGGGAAGTATGGGGAAATGATGGATTTTGAAAAAAAAATTATGTCTGTTATTTGAGATAGCTATAGGACATTAAATTTGAAATATACAATGGACAATTATTGAAAGAACTTCAGGGATCAACTCAACAAAATGTGTGAAGTTCTTATTATGTTCCAACACTATGTTAAGAACTGAGGATACAATGATATTAAAAATCAGTCCCGCTCTCAGGGAGCTCATATTGGAGAACATGGAAATGTAGAACACAATGTGCAGACAACTATGTACAAAGAAAACATAGAGAGGATAAATTGGAGGCAATTTTAGAAGGCAATATGATTAGGGAAAACTGAGGAAACTAGGGGATCTAGATGTGAAAGGTTAGAATTCCACAGATGGGGGAAAGCTGGAAAAGCTCTAGGAATTGGGAGATAAATGTCATGTCTGAAGAATAAAGAGATTATGGTACATAAAATAGGGGCTGAATTAGGTAAAAATAGTAGGATTACCTTGCTTCAAAGGACCCAGTTAAGATTAATCAGTATAAATTTGTAATAGAAAGAACAAGATTTTTACATGATCCAGGATATATGATAGGTATACAAATAAGATTTACTGAAAATGAATTATAATTTTGCAACCTCTACATTCAGTCATGCAACCTCATGACCTACGGTTTTAGTAGCTTTGAGTTAGGGTATCCAAGAGAGCAAAAACATGTATGTGGAAGGCCTGTAGGATAGGTACAGTATAAAACAGTGAACTCATTGAGAAGATAGTGAGAAAATTAGAGGTTATTAGGGAACAATGACCAGAATCTGGGTTGTGTGACAAATTCAGATTGTGTGAACTTCAAAGGAGGAGAGATTGCATAGTGATTTTGTTAGAAAGAGTCTGGACATGACAGTGAATATCAAGGAGTATTTTGAGTCCTTCACCATGATTAATAAATTGTGGGATGTGAGTAAAAATTAAACTTCTATTAGAAAGTGCAGTTAGGGTCATCAGGAGAGATCTAGTTCTCATTGAGTGTCATAGGATAGAAAATATTATAAGATAAAAGATAATTTGTCCATTGTGAAGCAGAAGACTGAGAAAACATAGTGGAAGTCTTGAGCATGTATACAGTAGAACTTTGGTGTTGAGGTGGATAACAGTGAGAGAAAAGGCTGATGAGGTTGAGGATAGGCGATTTATTCTACAGGAATTACAAGGAGATGTCAGTATCACTGACATAGGAAGAGTAAGATGGTTGAAAGTTGCTAATTATTGAAAAATGAGTTCAGAAAAAATAGCAAAATCTGATGATAAAATAATTAGAAAGTTCAAAGCCATCCCTTGGGATTTTAAAACCATTCTCAAAACTCACCAGCCACATTTCTATGTCCTAGGAAGCATCTGAAAGCCTACATGGCAGGCATGAACAAAAGTTTTATTCTCACTCAGGAAAATATGAAATTCTAGAGCCCTATTTAGGACTAGGCTAGTGGTGCTGACCTTGAGTTATCCAAAAGCCTAGCTAGGAGGCAGGAGGTGATGCTTCCCAATCTGACCAAAGGCCCAAGCAAGGAATAATGGTAGTATAGCCTTTGGGTCAGAAAATCTATCCTTGCTCTTCAAAACATTCATACTTAGCTAGAGTCCCATTAGCAAATGTGAGTGCCCATTTCCCCTAAGTCCAATCTTGAATTTTTATTACTTTTGGGGGCTATTTTTGTTCATTTAATAGTTATAAAGTAATCAAAATATTTTGATTTATATTTCTCTGATTATTAAAAACATTTGAAAATATTTCCATGTGTCCTCCCTCTATAATCTTATTAATTTCTGTATGTTTTAATGATCCTTTTTATACAAATGACCACCAGATCTATATATCCAATCTAAATAGATATAGATCTGGTGGAGAGATCTATATTCACCAATCTAGTATTCCACAAGGAAATACGTTTTACTCTTAAGGATATAGTCTAGCTATTAGAGATTTGCATGTCTAATCTTTTTATGATATATTCTTCTGGACAAGTTTTTTTTCTTTTCATTTTAGATATTGGTTTTTATAGTGCAAAATGCTTTCATCTTTGTCTAATCAACTAGTTTGCCTCCAATAATTTCCAGTTCTTTGATAAAATCTGGTTACATTTTTCTTCTCTCAGCAAATGAGAAAAATGCATTATTCTTATTTCTTCCAATTTTTATGTCCCTAAAAATCATTTGATAAATTGCTTCACACTGACCTTATTATACTGTATCAAGTGAAGTATGGATTTAACTAATGATCCCCTATAATACTGAACAATTTTTCCCAACAATATTTTATTGAATAACAATTTCATTCTCCAATGTTTTTTAAGTAATGAATTTGTCAAACACTACTTTCATAAACAATGAATTTTATTTCTTAGTCTCTTCTGTTCTATTTACATCTCTCTGCTCCTATCTGTCTCTGTCTATCTGGTTCTTAATCAATATTTTAAGTAAGTTAAAATAGTATAAGTATTGTGGACCAGTAGATGTTTTCTCATAACACAACTCTTTTGTGTTGACTGTGGAGAGTGGATGAGAGAGGAACACCCAAACAGTTTCTTTATGACAAGCCAAAGTGGTTTAAAAGGAACAGTAGTCCAACCCACATTTCAAAATGCCCTGAAATAAAGATTCCAACAACAACCGCAGGAGCCAGACAAGCTTGGTGGGCAAGAGTAGGGAATGTGATGAGTCTTTTTCACAAAAGACATGTCCAACCCTGATTCTTGAGGATGGAACTGCAGCCTAATGACAAGTACTGAAAATTAGGCTACACATCAGAGAATGTCTCACTTGTGGTTGGTGCAGTGTGGTAGGTATATGTCCTGATCCTAACCACATCTTTACACCCAGGACAGTAGTAATCATCAGGAGTGGCCTTTCTAAATAATAATATAATACATATATATGTATATATATATGCAATTTGCCTATTAATATTGCCTTTAATTAAAGACTGGCTTTAAGAGGACCTTATATAGGTATTCTTACTTTGTGCTTAAGAAGCTTCAATGTTATTTTTATTTCTAAAGAGTTCTCTAAATACCCAATACATATCATAAATTCAGTGTAACATTAGCCACATACATCAGCCAGTTTCCTGTACGAAGTTTTGCAAAAACATGGTATGCCTCCTTATTCCTAATATTGTTGTTAATATAATCAAGAGGCAACTATTTGATGGAAACCAAATTCTTGGTGTGCTTATTAGAAGATTCTCATCTTGTTATTCCTAACTAGGGAACCCCAGTGGAGTATTGTAACTCCCTACCCTGGATAACAAAGCTAGGCTTGTCAAAAGCTGATCAATATAGACTCTGGCAGCATCAGACAATAGACTTGTGCTAATTAATATTTAATGGGCCCATGGATTTTTCTTTAGCAGCTGGGGTGCTAAATAATAGTCAATTAGCAAACGTGTTAATTAACTCTAATTACACAGCACACAGAGACTTCTCCAAGGACTTTTACTTCAGATCTCCATGTAAATGTTCCCCCACTCATCTTAATCACACCAGGCAGCTAATTAATTGGTAAGTAATTTTTCTTTTTGTTCCCCCAAAACATGTATTTTAAAAATCAGAGCCAAGAATCATTTTTACTCTTAGATGTTATTTTTAAAAGCCACTAAGAACAGAACCAGGTTTTATTCATGTAGTATTCTCTCAAACACTGTGCCAACCTTCTTCTCCAACCCCTCAATTTCTTTGAGAAAGGAGGAGGGAGGAATGAGAGAAAGAGACCAACAGGCAGAGACCAGATACGGAAAGAAAGAGAAACAGAGAGGGATGGAGAGACAGACAGAGACATAAAGATAGAAAGGGATGGAAAGGCAGACAGAGACAGAGACAGAGATGAGAGAGAGAGAGAGAGAGGAGAGAGACAGAGAGAGAGAGAGAGAGAGAGAGAGACAAGAGACAGAGAGAGAGAGAGAGAGAGAGAGAGAGAGAGAGAGGAGAGAGAGAGAGAGAGAGAGAGAGAGAGAAGAGAAGAGAGAGACAGAGAGAGGAGAGAGAGAGAGAGATAGAGAGAGAGAGAGAGAGAGAGAGAGAGAGAGAGAGAGAGAGAGACAGAGAGAGGGAGAGAGAGAGAGAGAGAGAGAGAGAGAGAAAGAGAGAGAGAGAGAGAGAGAGAGAGAGAGAGAGGAGAGAGACTGACTTTTACTGTTTTGCTTTATAATATGCAGAATTATAAGCCTCCAGGAGAAAGGCTAAACAATAAATGCTATGCAATTTAGAACAATATTCTCTGGTTGGTATGGCAGTTAAAGGAGCTGTTTCTAAGCAGTTGTGTGCTGCCTGTCTGCTGGAGAGAGAGAAGGAGTTGGAGAAAGAGACTAACAGAATGTCTCACACAGGGCCGGAGCCTGGTGTTAGATCAAAGGCTGTGCAGTGGTAGAAGTCTGCTCCAGGGAAGCCAATAGCCTTGTCACTATTCCACTGCCTGAAAATGCTGCTCAAGGCATTAGGAGAGAAGCGCTCAGATGGTTATTCTGGAGGGATAGGAGGTGACTTTTTCAATTAGGGTGATGCTCACAAAATTGAGTTCAAGTACATTATTCATTTGAAAGGTTTTCTATTATAAGACTAACTTTAACTCTCACCTGACTGCTGTTAGTACCTATAGTTATTTACAAGTAAAGTTGCAGAAAAAAAAACATTCCAGAGTTTAAAAGTTACAAATATATATTTCTTTCCCCACCCCAACTGTTCTTTTATACTTATTTGATTGCATGAACAAGCCTAGAAATAGTCTCCTGATGTGGGTATTGTTTAGTCTGTGGCAAAATATCTCTAGGGCTATTATTCTTTGCAGGAACATGTAAAAGAAACAAGAACAGAAATTCGGTGGTTTTTTTTTTTTTGCACAGCACACAGTAAGAAATGAAGATATTTCTTCACTTGATTACCATTTGAATTTATTGCAATCCTATAGCATAGCAATTATATTTCTTCAATTCTTTGTTTAGAACTGAAGTTCCTAACTGGAGGTCTGTAAGCTTAGGGTTTTTTTAATCATTATTTTTGTATCTGTATTTGAATATAATATGATCCTGTTTTATTTTATGCAATTATAAACACCATTTTGCAATATCCATAGACTTTACAAGACTGTCAAAAGGGTCTGTGATATACAAGTTTTTAAAAATTCCTTTAATATGTCATTTTCCCCCAATTACATGTTAAAACCATTTTTAAAATAAAAAAGTATTAAGTTCCAAATTCTGTTCCTCTTTCCCTCTCCTGCCTTCTTTTCCCTGAGATGGTAAATAATCTAATATAAATTATACATGTGAAATCATGTAAAACACTCCCATACTAGAAATTTTGTACAAAAATATTTTAAAAAAGAATGAAAGGAAGGAACTAAAAAAAGAAAGAAAGAAAGAAAGGAAGGAAGGAAGGAAGGAAGGAAGGAAGGAAGGAAGGAAGGAAGGAAGGAAAGAAGGAAGGAAGAAAGGAAGGAAGGAAGGAAAAAAGAAAGAGGAAGAAAGAAAGAAAAAAGAGAAAGAGAAGGAAAGAAAGAAAAGGAAGGAAGGAAGAAGAAAAGGAAAGAAGGAAGAAGGGAAGGAAGGAGGGAGGGAGGAAAAGAGGAAAGGAAGGAAGAAAGGGAAGAAGAAAGAAAGAAAGACCAAAGAGAAAGCAGGAAAGAGAAAAAAGAAAAAAGAAAGAAAGAAAACATGCTTCAGTCTATATTCAGACATAACAGTTCTTTCTCTGGAAGTGGACAGCATGCTTCAACATAAGTTCTTTGGAAATGCAAAAAGAACCACTGGTTTAGAGAAAAAAACAGTCTAGAATATAAATTAGGAGTCTTAGTTTCTTTTCCCAATTTTCCTTTATTATCTAGAATCTTTGGGAAGTTTCTAAGAATAGCAGACCTCAGAGTTAGGAAGACCTGGGTTACAGCCCTACCTCTACACATAGTGTGGCTCATGACTGGGCAAGTCATTTAACTTCTTGATGCACTCTTTAAGACCCTAAATGTCAGAAAAGGTATCACATGTATTAGAAAGTTTCCTTGTTAGATGATTTGGGCATACCATAAACAAATTAGGAGAACAAGGGATAATTTACCTATCAGATCTTTGGAAAAGGGAAGAATTTATAACCAGAGAACAACTAGAGAACATTATGAAAGGCAAAATGGACAATTTTTATTACATTAAATTAAAAAGATTTTGCACAAGCAAAACCAACAGAAACAAGATTAAAAGGAAAGGAAAAAGCTGGGAAAAAATCTTTACAGCCAGTGTTTCTGATAAAGGTCTCATTTCTAAAAATATATAATGAATTGTCACATTTTTAAGAATACAAGAATTACCCCAAATGATAAATGACTAAAGAAATGCAAATTAAAACAACTCTGCGATACCAACTCCTTCCTCTCAGATTGTCTAAGATGACAGGAAAAGATAATGATAAATGTAGGAGGGAATGTGGGGAAACTGGTACACATGCATTGTCGGTAGAGTTGTGAAATGATCCAACCCTTCTGGAGAACAATTTGGAACTATGTCTGAAGGGCTATAAAACTACATGCCCTTTGACTCAGCAGTGCCATTATTGGGTCTGTATCCCAAGGAAATCAAAAAGGAAGGAAAAGAGCCCACAAATGCAAAAATATTTGTAGCAGCTCTTTTTGTGGTAGCAAAAAATTGGAAAATGAATAGGTACTCAACAATTGGGGAATGGCTGAACAAGTTTTGGTATATAAAGGTAATGGGATATTATTCTATAAAAATGGACAAACTGATTTTAGAAAGTCCTGGAGAGATTTACATAAACTGATGCTGAGTGAAACAAACAGAACCAGGAATATGTTGTACACAATAACAGCAAGAATGTGTGATGACAGAAATATGAAAGACTTGGTTCTTCTCAGTGGTTCAGTTATTCGAAACATTCCCAATAGACTTTGGACAGAAAATGCTATCTGCATCCAGAAAAAGAACTTGGAACTAAATTTAAATGAACACATATTATGTTCACTCCTTTTTTCTGTTTTTTTTTTTTTTTAAATCTATCCTATGGTTTTTTCCTCCTTTGCTCTGATTTTTCTTTCCCAACATGATTCATAAAGCAATGTGTATTAAAAATAAATTGATTTACTAAAAGTTAAAAAAAGAAAATTTTCTCATCTGGAAGTTTTCTTTATCAACTAAATCACAGATCTGATTTTTATTTGTATAATGGAGTCATTGTACTGGGAGTAGTGACATCAACATGGAAAGGACTTGTAATTATAGTGGGAATAGAAGTTTCAAGCATCAAGAGCATAACTGAATGTTGGAAAAATTACCCATGCATATGCTTTGTAAAAAAAAAAAACTTTTAATAAAAAATTTAAAAAAAGGTAAGATGGCTCCATAAAAACAGTACTTGCTATATTGCCCTTTGTTAGGCAAGTTAATAAAGGCTTTTTGTGTCTGTTTCCTTAAAAAAAAAGATCATAATTGAAGATCAATCTTAGCATTGTGGAAGCCCAGAGATTAAGTAGTTTGCCCATGGTCAAGCAGCTAATTAATCTCAGAAGTAAAATTTGAATCCAAGTCTTCTAATTACAAGTCTACCCTTCCAGAAAATCCTGCCTGTTGGAAGCAATGCCAGAATTAAACATTTTGGCCTCCAAGGAAAATTTGGGAAAATGTTATTTTACCCTTCAGGGAAAAAAGGGCAGATGACAAGGATTGACTCACTTGTTCTGATTCTCATTTGCTTTCTGTTTCTTTGGGGGACATTCTCTATGAAAACCAGACCTATGTATATTTGTCAGATTCTTTATTTTCCATCTTTATAAGTGAGAAAGGACAATTAGGGTAGACTAAATAATATTTCTAGACATTTATATTTTACCGACAAAGTTATAAATTAAGTCTTCTTTAAGACTTAATATGTCTTGAAATTGAACACACTTGGTAATTTTTCTGTATTAAAGGGATATAACTATATATCTGGCCTTCTCGTCTCTTATCAAATTTATCTCTCGAAAGTGACCTGTTTTCCTGGTATCCTGATCCTCATAGATGAAGAAATTGAGACTGAGAAAGGTTAAGTGACTTGCCCACTGTCAAATGACTAATTAGTATGAGATGCAGTTTGAATTCAGGTTTTCCTCATTCCAGGTCCAACACTCTACACATTTAAATACTTAGCAATCTTTGGGTGTTGTAATAAATGTGTATAAAAGAGTCCATGACCACATCTGAATTTATTCAAAGTTTGTGGTAATTCAACAAAGAATATTTACAAAGTATTTTTAAAAACATCTATTTCGATGTAAGAATGTACATTTAAACATACTACCTGCTCCCGCTAAATTCTTTGTGTTTTTAGGAAGTACTTATTTACTGAAGACCAGAGGTTAAATAGGTTATAACTGAATCCACTATAAAGCAAATCTCCAAAACTATCTCCATGTATTTTTCAAGGAATTTAAGCAAACTCCTCAGATGAAATAATTTCAAATTTTCTTTATTGAGGACATTTGCCATTGATGTCAAAAGATGTTCTTGAAGTATGCTGAAGATAGGACTTGAAGATAAATCTTTAATATCAAATATCATTAAAAAATGAACCCGAGGGAGTAAATGACTCTTCAAGAAATAATTGAATTTGATTCTCATCTTGAACCTTGGAAATTGAAGATTGGAAGCTAAAGGGGGGATTGTAGAGTGCCCTTCTAGTTGGAAGGGGAGCAGGAAGGAAGAATAAAAAGTCTAAAAAATCTTATACTCAAATTGATCTCCTCCAAGGGATAATGAGTTTTATATAAGGGAAGAATCATATCTGTGTGCATGCATTATGTGATACTACTTTAGGATCTTGCACTGAAGTAAAGGTCAATTAGAGAAAATTGTGAAGAAACTCAGTATTCCCTTGATATTCCTGCAGGTTATGGTGCCCTTTCTTCTCCTGGCCATAGCATTTTATGATCTTAGCTTTCACTGATTTCCTTCCCTATTATTGAAACCCTTCTCTTGACTCCCTTTATTCATATTATCTCATTTGAAAAAATTCTTTTTCTACCTCATTTTTAAAATTCTTTTTTTTTATTCATTGACATTAATGCATCAAATTCCTTAGATGACATATTGGCACATTAACTGGGAATCTTTAAAGTGATATCTTTAATCAAATGAATATTTTTAATGAGAAGAATTTAATATATTTTTGCAGATTGGGAGGAGAAACACTTTATGCATGTCTATTTTGATTACACAAAAGTATTCACTATGGAGGGCTACAAATGGACTAAAAAACCTAGCATTTGCTCTGCCCTTAAGAAACTTAAAACTATTGTTCAATGATCAATTATGGTAGATTTATCTTTTGATTTTCTGAAATCAGTCTGCTCATCATTTCTTATTGAACAATATATAGAAAAATAATATTCCATTACCTTCATGTAACATAATTTATTCAGCCATTCATCAGCTGATGCTTCCTGTCACTATAAAAAGAGCTACTACAAATATTTTTGCACATATGGGTTCTTTTTCCCTTTTTTATTTTTTCTTTGGGATACAGATCTAGTAGTGAAACCGCAGGATAAAAGTATATACACAGTTTTATAGCCCTTTTGACACAGTTCCTAATTGTTCTCCAGAATGGTTGGATCATTTAACAACTCCACCAACAATGTATTAATGTTCCAATTTTCCCACATTCCCTCCAACATTTATCATTATCTTTTCCTGTTATCTTAGATAATTTGAGAGGAGGGAGGTAATACCTCAGAGTTGTCTTAATTTTGCAAAATAAATTATTAAAATATATTTTATATCTAGTTTTTATATGTTTTATATATTGATTCTCAATATATCTCACCTTCATTCTCTTTCTAAATAGTCCTTCCTTATTAAAAAAAAAGAATATAAAATAGAAAACAAAAACCAAATGAAGAAATCTAACTGATATATTAAAATGTCTGATATTATTTGCAGTAATCCACACCAATTGTTTTGGTTTTCTGCAAAATGAGGGACAAGTATTGAAGTTAGATTTTTTATGTAAATGTGAGGGTTTAAATTTAGCATTGAGAGTTGGCCCAAGATCTTCTTTAAAAACAAAATCAAAACAAACAAAACAAAAAACTCTAATAACTTGTGATCCTTTTAGATCCTAAATGCCATTCAAAGTATTAGAAATACTTCTTAGTTTTGTGCCCTTTGCAAATTTAATAAGCATTCATCTGTCTTTTATTTGAATCATTCATTAAAAAATGCTCAGCCAGAGATTAGAAATAAAAGGACCTTTCTTCTTTGTTTACATCAAGCCACTAATGATTACTCATTGATTCTAACCATCCAACTTCAATATGAATACAATGTATATTTAATATAGATAATAAAATGCCCCTATTTAGAAGAGTGTCAAGAATAAAGGTGATGAAATAAATGCTCTAAGAACTTTGAAAAAATTATATAAATGGCAAGAATCATTAAGATCAGAATGTGATAACTCATTTAAATTGCAGATTCCAAAACATGTCATGATTCAATTAGTTTAGAGGTTGCCAATATGTTTCCACCAGGGTAGGGTAAGATATATATATATATATATATATATATATATATATATATATATATATATATATGGACTATCCAAAAGCTGGAAATGAATAACTAGAAACAATCTGTTTTTGTAAATAGAGTTCATATTCCTCTTTCTAACATCTCTTACATCATCATCTAACATGTCCTATCCCTCCTAACCTTTACCTTATTGGAATCCTGGGAACTAAATAAGTGGTTGAGATAATAAAATGTCCTGTTCTATACTTTTTTAGTTGAAATTAACTTTCCTTATCTTGCCTAGGTTGGAAGTACAATAGATCAGTTCAGTAGTCCTAATTCCAATACTGATTAGCATAGAAGTTTTGACCTGCTCCACATGCAATCTAGAATAATTCACTTCTCTTTGGGTAACATGCTATCTCTTCATTAATGGAAGCTCTTCATATTGATGCTAAACTTGGTATAGATACTCAATCCTACAATATCTCAAAATTCTAGAGTTCAAACATTATATTCTGCTCAAAAGGAAAACAAGTGAAGTTACTTTTGTGATTGTGCAGTTGTGATTTAGCAGCAGGAAAATGCACTATATTTATAGACCACAAATTCAGGATAAAGCATTAGAGAAGTGGAGAAAATAATTTATTCAATGAAGTCAGTGCTAAGAATAATTAAATGAATTGATAATCTCTGGATTTTCTATAAGGAGGGGACAGCCTTAGATTTCCCAAAGGAAGGCTAAAAACCTATGAATAAAATTAGAATGACAGGACAATAGGTGATCAAGCAATTAGCATATATAAATGTTTAGAAATCATGCATCAGGATGAGAAGATTGTACAATTTTTTCCTTTAATTCCTTAGATGGCATATTTCAATAATACTGATATATGCTTTCACAATACTTTCAACTGTTTATGTAAGAACTCCTGCTAGATTAAATTATTGAGGGATTCATCCTGTTAAGAATTTAGAACTGGGGCAAAAATCATTAAAGAATTCTTAGAGAAAAGAAATTATTTTCAAATATTCATTGGGGAGTGAAGTCAGCAAGGACAAATATACCTTTCAATAATTTCCTACCAATATACTACTAAGCAATGAAAGAATTTGATTTAAAGTTTATGGATTAGAATAACCAGAGTTGCTAAGAAATCTTTTCCTACAACTCGATTAAAATACCTGGAAAAACATTCTTTAAATATTCAGGGGCTTTGGGGGGTAAAGTGCATCATTATCACCATTATCATTATTATTTACTATAATAAGTTGTTGCTATATTATTTTAATAAAAATAATAATCCTCACTGAAGTCCTACTCAGTGCCTTATTGTCTCATGGAGGTCACTCTAGATTTTCAAGGGGAAGGCTAAATAAAATGAAAGCTCTGACAGATTGTTCTTCTATGGTAGAAATGCCTTGTGTATAGTCTTAGCAACAGAATATGACTGATTTCCATAGACCTGCATAGTTAAATATGGAAAAGCTCTGGCTTCTGGTACCTTGGAGACTAATTCTTTGACTGTTGTGACCCATAAAACAAAGAATAATACAAATAGTCTACAAAACTATGTGACTTTGTATTCTTCCATAATGATGGTGGTAAAGCAATGGAGAAAAAAGACACAGAATAGGCTTTAAAAACCCCCACAATTTTTAGACCATCTCTAAATATTAATTAAACTGCTTATTTAGTGACCAGCAAATGGACATACTACTAAAAAATTGAGATTATATTAATTTTTTTTCATTCTCAGTATAAATGAAACCAGAGAAAAACAAGGAAGTTACAGTTAACAGGTGGAGGATCAGTAATTTTTCCTTTAGGAGCCAAATAAAAGAATTAAGAGATTTTAATTTAAAGTGTGTCCAAAGTGAACAAGAAACACTATTTTATGGCATATACTTATATTGTATTGCTATGCTTATGATGAGCATTTGCAAGACCACCACAAGTTTATTCAATTAAGCCAATATTTAATAGAAGCTAATGCAACAACATCTCTTACAGAGAATGAAGACACAAACAACTTTAAAAGAATGGAATCAGAACCCTTAAATTAACTCAACACATAATTCAATACTTGGTAATTTCAATGGAAAGGTGAACAAAAAAAAAATGGTAAAATATATGATAAAATATAATGCCAGAGCAAAAAAAAAGAAAGGCTAACTATTGGCTATGAAGTTCACAGTAATCTCATACCTATAATATCATGAATATTTTCTTCAAGCAAAATGTTGGGTTGTGCTAATGACTACCAAAATGAATACCAAAAACTTTCAGACAAAAATAAAGCCGATTTTATTTCAAGAGACAGTTAATGACTATTTACAGATGTGGCAGTTATTTCTGAATCAGCTATCTAAGTTCTGTTAAACCACTGACTTGTCAGAGCAATGATCACAACTGAAATCAATACCAAATTAGAAGAAAGACTAATAATGAAAACAAGATATGGAGCTGAACTCAAGTAACTCAAATCTCATCTACTTAAGCTGTCCATGGCACCAAATGGGAACTGTTAAAATAATACTATCAACACAAATGATCACTTTTTCCTAAGGAAATTGGACCAATGTAAATCAAATGCCACAATGAAGAGATCAAATAAAGCTTAGAAACTGCCTCAGCCAGCAAACATTTGATTTCCTTGCCAAGAGAAGAGAAATAGCAGCCAAGGGAAACACTGGTTTAGAATATAAACTTGTTGGTAAAATCTCACAGAGGAAGATGCTTGAACATTATTATCAGAATCACATCATGAGACAGCTAACACAGAGGATGGAAACATTTGGCAAATGTAATGAAGTCTGATTATACTTAGGGCATTTACTATGAAGCTGGATATACAATGAAACCAGGAGAAAAATAGACAAGGTCTATTAAAGATCATGACAATGAAGCACATCATTTGTGCTCTGATGTCATACTCCCTGAAGTGCTATGTGAAGAAGTAAAATTGGTACTTGAGAAAATAAAGATGGGAAAAACATCTGGACTAGATCAAAGTCTTTGTTATATGTGAAACAAAGTTTTGAGGATATTGAGGGACTGATTATCAAGATATCTGATATAAGGATAGCAAATTATTGGGGGGGACAACAAATCTTGTTACCAAAAAGACATCAAAGTATTTATTAATTTTTAGTTCCTCCATTTTCACAAAATTTTATGAAAATAATATATAACATATCAAGACTGCATTAATATGATGGAAGTAACAGAGGATTTTTGCAATATATTTTACATTAGTCCAGATACTTATAATCATATAATTCATTCAAGGTATAGGAAAGGCAAGATCTTAATTCTTATCATTTGTTGATAATAAAGGAAGGGTTTCACTCTAACAAGGTGTCTCACATAAACATTGTAAAATTATTACTTCTTGTTACCAAAAAGTCAACTGAGATTCATGTCTAATTTAATAATGATAACTTTATTTAAATAGGCAATGAAAAGAAATGAATGTCCTTAATTGCCTAAGCATTGATTTTTATATCACTGTTTAAATATATGTGTAATATATATTATTATTAATGAGTTGTCAAGGTAGTTCATAACAATACTTAGCAGCTATTCTTAAGAAATTATGTATTAATTTGAAAAAATGCTACTGCATCTGTTCCATTTTATTTCATATTTTAATTGCTTAAAATAAAATGATAGGAATTTTTCATATCATAAAAAAATGATAACTTTATTTAAAAAAGACTCCTCATTAGTATCAGTTGACACACACACCATATATATATTCCCAAAGTTTTGCATTGCCATGGATAGCATTCAGCACAAAATCCAGTTCGAGTATTCTCTATAAATAGTGAAGGTCACTAAATGCTTTTATTTGTAGATGGCATTTTATTGATTGTAACTTTGCCCTGGATCATTGTAGTCTTCTTAATGAGTTTTGTGATTTCTCAAAAGAGTTATGCTTACCTATATGCATGGAAAAACAAACAGACAAACAAGTGGATAAAGAATGTCTGTTGTGCAGTATCTACTGTAGTTTGGATGGACAGTCCATAAGCATATTCATCAGTAAACATGCCTGGGACACATGGATATATCTGAACTTCATGCATTTTCATTAATTGTTCCTCTTTCCTGAAATTCTCTCCTTCCTCATCTCCATCTCCTGACTTTCCTGTCCTCAAGTCCAAGATAAAACCCTCCTTTCTTCAAAGAGCCTTTCTCAATCCTCCTTAATGCTAGTGTCTTCCCTTGACATTACTTCCAATTTATTCTGTTTGTCTTGTTTATACATAGACGATTACATAGCATTCCCTCTTTTAACTTAAGGCTGTGAGCTTCTTGAAAGTAAGGTCTCTTTGTTTTTGTATTCCCAGTGCTTCACAAACTCCTTAGCACATACTTGATTTGTTTAATAAATGTTTGCCAACTTACCCTGACTTGACAGATAGTGATATTAACAATAACCTCATGCTAGAAATTGGCTTTTAGAATAAAAGGAGCCAGGTAGATTGTCCTCATTGAAAATGAGGTTCATACAAGAGGTTTGGCAATTGTTAATGCTGTAAAGTTACCCATGCATATAACCTGTAAATAAAAGGCTATTAAATTAAAAAAAAAATAAGGTTCATAGAAATTGAAATTATGGAGTTAAGACTCAAAACTGGGTCTTTCTAACTAAATTTACTAACTTCCAATATTAGTATGCTAAGACATATAACTGAGAAGTTAAAGTCAAAATTTTAAATGTTTTTATTATCTTGGACCGTGAACATTCTGGGTATTTCTTGAAAGGTATCATAACATAAAGGTTCCAAAGAAGAAAGAACTTTAATTTGAACAATAAAATTCATATACTTTGAAGATATTGCTATTTTCTACAAAATAATCTATTTAATGGGATTTTCTTCTTTTATTCCTTTATGCCTTTTTCCTTTTTTTCTTTCTTTTTCCCTCCCTCCCTCATTCCCTCTATCTCTGTCTTTCTCTTTATCACTTTCTTTTCTTCCTTCCTTCCTTTTTGCCAACTAATAACTGGGTTTTATTTTATTTTATCCCTTTGCTTTTAGGAAATATTTACCATATATTCTTGGACTACTTTTCTGAAGAGATAACCAAATTAACTTCCCAAGGATAATATGAACTTATTTTGATTCCTATGTTTTCCATTTACTGCTTCTACATTGTTTCCAGAGCTATAAATGTCAATTGGGTGCTTTAGCAGATATTATGCAGAGCCCAACTAAAAAGGATTTTTAAAAAATATTGGACTTTGATTTACTTGTTAGCTATAAAAATAAAATGTTTTTTAAAGGCTAGGTATTAGATAGAGTTATCTTAAAATTTTATATCTTATACCATGACTAAAAGGGACATACAACAATGAAAATTATTTTCTGAGCCATTTTTATTGGCTTGTTTATATCAAAACCTCTTACACTCATACATGCCATTGTTTTATAATGATTTAAGAAGAGACTGAAGCTCGTTTTTTTGGAGTCATGTTGAAAAATTAAAACAAAAGGCCACCAGAAAAAGATATCACTTATATTATTTTAATTGTTTTTGATACTGAAAGGGATTATATTTCTCATAAAAAGCATGTGAAATGATATTGCACTTACTATAAAATTGATTGGAGAGTAAAGATAATTTAATTAAAGTGAGGGGAATGCAAAGGGCAGTGGACAGATGATCTGGATCAAAAGATCATAGATTTAGAGTTGAAAGGTATCGTAGATGCCAATAAACCATACCATTCTTATTTACAAATAAGGAAACTGAGGCACCAAGAAATTAATTGATTTGCCCAGTGGTATAGCTAATAAGTGTCTGAGTATTTAAACCCATATCTTCTTGACTCTGGTCTCCTATCCTCGTCATACTCTCCTTCCCCCATATGTTCTTCACTACCTTCTTTTTTCTTTGGAAGTCTGTAAGGTGGGGGACAGAATCAAGATGGCAGAGTAAAGGCAGGAACTTGCCCAACCTCTTGCCCAAATTGCTCCAAATTCCTTTAAATAATGATTCAAAACAAATTTAGAGCACCAGAACACACAATAAGATGGAGTAGAACATTTTCTAGCTGATTTAGAATTTAAAAGCTCAGCCGAAAAGGTCCGTGGAACCAGGGTGGGAGCCCAGCACATAGTTCCCAGGCAGCCCAGGCTGGCATAGCATGGGCCATCCCCATCCCCAGCCCCAGCATCAGAGAAGTGGGACTTCTGAATCAGCAGCAGTGGTGAAGGCTTCTGGACCTCTTAGCCAGGGGACATCACGGAGGACTTGGAAGGTCAGAGGAGAGAGTCTGTGGCAACAGGGTGGGAATCTGGTGTGCAGTCCCAACATTGGCCACACCAGCACAGCCCAGACCCCTGCCCTAGTTGCCCTATGACAACAAAACAAGATTTTATTGCTTTAGCACAATAGATCTCACAGGTACTGTGGTGTGGGATGCTCTTAACAGCTCCAGGGCAGAAAAGAGTGCTTGTGGTCAGGTCCCTAGAAAGATCTTTGAAAATTGCTGCACAAAATCCCTGAAGCTTGGGACAGTGCACCCACCACCCTGGAAACAGAGCCCTCCTTTAACAAAAAGCTAATGGTAGAGTAATAGGCTAGAAAATGAGCAGATAACAGAAAAAAAAGAACAGAAAAAAAAGAAAAAATAAGGAGATAATTAGAACATTGATATCATAAGGTACTTAATAAGATTTATAGGTTTATATTTTTACATAAGAGGATGACACTTGTAACATGAGAACTATTCTCATTATTCTCATTAGAAAAAAGTAAATATAATAGACAGAAGGCACAGGTTCGAGTTGAATATGAAGGAATAATATCTTTTTTAAATGATGAAATTAAGGAATGAGAAAGGAATATACTGTGAGGAAGATATAGAATGGTGCAAATTATGTGCCATAAAAAGGAGCTAAGAAAAAGTTTTTATTGTGGAAAGAAAGAAGGGAAGAAGAGGAGGAGTGAGTGAACTTTACTCTCATCAGAATTGGTGTAAAGAGGAAATAATATTCATATTCAATATGGGTATAGAACTCTATCTTACCCTGAAGGAAAATAGGAAAGGAGTGGGAATAGAAGAAGGGAGGATGATAAAAGAGAGAATATATTGAGAGACAGTGTGATCAGTACCAAACCGTTTTTGAGGAGGGGCAGGTGAAAAGAGAAAGAAAATAAAAGGGGAGAATACAGTTAGCAATAATAATTGTAAAAAAAAAAATTGAAGCAAGTTTCTCTAATAAGGTCTCATTTCTCAAACATAGAGGGAACTGAGTCAAATTTATTAAAAAAAAAATAAGAGTCATACCCCAATTGATAAATGATCAAAAGATATGATATGTACACAAAGGGCTGCAAATCCATGCATGTCCTTTGACCTAACAACACCACTACTAGGCAATGTATATTTTACAACATGTTTTGTATAACTTCACATACAGTTTCTTAATTTTAGTTATTCTTTGATTTAAGAATACCACAACTTGGCATGAATATCAAAAGAATTTGGGTGGGTGGGGGAGGAAAACGACTTATGTGTACAAAAATATTCATAGCAGCTCTCTCCTCAGGGCAAAAAAAAAAAAAAAAAAAAAAAAGGAAATTGAAGGAATGCCATCAATTAGTGAATGGCTCAATAAACTGTAGTATGTATTTGTGGTGGAATATTGTTGTTTTATGAGAAATGATGAGCAGAATACTCTCAGAAAAAATGGAAAAAATCTGGAAAGTCCTCTGTGAGATCAAGCAAAGTGAAATGTACTATATACAAAGTAATAACAATGTTCTGGGATGATCAGTTGTAAATGACTTTGTAATGCTCAGTAGTACAATCATCCACAATTTTTCGGAAGAACTTTTGGTGAAAAATTTTATCCATATTCAGAGAAGGAACTGATTGTGTCTGAATACAAATTGAAGTATTCTCTCTTAAAAATAATCCACAAAAAAGAGTAACTCTGTAAGGTACTAGAGAAATAACAGGGCAGCTCATTAATAGAGAGCTAATAATAAGTGTAGTTGTTTGTTATCTGAGAATTATCCATTATATGGGTTATTCATTGCTAATTTTCAAATCCAAAACTGGCTGATTTTTCTACCACAAGATTGGCTACTTCTACTACCAACTCTTCTTCAAGGCTACTTTTCATTGCCACAGACGACATGGACCTATCTAAAGTGTTTTAATTATAACTTTAACCTAAGGAAAATATAGAGAGAAAATATTTTCATCAAAAAATAATATACCATCCTCTTTAAATTTAAGAGATTTGAATCATCTGTGTTACCATTCCCCTTTCCCACAATAAGTAAATGAAAACTGTATTTATACATTTTAAAAAAAAAACAACCACCAAGGGAAAAAATTTACAGGATGCAGCCAAAACAATACTTTGGAGAAAATGTGTATTTCCTGAAATGTTCAAATGGATTTTCTTTCTGACAATTTCTTGCCTCCAAAATACCATGTCTTCTACCAGTTACTGTTCACCCTCTCTTCCAGTTTCATTGTAAGGTAAGATAAGATTTCTATAACCAGTTTAAAACATAGGTTATTCCTTCTTTGAGCCAATTCCAATGAAAACAAGGTTCAAGCACTGTTCACCAATCACTCTGATCTTCCCCCTTTTCTTGCTGCTTTATAAACGATATTTTAATTTGTTCTACCTCACTTTTTCCTCCTTTTCCCAGTAAATCCCTTTTTCTCACCTCTTAATTTTAAAAAAATGTTATCCATCATAGACAACTCATACATATGTCCTCTGTCTATGTACAGTCTTTCTATCTGCCCTAATAATGATAATGCTCTTTGGCATTACAAATATATTTTCCTATGTAGGAATGTAAAGATTCCCTCATGATTTCTGTCAAGCTCCTCTTTTTTGCTTCCCTTGAATCTTGTATTTGAAGGTGTTTTATTTATAGGTTTTGTGCAAATCTAATTGCAGCTCCAGCATATTTGAATTATTTTTATTATTGTTATTGTTGTTTCTTGTAAAATTTTCTCTTTCATCTGGGGCTTTCAAAATTTAGCAATAGTCTTCCTATATATTTTTATTGTAGGTTATTGTAGGGCTTTGAAATGATGATTAGTGAATTTTTTTTCTATTTCAACTTTTCCCACTTTTTCTATCACTTCAGGATAATTTTTTTTGATTTATTTCTTATATTATTGTTAAGGTCATTTTCTGATCACAGCTTTCAAGGTAGTCTAATTATTTTTATGCTTGCTCTTCTTTCCTAGCGCCATGTCTCAGAAACACAGCTGGGCCTAGCATTCCTTATCAGGATAGGTTCCCTCAGTCTTCCCAGACCTCTGATTCCCCACACTGTTGAGGAGGTGAAAGTTCCTTTGATTGGGACCTCTGAAACCAGCTAGCCCTGTGGCTCCCTGCTTGCTATTTCATCAGAGCTAGCTTGGAAGTGTTTACACGCTGGTTAAATTTCTTTCCTGGAATCTTACTTCAGAGTTTCTTGACTTATTTCAGGAGCACTCTTTTTCTGTCCTGAGTCTCATTTGCTTTTCACCAGTCTATGTTTGCCCTGAGATGCAATTTTATTTTATTTGTGGGGGAAATCTCAAAAACTTGCTATATTTTGGCCTCTTCTACCATCTTCTCAGATTCCCTCCCTCCTTTTATTTAATTTTTAAAATCATTTTTGAATTCTTCCATGGCCTGAGACTAAGTCACATTTTTCTTTGAGGCTTTTTTTTTTTTTTTTTTTTTTTTTGGCTTTTGCATTGCTTTGTCCTTTTTATTATCGTCTGAGTTTGTGTTGTGATGGCATTAGCTATTTAGCTTTCAGAGTCAACAGATAATAAGGGGCTCATATAAATAGTCAGAAGATTACAAGGGATCTTTTGCTGGCAAGGGAAGGAGAACCCAGTTGTCTTGCCCCTACGTACATCCTAGTGGTAATCCTAAAGTACAAAGAGCATGAGTAGAGACTCATAGTTCCAGGAGGGGAAACAGTGCTTGTGGTCACTCACAGAATAGAGCACAAGCCAGGACAGTGATGACCGCACCTCTCCTTTAGATCATATTAACTTTGAAGAAATGAATTTACAGAACCGCAGAATTAGCTCTGAACAGAGCAGCAAGAAAAACCTGAAACTTTACCCTGTTATCAGAACTTAACTTTAACATAAACGTAAAATAGTCCAGTCTGGATTGCATTCTACTTTCCCCAGGCAGACAGGTCTTTCCTGCTGACCTTCTATATAATCTTGAGCTAGAAAATTGTTTCATCCCACCCTTTTGTTGTTCTGCTGCTTCAAAATTTGTTTTAAGGCATTTTTTTGGACATTGTTTGGAGATGAATCTGGAGAGTTCAGATGAACCTTTATTCCAATATTATGGCGCCACCCTCTCTGGAAATATGTTTTGCATGATTTCACATATAATTGATATCTTATTACTTGTTTTCTTAATAAATGGTGGCAGGGATAGGAGGGGAGTAGGGAATTTGGAAGAAAAAATTTAAAAAGAATAGAAAAAAATTTAAATTTTTTAAAAAATTGCTTGCTAAGCATAAACACTATTTCTACTTTAAATTGGAAGACATACAAGGCCAACAAACCACAGAAACATATCTACTTTTTTTCCTTTTTTTAATTATAGCTTTTTATTTATAAGATATATGTATGGGTAATTTTTCAGCATTGACGGTTGCAAAACCTTTTGTTCCAATTTTTCCCCTCCTTCCTCCCACCCCCTGCCCAAATGGCAGGTAGACCAATACATGTTAAATATGAGAAACATAACTATTACTGATCTAAAACAAAGATTGTAACAAAGGTTCAAACACTTTCTTTCCAGAGGGGGAAACATCAGCAAGCTGGCTGCTCTGAGTGGCAATGCTACAAATCCAAGCAGAGAGTCTAAAATGCAAGTCACTTTCATTGTTACAAAAAACAGAGCCTTCTAGCTAGGGACAGATCAAATTACTTAAGCATATCACCATGTGTCAAAACTCCTAATTGATTTTCTACTCATTAAAACCATTATGTTTCTCCAGGGCTATACTGCTGTGTGGGTATCCTTTACATTCTATAGATTATTTTGCAATCTAGCCCTGAGTTGATGTAAACTAAGTTAAATGAGTCATAGAATACAGATTAAAAAATGACTACAAGTAGTTTAGGTATTTTTTTATCTATGCTAGGCATTAAGGATGATTTCAACAACTATTGATTTTCTAAACTTCAAATGTTTAAAAGCATTTCCTATCAGGAAACCCATTCTGGTCTAAATTTTATGCATTTCTTCATTTTTTTTTCTTAGAATATTTCCAATTCTGTTGGCTTTCTTATAAACTTTCTATTTTTCCTAATTATTTATTCTCACAAATAAACATCTATTTTGCCCATGAGTTATTTTACCCTGCTATAAATTTATTTTTCCTCCACTTCCTAATCCAGCAATATTTGCCAAAACCACAGCTGCAAAGGTCAAATGAAGACTTTATTATAAGATTATGAAAACCAGGAGGATATACTTGTTAGCTTTATTCAGTTCTGTCCTTGTTCCTTAATTTACAATTCTTTGGAAGCAGAGGATGAAATGACCCTCCCTGGAATCTTGTTGCTTTGATGTCATTATGTATAGTATGATTATCCCTTTTCAAAATTTTCTCTGTCCCTGTTCAACACCTTCCTTTTCTTCCCTTTCCTATTCCTCCTGTTTCATCCTTGAACTTAATTATTTTTCCTACTTCTGTCATGGCTATACTCACAGTGGGACAATCTTGGTGCCTGAAGTATTTTAGCTTGTTAAATTGAACAAATCTAACATATCTACAGGCTTATCTGGAGAAGGATTCTCTGCCAATGGTTTAATTCTCTTCTCAATGTAGATGTCTTTATGATGCTTTAAGATGGCTTAAATATAATTTTACTGCTTAAGAATTAAAGGAACAAATTTTAAAAGCATAGGAAGTGGAGCCATGATTTCATTGGTATAAAGAATTCCCAGGAGAAAATGCTACTTTTTATTGGTGCATGTTGGAATAGTTTATGCAATCTGAAGACTTAGTTTACCAAGAATAATGAAAAGTTAAGGGACTTTTCCATGGGTACACAATCGATATATGTCAGAAACAAGACTTGAACTCAGGTTTTTCTGACTCCAAGGTGGCCTCTCTTAGCACAATTTCATATTACCTTTTTAAAAAAGAAATTAAGTTTAAATACAACATAATTTAGAATTAGATCCTTCCAAAAAGCCAAAAAGACATAGTCAGATGGGAATGCCCATAGGGCAGATAAGACAATCCCAGAAGGACACTAAAATGAAGCTTATAATCCTCTTTCCCCAAACCCCAGAACAAACCTCTATATCGTTCATCAACAACAAAAAAAGTAAAAACAAGACAAAACAAAAGTTTATAGTCCTAATCGAGTTCACTTGCTCCAGTCTGGTTGATTTGAAGCATTGAAAGGGGACACTGGGGAAAAAGAGGAAAGAAGAGAGTATACAAAGGAAATAGAAGGGAAAAAAACTCCAAAAGAACATCAGGGATGCAAACATAACTGTGCCCCCAGACATCTAGCATCCTTCACTTATAGTGATTCTCCAGAGCCTTTCTAGCTATACACATCAAATCAATAAAACTCCTACTACTCTATGCGTCTCACAGGAGTATTGTGCAGAGAACTTTGTAAGCCTGCCAATATCCAGCGCAGTGCCTTGAGTATAGTAGAAGTTTAAACATTTGTTCAATTGAAGTAGGCAGGCAACAAAGAGCCTTATCCTTAGTTTTCTTGCTAGGAAAGAAAACTAGGCCTGTTGGACAGAGCATTGAATCTAGAATCAGGAAGAATGATATCAATAAGCATTTATTAAGTACTTACTATGTACCAGACACTATGATAAGTTTTCAGAATTTAAATATAAGCAGACAATCTTTGCTCACAAATAACTCACTTTGTAATGGGGAAAGATAACACAAAAAGAAACACAGAAAAAGATAGAGAGGGAAGAGATGAAACTATGGAAAATTTTAGAGAAAGTTTGAGGGGGCAGGAGTGCAATCTGGGGAGGAATTTTGTTTGCCAGGGTGCCCTCCTAAAAATGGTGAGTTTTAAGAGGAACCACTCAATCATAGGGGGAAGCTCCAGAAAGGAAGGGAATTTCTAATATGAAAAATTCCCCTTCACATATTAGCTGTGTGTCCTTGGGTAATTATTAACCTCTCCAGCTATGGCTTCCTTATCAATAAAATGAGAGGATTTGACTCAATGGCTTTCAAACTTCCTTCCCATTCTAAATTTTTCATCTTAAGATCTCAATATTCTCTTTCATCTTTAATATTTTTGTGATTCTGGATGCTTTGTACCTGCTTGAAAATGGAGTTGGCAGTACAATTAAAGCTAGATTAAGAGAAGGACCAGATTATCATTCGTTTTTCAGTTTCCTCAGCCTCTAATACCGGTGCAGACAGGTAGATTATTACCACTATTGCTTTGTAATGGCTCCCTAGGATGATGGTGAGGGGTGGGAGATAAGCAGCAAGACATCATAAGCACACCAGCACTGCATTCTGGCACTATAAATAGTTTTTTTAAATTTTAAAATTACTTTAAAATGAAATTTTACAGGCTTACTACCTCTTCTACTCAATATTCATTCCCATTCTAATCTATCCTTTTTCTCCTATTTTCCTCAACATTTCTCCTTTTACTCTGCTGTTAGTTATTTAAGAATTTGAATAGTTCTTCAAATTTATCCAATTATGCAAATTTCCCTGGACACCACCAGACCAGACTGGAAGAAAGATCATTCACTAAGGTAAAAGGACAAATCCCAAATTTACCTAAAGATTATAATATATCTGGGAACATTTCTGATTAGCCCTCTCATTTCTTTCATTTCTTTCTTTCTTTCTTTCTTTCTTTCTTTCTTTCTTTCTTTCTTTCTTTCTTTCTTTCTTTCTTTCTTTCTTTCTTTCTTTCTTCTTTCTCTCTTTCTGCTGAGGCAATTGGGATTAAGTGACTTGCCCAGGGTCACACAGCTAGGAAGTATTAAGTGTCTGAGACCAGATTGGAACTCAGGTCCTCCTGACTTCAGGACTGGTAAGCCCTCTCATTTCTTTTGCTATTTAAGTTACTCAGCAGGTGTCCTCTTGATTTTGTTTTGCCATTCAGATTTTGTCCCTAAGACATTTACAAAGGAAAAAGTAAAGGAAAAAAGAAGAAAAGAGGAAGATGATCATGATAATGTGACTGACTTTAAATAGTTAATAAGAATGTCAATATTTTCAATAGCTACCCCAAAAAAATCTGGTTTGAGCAAATGATGGTCAGTAGCTTGACTTACCCAAGGACTCCTAAGTGGAAAGGAAAGATTGGAGTCTTTGCTATATACTTTCTAACTAAAATAAGGCTAGACAATAATGGCTAGAATTTTTATATTGCTTTAAGGTTTGTGAAGCATTTTGTAAATGTTATTTAATTTTAACTTCTCAATGTCTTAGGGGGGGTAGGTACTATTATTATCCCCATTTTTCAAATGAGGAAGCTGAAGCTGAGAGAGATGAAGTTACTTACTCAAGGTCATACAACTAGTAAGGTGTCTGAGATAGCACTTTCATTTTGATTGACTGAGACATCTATTTAACTGTAGTTAACTTTTTTAAAAATTAGGAATATGTTTACTATGAAAAAGTCATAAATATAATTTTCTCTTATTATTGTTTCATATAACACACAAATTTAAAAAAAAAACTGGCATTAGATTCCTTTAGAATATTTCCTTCTCTGGAATTTGTGGCCAAAGAAGAACTAGAGTACATTATAGATTGCAAAATGGTTAATTTTGATTACATCAAATTTAAAAGGTTTTGTACAAACAAAACCAATGCATACAAGATTAGAAGTGAAGCAGAAAATTGGAAAAATTTATATCCAAGGATTCTGATAAAGGTCTCATTTCTAAAATGTATAGAGAATTGACTCAAATTTATAATAATACAAGCCATTCTGCAATTGATAAATGGTCAAGAGATATGAATATACACTTTTCAGATGAAATTAAAACCATTTATAGTCATATGAAAAAATACTCTGAATCATTTTGATCAGAGAAATGCAAATTAAGACAACACTGAAGTAGTGCTACACACTTCTCAGATTGGCTAAAATGACAGGAAAAAATAATGATGAATGTTGGAGGGGATGTGGGAAAACTGGTACACTGATACATTGTTGATGGAGTTGCAAATTGATCCAATCATTTTGGAAAGCAATTTGGAACTATACCCAAAGGGCTATCAAACTGTGCATACCCTTTGATCCTGCAGTATCTCTACTGGGTCTATATCCCAAAGAGATTATAAAAAAAGAGAAAGGAACCCATATATGCAAAAATGTTTGTGGCAGCCCTTTTTGTAGTGGCAAAGAACTGGAAACTGAATGGATAACCATCAATTGGAGAATGGCTGAATAAATTATGGTATATGAATGTTATGGAATATTATTGTTCTATAAGAAATGATCAGCAGGATGATTTCAGAGAGGCCTGGAGAAACTTACATGAACTAAATGTTAAATGAAGTGAGTAGAACCCGGAGAACATTGTGCACAGCAACAGCAAGATTATGAGGTGATTAATTCTGATGGACATGGCTCTTTTCAACAGTGAGTGATTCAGACCAGTTCCAATGATCTTGTGATGAAGAGAGTTATCTGCACCCAGAGGGAGGACTATGGGGACTAAATGTGGATCACAATATAGTATCTTTACTCATTTTGTTGTTGTTTCCTTGCATTTTGTTTTCTTTCTCATTTTCTTCCCTTTTGATCTGACTTTTCTTGTGCAGTATGATAATTGTGGAAATACATATACAAGAATTACATATATTTAACATAATGAATTATTTGCTGTCTAGGGGAGAGGATAGGAGAAGAGGAAAATTTGGAACATTATGTTCCAAAGGTGAATGTTGAAAATTATTTATGTAGATGTTTTGAAAACAAATAGCTTTAATAAAAAAATTTCCTTCTTCAATTACACTTATTTTCCCTTTGTTCCCTTCCTATGTTATTCCATTCCCTTTAACAAGTCTTTACACTGGAAGGCACTGTGCTGAGCAAGGAGTATACAAAGACAAAAGAAGAAATAGTTTTTATTCTCAAAGATCTTATAGTCTCCTGGCAGTGTATAACTTAGACATAGATACCTAAATGTGAAGTTACTTTAAGTAATCTCAAAAAGGAGAGAAGGGATAAGATCAAGGTTGTATTGCATAATGGATAGTGTAGAATTTCCAAGTGATGAAGACCTGAATTGGAATACTACTTCTTTCACTTACTACCTACATGACTGGTCATGTCTGGACCAATCACTAAGTCTTAGGATTTCAGTTCTTCGTCTCTTAAATAAGGAAGTTTTTAAGGTCCCTTCTAGTTCTTTGGAGGGTGACACCTATGATATATTTTGAGGAAAGTTTCTAATTGGGGAAGGAAGGATTCTAAGAGTTGAAGATGAGGAAGGAATGCCTTTCAAGCATTAAGACCACAAATGCAACAGCATAGAGGTTAACCATGAGGTTAAGGCAGGCCCTTAGCTGACAGGCTAAATGCTGAAAGGGATATAGCACCCCAAAGAGTTACCTAGCTCTAGGGAGGAGAAGTAGTGTTGGGAAGCACAGTGGAATTCAGAAAGGTACCATGTGGCATGGGGGAAAGATAAGGAGAAGATACTATGAGGCGGAGTGCCATGGCAGACTGATCAAAAGGAAGGCAGCAGCCATGGGATGGCCCTCAAATAGATTTTATAGGGAAAATTTGTCTTCAGGGATATGACTGGGATTGTTTACAGGGAAGGTAAGGCTACTCAAGACCGCTACAGAGGGTGAGTCTCAAGGGTTTGACATACTTGGTTTTCTGACTGGAGGCCCTCCCAAGAGAGTGGGACCCTGGAGCTGAACTGTTCTCTGTCAGTCTTCTCCCTGTCTGCCTCAGGGATCAATTCCTCTGCTGACCACATACAACACAGAAGACTTCATCACCTACTATGTCCCAAGCAATTATGTATCTCATTATCATCATCTTAACCCTATGATAAGTGCTGTGCCCAAAGGAATGCAATTTATTTTTGATTGCCGAAACTTCTCAAAATATCCTTTATTAACTAGCTAGATTTCTTTCTAAAGGACCATGCCTTAAATACAAATCTGGCTCTCATTGATTGGCCAACAATAGGTCCTTAATTTATTCAGAGTGAATATAAGTAGAAACTGTTTCTATTTGGGTGAGAAATGCAGAGGGTCTCCCCCTCCCAGTTTGGATTATTATTTTTTGACTAGGTAAAAGAGACCATTCTTTGCTTCAGTTCTTACCTTGCTTTTTTTGCAGGAGGGACATTACCTCAGTCAAACTGAGACCTGGGAAAGAGCTTAACTTAAAAAGATCAAGGTCTCTCACTGCATCCAGGGCCACATCCAGTCATACTGATCTATATCTGGCTACGTGGTCCAAATGATATTGGAGGAGAAAGTGAGCTGGTGACTTTGCACAGCCCTCCCACACTTAAATCCAAATCTCTTTCATGCATGGCATCATCTCCCTGATGTCTCTTTGAAAATGAAAGACAAACAAGATCTGTATTTCACCTATTCCCTTCCTAAAAAGATAAAAGGACCTAGTTGTTTAGTTACTTTTCTCTTTGCTTTACATATTGCTTCCCTAGCTCCTTCCTCCCCCTCTGTTCTTAACACTGCAGAAGGTATCAAAGTGGCTTAGTTGAGCAAAGTATAAACTCCAGTTATGGGGGATAATTTATAGGAATGAAGAGGAGGAGATGGCTCGCTGAGTTCAGGGAGCTTGTAGAACTCTAAGTAAAATTCTTAGCTAGAATTTTAGAATTTGCCAAAGCAAAATAGTCTTAAATAAAACAAAAATGGTAAGTGGGGACCAGATTTTGAAAATGTTAAATGTCAGGCTGAAGAGTCTCTTTTATTCTTGATTATTAGGTAGGTACTAAAAGTTATATCTTAGTGGATGGTACCCCATATACATATTTATATATGTGTATATATGTGTGTATTACATATATCTATGCATATACACATGTATTTTTCACATATATATGTGTACACACACATACATATTTTACATATGTAAATAAGCATAATTCCTGATCGGCTTAGCTGCTAAATTGCATACTTGGCCAAGCAAAAAAAGGATTTACTTTAGATTATTGGAGGAAGTCAAAAAAAAGGAGAGTTGAAAAGGAAATTTGGACTTCTCAATTAGTAGGTTAGTAGGAGTCCTGAAAATCTAGGATATGTAATCAACATGTCCTTTGCTTTTCAGTATTTGCATCCCTACAGACCTCTGAAAATAGACTTCAGTAAGATATTCTTTTCTTTTGGTTTGAGTTGATATAGGTCTCAGGAGGAAAAGCCCACCTACTATTGTGTGTATTCCGTCTTTTCTGATGTATATGACTTCCTTGGTTTCTGTTTATTGCTTACTTTGATTAAGAGGATAACTAATCATTTAAGAAGATCTTTTGTGTAACCAGTATTTGGTAAGAATTAGCTAAACTGGTGAATGTAAACCAAATCTTATTCTCCCCTTTAGAATGATCATTTAGAATGATCACCATGATTATGGTGAACCTATAATTGTACTCCTAGATTAAAAATATTTGGGGTATGGTAGAAACATGTAATTCTAGTTCCACCAATCCATGGAAGTCCTACATCCTACTAGTCCATCTCTTTTTAGTTTGTTGGAAATGGTGGCATTTTTACTCTGAAAAAAAAAAGCAGAAATCACAGTCTCCCTTGGAGATGAGGTGATCTAGCCATGTTCCACTTTACTCAGCTATCTTTTTTTGCTTGCATGGCCCAACTACAATATGTTGCACAAAGGAGATTATTTTAGTTGTTATGTGGAAGGTAGGTTGGAGGGGAAAGATATTGGAAACCCTGTAACAGGATCCTACATTAAAGTAATATTTGATAAGCAGAATAATATATATATATATATATATATATTACTGCATGTAATAAACAGAAAGAACAACAATGCTCTCCCACCAAAAACAAAAGAGAATATTGCAAAATTATAAACAGGCATGATTTTTTTTAAAAATGACAGGACAATATACTTCTATCCCTCTCTTTTGAAGAGATGGGAAGCTCACAAGTGTTGTACAACATATATTTTTTTCTGATTTTTTCAATGGATTGATTAATTAACTTGATTCTTTTCCTCTTTTTTTCAATCTTTAAAAAAATATTATTTGTAGATTATATGACGTAATTCTCTGGGATGAGGGTAAAGAATACTTTGGGAAATTGTGATGTTTCAAAAAAATTACCAACAAAACTTATTTCCAATAAAAAATAAAGTAACAGTAAATTCATTAGAGCAATGTAAGCAGTTTTGGATGTTGGCCCGGAGGTAGGGAATAAAAGAACATAACACAGTTGAAGGAATTGGAAGAAGTGTGGTCAACCACCTAATGACTAATCTGAACAGTACTTTAATGACTAATCTGAACAGTAATTTAATGGTCTTAATAAATATTACTTTATATTTTGAATATCTATTTATATTAAATATCACTATTAGATACTAATCTCTACAAGTTAGGGGATGTATCATGTTTTAATTTTGTAGCAATTTAATAAGTATTTAATTGAATTGAATGTTTTTATGTAGATACTGAACTTCCTTAAAGTGAGGTATACCTTCACTTTAAAATATCATGGTGAGCAATATCCCACCACCTTCTACCATACATCTTAATCTAGTTTTTTTGATTTTAGATTTTTGAAAGGGTTCTTGAAAAGATTCCCTCAGGATCTGACTGGCCCAAGCGGCCAAGGTTCAAATTGTGCTTTTTTTTAAAAAAAAATTTTTTTTAGGTAGATTTGTGTGACCTATGGCTGTATCAACAAGGTTTCCTACTCACCTAAGGACATAAAAAGGCCCACTCATGTGGAATCAGAGTCCTAAGGTACCATAGATACCCCAAGATCATGTGAGCAATCCATCCTGCCCTTCTGACCAGACTGGTTCCCCCATTGGGGAGCGGGTATCCTAGCTGAGTGCTAAACATCCTGTGTTATGGCTTAATAAACCTTTTTAAACTGTTGAATGACTTCCAAGTTTCTCATTTCCTTTAGTAAAGCCCACCTCTAACACTGGGTAAAGAATAAATAACAGCCATAGAACTGGTAAAAAAAATTTTTTTTAAAGCATTCTTTGGGTAAGAGTTGAATTATCAAGGAAAGCTCATAAGATAATTTTTTCCCGATGGCCAAAGCTCTACTTATTGAAGTCCAATTCATCCTTCAAGACTTTACTTAAATAGTTCTTCCTCTATGAGACCTTCACTAGTAACACTAATTAAGAAGGATCCTCCTACCTTCTTCAGAAATCAAACAGCATTTTACTTATACTTTTCCTATATGGGGAGCCAAGTGTAAGTCCTTTGGGAGACTAAAGCAAGAGAAGGTCACTTGAAGGACTTAAGGGGACTTGACAAGGCCAGTTTCCCACCTGATAATTCATATTTGAGCTCCTTCAGATTATTAACTGACAGCTGACATGACTGAACATATTTTATTTTGAGATAGGATGTTTTAAAAAATGAAAACAAATAGCAGAATAGGCCTTGACTAATACAATAAGGAAATGTCATAGTCTTGGTTATACTTTCTGTACTTTTTTGGCATCTATGTAATATATAACAAAGAAAAATATGCTTATTATGGGACATAAAAGGGAAACTCTAAGGAATAAAGTCAGTTCAAGATTTAAGTTTGAACTTGTCTGAACCCATTCATCTTTATTTCACTCATTGCTTCATCCAGCACTCATGCAAATTGCTAGCATTCCTGTGCATTTGAAATTCTGTATTAGAATAATTTGTGTATATATACTTTGCTTTTTCTTTTGAAATCTATATCCCACATAAGATTATATAAGCCAACTCAACTAGTGAAATTTCAAAAATTCTACTCAGCAGTCTATTGTATAAAATAAAACTCAACTTTTTGACCTATATAAAAGTTACTCTATGTTGCACATTATTAATTAGTAATTATCACTAGATGCTTTTGCATCAAAACAATTGTATGTTGGTCTGTTTTGACAGTGAAGTCTTGTCATTCTTACATTTCATTCTATTATTCTGATGATGACATTGATTTTCTATGCATTTTTGTATGCTCTAAAGCATAAATTCCATCTCTTTGGTGGTGTAATTAAGTGTTGATTTGTGTGCTGCATTGCTGACTCATTTCCAAAGGACATTCTTTTTTATATCACAGAAACTTTTTCCCTTGGATTCTCTTTCCACTCTCAGATTATTTCACCCACTGGAAATACTTTCTAATTCTGAGACCACACCTTTTAATTGTAAACTCCTTGAAGGCAGGGATTATCTTTCAGCTTCTATTTATATTCTTAGCATTTAGCACAGTGCCTGATTCATAGAATATGCTTGATAAATGCTTGTTGATTGACTGGATTTTTGCTTTTTATGTTGATTCTTTTTTGTTACTCTTCCTCCCCACCAGTACAAATCATTATTAGTATACACATGTACATACACATATACATGCATATATATGTATATATGTACATATAGTTATATATCACTAATATAGGAAACTATTCAATTTTTTGAAAGATAGACTTAAAATCCCCTGGAATTTTTTTAAAGTATTTGCCAATTCTATCAGTAGCTAAATATCACATAAATCTTTCCTGTTCTTCTTATGACTCGGATCATTAACTTTTATCTTCTCATCTATTATAATTGGTGATTAATGATGATATGATATAATTACATACATAATGATAGTGCCACTAGAGCATAGCATACCTTAGACTGAGAGATTGCTTCCATCAGAATCTCTCATTACCATGCTAGCTAGAATTTTGATTATTTCAGACTATAGCCAGAAAAGAAAATAATTAAAAAAGAGATTGTTAATTATACAAACTCTTTTAGAAGGGATAAGAGAGAAGTTTTAAAAAAAGGAGTAAAGGGAATGATGTTTTAAAAAAAAGGAGTAAAAGGAATATTTTTAGACTATCTTTGCTGTATAAAAGCAATTTGTCCAATTGCTCATTTAAATCAAACAACCAGTCAATTCAATGCAAAATAAAGATTAGTTATTGAGATTATGTGATCTAGAATCAGCAGTAAATTTAGTCATATTATTGGTTGCAAAATCATTGGATCACATATGTATGTGAGTATATTATCTCTCTCTCTCTCTCTCTCTCTCTCTCTCTCTCTCTATATATATATATATATATATATATATGTATACATGTGCTCCATTATCAGAACCTTAAATAGTACCTTTCTTCAAGGGGCTTAGATCCTATTTAGGGACCTATTTTTAGCTGCTTTAAAAATAATGAAGTACAAAATGAAATTGTAAAAAGTTAAAATAGTCTAAATTTTAGATCTGTAGTTTTGCTGGGGGTGTGTACTATTTTTTACAAATATTTATATAAAAGGATTAATTGGATGATTGCATTTAATAAGAAGCTAATGAATAATCAAATTGGTTATAGTTCAGTAGTAAAAATACAGAAGGCTTTTGTTATCCAGTGATTTTAATAGAACTATCCACCCACACCCAACCATATACATGCATGCATAAGTATTGAGTTATAGTAGCACCATTTTTGTCTGTTGGGGAAAAAAAATCTTTAAATCTTGTGAATAAAGTTTCATTTAAAAAAATCCTCTACTAGACGCCTACCTTAATGAAAAATTTTGTTACTATTACAACAAACATTCCTATAATGTGAAAGACATTAGAAACTCAATGCTTTTAAGAAGCTTCCTTTTGTAAAACATGAAAATACAGGACATTTTAGCTTAAGGATCCTTTGATCTCTCTGTTCAGAGTGAGGCCATACTATTAAGGTGAGTATATTTAAATGATATGTTCTTTTTTCCCTACTAGCTCTATAGTCAATTATAGGGTAGAAAGTTAATATTGTTTAATTATCCATTCACTACATAAAAATAGAATGTTAAAACAAAAAATGTCAGAGACAATCTGATTCAGCTCCTTCGTTTCAAACGAATTGACAAGGGAACTGAGGCCCAAGGAATATCATATTGCTAAACAACATCTTGTAATTTGAAGACAGTATAATGTAGCTATATGAGCTTACACTTTGATCAGGGCACTAACAGTACCATAATATTTCATAATCAAGTATTGGAGAGTATTTATTAACAATACTTCAAGTGGATTAACAAATATTGTTGGAGGAGGAAGATAGGGAAGAGTGGGGAAGAAGAAGGCCATGGTGTGTAAAGAAGTGTGAGAGAAAAGGCAATAATATAAGTGAGTATGTAATCAGTGGCAAATGTGTGCTATGGACAAGTGATGCCATAGGAATTCAGATGATGCAAAGGTCAGTGTAGGCTGCATTAGGCAGGGAAGGCTTTACAGAGGAGACAGACTTTATACTAAGTCTTACATGTATTGTGTTTCAATAGGCAGAAGAGAGTGGAATAGAAATAGTGTATAGTTTGGTAGGGGTAAGGGATAGGGCAGGAAATGAGGAATATATGTTAGAAAAAGATACATGAAAAATATGTGTGTATATGGTTGTATATGTATTTTATTGTTGAGTTGTTTTAGTCATGTGCTGTGCTTCATGACCCCATTTGAGTCATTTGGGGAGGTTATTTCTTGGCAGAAATACTGAGATTTTAAAAAAATCATTTCCTTCTTCATCATATTTTACAAATAAGGGAACTAGGCAAATAGAGTTAAGTGACTTGTCAGGGTCAGACAGCTAGTAAGTGTCAGAAGCCAGGTTTGAACTAAGGAGGATGATTCTGATTCCAGGCATGGCACTGTCCACTGTCACCTACCTGACCCTAGTATGTTTATACACTTATGTGTATATATATATATATATATATATATATATACATATATTATATGAATTATATATACTTGAATAAATACTAAACACACATCTTTTTTTCTTTCTTCCTTATTCTTTTCTTTCTTTCTTTCTTTCTTTCTTTTTTCTTTCTTTCTATCCATCATCTAACAGTGCTTAACACAATTTTAGTTCTGTAAAGTTTTCTTATTGTGTTTGGAATTATTCAAGATAAGGGTAGATATGAAATCTATAGCCATATTTTAGTGATTGAAAACTAGGCAAAGAAATTGTTATGTAAATGTTATTTGCCATTGAAATTCTATCCATGCCTTTCAGCATTCTTTTCCTCTTTCATCCAGACCCCTCTTCACCAGGGATCATCACTCTACATCATAGGAATCCACTCTTCTTTGACAGAATTTAATACATCCTCTGGGATCTTTTCTTGGTCAAACATGTTCTCTACATGTGTGCCTCCCATGTGTATTAGGAGTAGGAGACATAATGGTTTCTTTTCACTTTATTTGCTATGCTATTAGATTGAATGTTTTTATTTGTTTTCATGCTTTGAACTAATAATATGTCCTCTGGCTTTCTAATAAAAGTTAACACATTGGTGGGACTAATGAAGTTTTAATTGGCTGCTGATTTCAGACTGTCTCAAAATTGGGGTAGTTTTCCTGGCAGCTCATGGACTACATATATAACAAAAATCCATTCGCTTACCTATAAGAGGGAAGTTCAGATCTTTCTCATTAAGAGCCTTGTTACTCTTTGCACAAATGTTCTAAAAAATGTGCTATCTGATTTCTAAGGCCATAATAGATTTATAAATAGTCAATTAGAATAGGAGGAGATATTAGACAGATGTTACTTAAGCAAGAAACTTTCACTTCTCATAGAACCTCCCAGCTAAAAGATGGAGGTTCTCTGGTTCAAAAGCCATCTTTTATACATGATTATTCAGTTTTAGAAAGGGGAAGTAATTTGCTTCAAATCACCTAGTTATTTAGTGGCAGAATTAGGACTTAGATTAAGTCCCATGACTTGTCCTCTAATATTTTTCTTATTATAAGCCACATTGCTTCTCCTGAAAGTGAGGGAAGAGACAGAAAACAAACAAACAAACAAAAATCTCCAAATCACATATTCGTACCCCCTCCCCCCAAAAAACCCCACAATATAGGTCCAAATGGTGTAGGGATGAGAAACATATCTAGTTTAATATAAAAATAAATATTCATATTTATGTAATTAAGGAAAAGTCAAATTACGTTGACTGGTTCCTCTGTATCCTGCAATGAATAGATTGAAAGCTGTCCTTAGAGTTAGGAGTCCTTATCTTGAAATCCCAATTTGAAACGTACTGTTATGTGACCCTGAATTTGTCAATTAAATTCTCAATGACTGAGGAATTTCTCTAAAACTACAACTTTTACAATAAGTAAAAGTCCAGTCCACACTGATAGAGTGAGTTCCATATAATTCTTCCTGCCAGTGGAGGGTGAGGTATTGAATTTTAACTCTGTTAGCAGTCTGATAAAGCCTGGAAATTCCTCCTTATAATATTTCTAAAATGCATAAAATAAAATACTTAGAAATTAAAAGGAAATCAAAAGCCTCTCCTTGATACCAAATGAAATCATAGGATTTTTAAAAAAAATTTCCTTTGTATGAAGGTATTAAAGTGTGCCATCCCTTTTAGAAATATATGTACCAGTGATAACCAGATGAAAGAAAATTAAAAGTTTTGGTATTTTAGGGGATTTATTCTTGTTATCTGGAAACATCCTCTTTAACAAATCAAGATGAATGGGAGAGTGCTGCAGAATTTTTTTTCCTCTGTAATCTTGTTATAATCAAACTTTATATATATAAAAAAGCCTCACATCAAACATCATGCATTAGTGTGAATATAAGTCACCAAGGAAATCTAGGTTTCTGGCTGATTCCCATACTGTGTGCTGCTGTGCTGTGCCAATAGGGCATATGTTAAAATAAACACTGGTTCTCTCCCAAGCCTCATAACAGAAAGATGGCTAAGCAGGTGGTTGAGCTTTTTATTGATCAAGTGGTAGACATTCATTGCATTATTGAAGAATGTGGGGAGTGAACAAGAAGGGGGTGCTATCTATTTGTACTATCTCTGTGCTGCACTTTACAAATCCCAAAAGCAGTTACTTAATGTATAAAGAGCTGACAAATTAGTAATAATGGACCAGACTTTCATCTTATCCAATTGTATGCATGTTAGTCTCTATTGAGTTACATGGCATAAGAATCTCACCTAATAACAGTAATAAATAATGAAGTAATTTCCATGCCAGCTGTTAAAGGTTTTTTTGCTCCTAACCAAAGTTTTATGTCATTGCCTTTCTACCTACAGGAAACAATGACATTCTCAAAAGTATTTTAAAAGTCTGCACTTTTTTATTTTTTATTGCCTTGGTTTTTTATGAACTGTCTCAGGGTTGAAATTTTAGCCCCTTGAGAATAGAAAGTGTGTTCAAAGCAGAATTGTTTTTGGAGGTAGATAAGAAGTTGGAGAGAGAGAAAAGCCATTGTTTACATCCGTCTCCCAAATCCCCCTTGTCCTTGTTACCTCTTACTTGGTTTTTTGTTTTTTTGTTTTTGTTTTTGTTTTTAAAATTCTACACAGGAATAATAATCAAGCCAATTTACACATGTACAAAAAACAAAGCAAAACCAAACCTATCCTACCTTCTTCTCAAAAGTTCATAAGGCAAATAGATGTGAATGTGACTTACTAATTAAAGCAAAAGGTCATATCCTTTGGACAATCATACTGTTTTATTATGAAGGACAAAGGTAGTTGCTTAGACAACAGAGCAATCTTACTCTGGGTAGTTTCTATACATATTATATATTTTCTGATCCTTTGTATCCCCAACTACAGTGCTACAAGGAGGAATAAGGACTCTTGGTCCTAAGAGATTCTTTAATGAATGGAAGAAAAAATCCTGGGCACCTTTCCTGTCTCTAGGAGTTATTCTCAGGTGCAGGACACCAGTTTTCCTTGAAGAAACATAAGTAGGGCAAGAAGACTAGGATTTGCCCTAGGGGCCCAATTCAAAGACTTGTAGCACTTGCAGTATTTCAACTGGTTGAAATAATTAAGCCTACTATCTAGTTAGCACAAATAATTAGTTATCATAGAAAGCTACCTGGTAGATAGTAGTGTGAGCGTCTTCCTTTGCTCTTCCCTGTGTCCCTTACTTAACTGAGGGCATTTTTACTTATGGCCTGACTTTGTAATGCCAGAGAAACTGAGGCAGGAGAGAGATTAGAGAGCTTTTTAATATTTTATTAATTGGAGAGTATAATTGACTGAACAGGACTCTCATCTCAAATTATCCAGTCAGACAGAGATAAAGATAAACTGGGACCAAGGAATCCATGTTGGTCCCAGGGCTGGAGTAGACTGTCATCTCAAGGAATCCAGCATCTCGCATACAGACTCCAGCAATGAATAGGAGAAACCCAACTTCTTAAATACCTTTTAGAAACAAAGAAGAGATAAGAAGCATGGGAAAACTTCTGTCAGGATGGGGGGAGATCATAAATCCTAAAAGCCCAGGGATAGGATGTCTGAATACACAGAGATAAAGATATCAGTGAGGTATTTTAGAGGGATATTGTAAATTCTTGAGAACAGGAAAGAGTCAGGAGTTCCACTCTCTTGTTTATCCTGCTTGTGCTAACAATTTATAACTTTAGGGCAAATGGTTCCCAATCTTAATGGACCAGAAAGGGGGTGGGGTTAACAGTTTAGGGGATTGAGAGAACAGTTAAGGAAACTGAGACAAGGGAAACTAGTGCAGGGAAACCAAGTCAGGACAGTTAAAGAGAACTGTGGCATAACAACCTAAGCATAGATAAGGGTATTTATTAGGGATTCAAAAACTCCTAGTTACATAGTGTTGGTACTTTGATATTAGATATCAAAATAACAACACTATATTTGCTATAATTTATATATATATTTATATAATATATTTAATGATGGTTCCTCTTGTCTCTCATCTACCAGAGTAAATAAAAATTCTTATAAATATTTCTTTTGTAGTAGGGATATGAATCTTTACCCTTTTGGACTTACTTACTTTCTCCCACTTCCATTTCCATGCTTCTGTGTCACAGGCAGTTGAACAGGAAGCAGCTGCTATCTCTGTCCCTCCAGCAATCACCATTTTGTTTCCATTATTTTTTCTAATTGAGGCAGGCTAATTTGCATTGCCTGACTCAGTGATTGCTGAGGAAAGTGGTTAGAGGGAATAGAAGAAAATTCTCAGAATCTTAATACTCAGTGCAATGTGTTGAATAAGTAGGAAGCACCTAGCCTGAGACTTGGCAAAAGAGTAGGCACATGGAAAGATTGCCTTAATTCAGACAGAGGTGAGAATTGGACATTTTGTGAAGCCCCAGAATGAATTACTAATGATATCTTAGTTGCCAAATCCAATGGCCTTTTCTCCTCAATACTCTTTTCTCTTTAGGTTTTTGGGATACTACTCTCTCTGATTCTGGTCTTGTTTAACTGACTGCTCTGTCTCTGTCTCCAGATCATACTCTCTAACCATAGGTGTCCCTCAAGATTCTATCCTGAGCCCTCTTTGCTTCGTTCTCTAAGCTACTTCCATTGGTAATCTCTTTAGCTCTTGTGAACTTATTTACTATCTCTACACTAAGAATTTTCAAATCTATCTTTTCTTCCCCCAACTCTGCTGATTTCCAGTCTTGCATATCTAATAAGTCTTTCAAATACTCCCAAATTAGACATGCAGTAGAAATCTTTATCACATGTCCAAATGGAATTCATTAACTTTCCCCTTATACCCTTCCCCTACCTACACTCACTATTGCTACAGCTCTTCCTTCATTTTCAAAGAGAACCAGTGATCTTATGAGTGATGTCTTGAGTTGTACTAAGTTATTAATTGCATTCTTCCAAAGTCATTGAAGTCAAGTGACAAGACAAAAGTCAATGACTGGAGGTGGCCCAGGAGGCAGTCGATGAGATTAAAGGTCTCTTTAATGTGTGACTAAACTCTAAGAGCTCCACAGAGCCTACTTCAGGGTGCTGGAATAAATTGTTTTTTTTTTTTTTTTTTAATTTTCCATTTCTCCTGGGAAAGTCTTCACATGTTTAGGGTAGACATGCCCTTGATTCACCAATGGGTTTGAGTTCTATCAGTTACCTCTAACCTAGTTTAGTCCTTCTAATAAAATGGTTTTTACAGAATAGAGCTGATGCACTTGCTACAGTTTCTTGGAACTATAAGTGAAAGTTTAAAGACAGGTGGACACCAAAGTTAGATGAGCACCCCTGAAAAGGACTTAACAAGCCTTCACGCCAGAGATGCTAGTCCTCCCTATGGCTTCTCCATTACTATAAAGAACCCACGATCCTCCCACTCTCTCAGGCTCACAGCCTAGAAGTCACCCTCATGTCTGTTGTCAAAGCCTGCCTATTTCACTGTTGCAGCATCTCTTGAATACACTAATCCCTTCTCTTCTCTGACACTGCCAGTTTTCTAGTTCAGGCTCTCATCACCAAACACCTAGATTATTGCAATATCCCATTGGAGAGTCTGCCTGCTTCAAGTCTTTCCTCACTCCATTGTGCCCTTTATTTGGCTACTAAAGTGATTTTCCTAAAGTATAGGTCCAATTATGTCATCTCCCTACTCAATAAACTCTAGTGATTCCCTATTTCCTTCAAAAACAAGTAACATATATTCTGGCATCCAAAGCCTTTCATAGCTTAACTTCATCCTACCTTTCCAGTTTTCTTACACTACTTCTCAGCCCATACTGCTGTTGGGCTCCATCCCTTGACTCAAGCATCTTCTCTGGCTCTTCTTTAGAAGTAGAATGCTCTTGCTCTCCTTAGCTCTGATTACTGACTTCTTGGATTTTTTTAAATCCCAACTAAAATCTTATTTTTTACTGGAAGACTTTTCCAACTCCTCTTATTTCTTGTGACTTCCCTCTGTTAATTATTTCCTATTTATTCTGTGTATAATTTTCTTTAAATGTATTTGTTTGCATGTTGTCTCTCCATTAGATTATAGATTCCCAACCTTTCAGGAGGGAGAGCAGATGCAGTCTTTTACCTCTTTGTATCCCTAACATTTATCAGAGTACCTGGCACATAATAAGAGCTTAATACATATTTATTGATTGAGAGGTTATTATAGTTATCTGACAAATTGTGTATATGAGTGTGTGTGTGTGTGTGTGTGTGTGTGTGTGTGTGTGTGTGTGTTGTGTGTGTGTGTGAAAAGAACCAGGAGCTCAGGTGATGAATATAAGCATAGTGATGTTGTTGGGTCAGTTCATCAAAGGTCTAATGCCTCTTTCTTGTTTGGAGATATGGGTATCTTCTGATCTAGCTAAATTCAGAGTTCATTATTAGAAGGTCAGTCACTGTGAAGGTTTTCTGGAGGCAGCCTTAGTCTCAGTTGAAATAAATAATTACTCCAAAATGCAGCCAGCTGGTAAAAATGCAAACGTTTATTTCTCCTTCCAAAATAGCCAGGTTAGTTGAGACCTAACTCTCTGCTTGAGCTCTAAGAGATCTTGCAGCTTTGTGCTTCGTTTCTGCCTCTGATTTCTTCAGCCTCCAGCCAGCACCAAGGTAGAAGACACAATGAATCTCTCTTGCCTCGAAGATAGGGCTTATAGGCTTTCTTCCAGAGTGTCCTGTGGCCCTGAGAGCTTCTTGCTTATATGTTGTGTACTGAGTACACACCCATCATTATATCACTGTGAATCCATTATTTGTTGTAGGATTAAATCAGTGCTAAACTAGATTTAACCATTGTGTCTATCAATTCCACTTAGTACCTTGTTTCAAGTTCTGGCCCAACATATCTCTTTCTAAGATGAAATCAATTCCAATGGCTTAACAGTTTGTAACGATTCCAACAAGTCACAGCTAACATACTTGGAAAATCACTCACTTTTGGAAGTACCTAATTCAATATTATAGATCATAAATTATAGAATGTTAGAGGTAAAATGTTTCTTAGTATAACAGATGAAGAAGATGAAGTATTTAAATATTAAAGAAATTGCAAATGGGTAAAGAATACTGTTTTTGGAATCAGGTGGCCTAGGTTCTCAACCCAGCTCTACTATATTTTATGTGGCTTTTATTTTTACTCTTTGGAACTGAATTTATTTGGCAATAAAATGAGACATATATATTCTTGATGTTTTTTGAGATCCCTTCCAGTATGAAATCTATAATATGATGATCCATAAGAATGTGTGAGTTGTAAACTTAGGAGAATGAACCAGATGATCCCATAAAGTTTTTTGTATGAATACCTAGAATCTGGCTCTCCCAGATTTCCATTCTATTCTCTTTCCAGGACATAAGTTTCTCAGAAAATTGAAACATGTCTCTCCTAGCAAAAATGCACTTCAGAAGATCATGGATTTAAATCACATTTGAGTAAGGAACCAACATGGGACCTATAGAAGTAGGTAATGGACTCTAAGTAATGGACAGAATAAGTGGAAGAGAGGACAATAGGAACCAACATCTTCATATGGCCTTTCTTTCTATGAACCTAGACTGAGTTTGAATCTCTGATTTTATCAGAATATGAAACTGCCAGTGTCAACACTCACTCTCACCAGAAAGCAAATCATCTATAACTTACTGGCTAAATCCTCAGTTCTTACCTAAGATTCATAAAGATTTGGCTAACATACCAATGACCGCACAGCTAATGAGTATCAAAGGCAGGATTTAAATCTAGATCTTCTTAACTTGGCTTTATATTCACTCTCATACTATCTCTCTGTCTCTCTCTATACATACATACAGATACATATCTATATCTATATATATAGATATAGATATAGATAAATAGATAGAAAGATAAAGTTTTTAGTCAGAGTTAACTAAGATAGACTCTGTACACAATATTATTTTCTTTTCTCTTTTATTATAACCAATAGCTTGAGATGAAGGAATGGAGAGGGAAGATACAAAGGAAGTAGTATTACTGGTTACATTGTTATTCCTCATATTTTAAAGATCATTTTAAATGATATTATATGATATAAATACACTAAAATACATCATTTGAAAATGAACTAATTGATAAATGCATGATGTCTTAAGCTAATTATTATTAGCAACTCTGATTATATTACTGTATTTCCTTGTGTTCACATATGAAAAATCAAAATTTTTTCTCCTTTCGTTCATTCCATAACTCCTCCCCCCATTATTGCTCCTCCCAGCTGCAAGTTAATAGAAAGCAGTAACATACTTATTTCTGAATCTTTTGAATGTGTATGTGTGTTTAGGTTCAGGATATTACATTTGGGGATCCATGGATTATTTTATTCAGTCTATTTGGAATTTAGGAAAGCAGGAAACATATTTAACTCTTAATCATCATGGGAATAGGTCACATAACACACAGTCAGGAACCTCTCATAACAAATTAAATATAGCCAGGTGTGAAGGAAAATTAATTCCATATGTTTCAAAATAACTTCAGCAGGTAGAATTTCACTAGAAACACATAAATGCAAAAAAAAGAATTACTTTCACTTAAAAATTTATTAAAATACAAGTATGTCTGCCATCTAAAGAATATCATTTGGTGTTGCAAATATAATATAAGTAATCATTCATAGTACTTTGTTCACACTGAGACTTGTTTCTCCACATGTTCAGCTTATGTCCCTCTTCTATCATAATATAAAATATTTATTGAGTCTCTACAAGGTGCCTGACACTGAAGTAGGTGCCACCGACAATTCCATGCTCTTGATGGCATTAACTAACTATCCTGTGGCTTGTATATGATCTGATTATGCAACTAGAATTCCATTCCAACATGATAGAGGAGATAGCTAGCTAAGTGGGAAAAAAGAAAAAAGGAAGAAAGGAAAAGAAAGAAGGAAGGAAGGAAGAAAGGAAGAAAGAAAGAAAGAAAGAAAGAAAGAAAGAAAGAAAGAAAGAAAGAAAGAAAGAAAGAAAGAAAGAAAGAAAGAAAGAAGGAAGGAAGGAAGGAAGGAAGGAAGGAAGGAAGGAAGGAAGGAAGGAAGGAAGAAAGAAAGAAAGAAAGAAAGAAAGAAAGAAAGAAAGAAAGAAAGAAAGAAAGAAAGAAAGAAAGAAAGGAGGGAGGGAGGGAGGAAGGAAGGAAGGAAGGAAGGAAGGAAGGAAGAAAGGAAGGAAGAAAAGGGAGGGAGGGAGAGAGGGAGGGAGGAAGAAAAGGGAGGGAGGGAGGAAGGAAGGAAGAAAAGGGAGAGAGGGAGGAAAGAAGAAAAGGGAGGGAGGGAGGAAAGAAGGAAGGAATGAAGAAGAAAAAGAAAAAAGGAAGGAAGAAGAAAAGAAAAGAGGGAGGAAGAAGAAAAGAAAAGAGGGAGGAAGAAGAAAAGAGGGAGGAAAGAAAGAAGAAAGAAAAAGAAAGGAAGGAAAGAAGAAGAAAGAAAATAATGTATTAAACCCTGATTTGTTTTATTTGTTTGTTTATTCTTTTGTTGCCAAGCACTGGAAATATAAATACAAGGGGGAAAAAACAAACAAACAAACAAATAAAATAGTCCCTGTCCTTGAGTAGCTTATATTCTATCAGGGAAGACAATAAATGAAAGGTAGTTAAAAAGTGGTGGAAGCAAGAGAAAAAAGAAAAGGAGGAAAAGCAGAAAGATTGCCAGAATTAAAGAAGGCAGGGAAAAGGAAAGAATATAAGAGAACAGTTAGAAATTTCTAGTTCTATGCCCTTTGCTAGTCAGATAGTTACATATTCCTGTGATCTAGCCATTTCCTAACCTATTGCTTGATTTTAGTATCAGTCCTGAGCCTGCTTTGCTCAGCTCAGTGCCCATTATTTGCTCATTCGCCTACCAAGAGCTTCCCTTGATATCACATCGCCCAGCTGCCCTTTTGTTTGGCACATTATACATCATCTAATCACTGCCATGGCCTGCTTCCAACACTTTTTCACTATTAGAACTTAAGTTCGTTCTACCATTTCAAACATGGAGTTTTGCTTCCTATGAATTGTATTATCTAGTCAATCTGATTAAGTGATGAATGCTGCTTGAATACCAGCACTAGGATGTCCTTGGTCCTTCGGGGTATTCATAAGTAAACATGAGTTATAGTTTGTATTTCTTTGTTCCATTTTTTGGGGGAAAAATCTGTGTATGGATTAACAAGGCTTAGGGAAAAAAGAAACAAAGATTCAATAATTTAGTTAGTATGGGGTCTATCATGCTGGAAAGATTTCCAGTATTTCCCTAAAATAGGCTATGCTTGCTGTCTGATTACTGGTCTAGATAAGTACAGAAAATCTCCTTACCAGGCTGCTTACTTGCTAATGAATGCTTCAATTGTGATAGCCAATAAAAAATGACCTTGAGTACTTTACAACAATTTCTGTGGTGATAGTAATTGAACGGTAGAAAATATGGCAGTGTCAAAAATTTGTCTTTATTATTACACACACACACATATATGTACTTATACATGTGGTTAAATATATATGTGCACACATATACATATGTATATTATAAAATACATGCTATGTATTAATATAATTCTATAGATAGTGTGTATATATACATATATATCTATGTGTTATATATAGCGCTTTTATTACTCTTAACTATTAGATACCCATCCAATCAATAGATATATTTCTTAGAGGAATGGAATCTTCTAAGTCTAGATATTCTAGCTATTAAAAAAAGAAGATAAAAGGAAATGGAAGTTAAATAGAAGGATGATTCACAAATTCCCCTTGGAAAAATAACTAAAGGGTTAATGGAGTTGGTTTTATTATGTATCATAAGGTAACAATAAGTATATTTTCAGGGCATTATTGGTCACTTTGTATTACAGTATTCATGATCAGTATTTGCAAAAAAAAAAGGGGGCATCTTGAAAATAATTGCAATTTATGTGCCAACATTTGTTGTAGAGTATGAAGGGGAAAAAATCTGTGAAGATTTGACAAATTAAATTAGCACAAGCTTTTATTCTTAATGACTTTGATGCACAGGTGGATATAGCAGAGCCTGGAGAAACATATGTTAGAAATCCATATGGAGGGAGAAATAAGAGAGCCCAAAAGCTTATCAACAAAAAATAAGCCTCATATCTATGTATCATATATAATTTCTTCAAAAAAAATTAATTAGGGCATAGTGAACATCAAATAATAGAACAAAAGTGAGTTCATTATCTTAATGACCAAGAAATAGTTTATTACTGTAAAGAAAGAAAATAATCCACAATTCATTTTTCTCTGTATCACTGATCCCTGACTTGTTCTAGCCAAAATGAAAAGTAATACAATCATGGAAGAAAGATGAGAAACCAAAAGATCCTAGATATTGGCTTAGTTCCCTATGCATGTTTCCATATCATGAGAAGACATTAGGAAGGAAGGAAGGAAGAAAAGAGAAGAAGGGAGAAAATAAAGTTTTATAATGTGCTTACTACAAGCCCGGTTTATGCTAAGAGTTAAAAATAAAAACAAAAGCAAAAAGAAAGGCATTTCCAGCTTCAAAGAGCTAACATTTAATGGGAAAAGATCACCCATAAAAGGGAGCAGATAAGTACTGAAAAAGAGGAGGGATAAAAATACCTGGATTGGAGGCATAATTTTGAAGTCCAGAAATTCAAAGATAGATTCAGGAGGAATCAGGTCAGTTTGGGACCTTTCACAAAATGGAGGCTCCAGGAATAATTTACCCATGGGAGAAGTCAGTAGGATGATTCTATGGTGAGAAGGTCTCAGAAACTGAGAGAAGTTCACATATTCAGCAGAAGAGATATGGTAATGAAGGGAAACATTTATCTGGACTATAAACTTATTTGTAAAAACTTAGAGAAGAATGATATGAGATTGTAAGAAACAACTTTTTAAAAAATTGATTAGGGACCCAACTAGACAAGTTTACCTTAGGAACATCTAAAGATGTATCTAGGATAAAAAAACCAAATAGATTAAGATAATGAAAAAGATTAGTAAACTTTTTTTTTGCATAAAGTATTTTCATAATCAAGGACAGTGACTTCATACATTTGGACTTCAGCATCCTGGTCCTAGATCTATTGAGTGAAGAAATAGATATGTCCCTAATGAAAGCAAAAATTGGAACAGCAGATGGACTATATAAACTACAAAGAGAAGGTCTCTTGTAAGTGACATAATTAAAGACTTCAAGAGACTAATTTTCTAACCATCTGATTAATAGAACATCACAAAGGTATACTAAATAAGAAACTGTTCTTTACCCCCAAAAGACCAAAGACCATCAGCAACTAACAAATTTTATAAACATTTTGCTATTTTTGCCAAATTAAAAAAATCTATCTTGCATTGTGGGCATCTTTAATAAGATGATGACAATAGACCAGATAAAGTTTCACATATATTTTGCAGTATAGTATATCTTTAAAGTCATGAGATCAGCTGAAAAAATATATGGAGAATAAAAAATGCTGATGTACCTTTTTTGTTAATTATAAACAAATATTTGATTTGATAGAGTAAATAGATGCCTTAAAAGTTCTCTTCTCAGTGTTTATCATGCATATGTCAAAAATCATGTAAGATAAAAATAAATCTGAAAGATATAAATAAATGTCTTTGGTTATATTAGATTCTGAAAACTCTTTGCTAATTCATATTAAGTAAGGCATAAAATATAAATGTATGCTCCCCAACATTTTTATGACACTCATAGGGAATATATAATACAGAATACAAATTGAAAAAAAATTATGTTTAAATAGTTTGGTCCTCCTTTTGCTCCTATTCATTAATGATAATCTGCTAGTTGCAAAAAACACTGAAATATTACAGAAACTTTAAAATGAATCCATAATAATTCAAAAAATTTTGATCTGTCTACCCAGCAGGAAAAATGAAGAATGACCATTGTCTGTTGGAGGATAGTCTATATAGATCCTACCCATCAATTTATTTATGTTGTGTAGATACTACAAATAAACAGTGAACTGCCCAAAGATGAACAAAAGGAAGGTGTAGATTGGATTGGCTTTGAGAAACTGCAGTGTAATTAATGTCTTCAGACTTCACACAAAAATAAATATACATCATTTAAACAGCATTAGTCTTCTAGCATTAGTCCTGTGAATCAAAAAATAGAGAAACCAATTAATTAATATTTATTAAGTATGTATTATGTGTCAGATATTGTACAGAGTCCTGGAGATACAAAATGAGGTAGACAATAGTTTTTACCTGAAAGGAGCTTATAACATGAGTGAGATAATTTGCAAACAAATATATACAAAGTGAGTTATATGCAGGATAAATAGGAAATAATTAATAAAAGGAAGACACTGGACTTAAGAGGGGTTGGGGAAGATTTTTTGGAAACGGTGGGATGTTAGTTGGAATGTAAAAGAAGCCTTAGAAATCAGTAATAGAAATAAAGAAGAAAGAATTTTCCAGGAATGAGAGACAGTGAGAAAAAAATACCTGGAATTGAACAGTGGAGTAGCTTGTTCATATGGAATGGCCGGAAGCCCAGTGTCATTAGACTGACTATATGTAGAGGACTAAGGTGTAAGAAGACTGCAAAGGTAGGAGGAAACTAGACTATGAAGGAATTTCGATGGTAAATGGAACATTTTGTATTTGTTCTCAGAGACAATAGAAAACTGCTAGAATTTATTAAGCAGGGGAATGATATGATTAGATTTCAATTTTAGGCAAATCATTTTAAAGTCTGAATGAAGGATGGATTTGAGGGGAGAGAGATTGGAGATAGGCAGACTGCCAGATACTGTAGTAATTAAAGAGTGAAATGATAAGGCTTCCAATAAGTGGTCTTAGTGTCAAAAGAGAAGGGGGCTGGGAACAATGTTGAAAAGGTGAAATTGACAGGTTTTGGCAATGATTTCTATTGGGATTGAATGAGAGATTATGGGGAATCTGGATTCCTTCAGGATGACTCCCAAGTTATGAGCATGTGGAACAGAGAAGTTGTTATCTACAATAATAGGGAAGTGGGGAAAGATAATGAATTCTGTTTAGGACATATTAAGTTTAAAATGTCTACTGAACATCCAGTTCAAGATAGTTGAAAGGAATTGAAGATAGAAGGCAGGAGGTAAGCAAAAAAACACAATTGTTTCAGGAAAGGTAGATTTGAGAATCATCATCACAGAAATGGCAATTAAATCTATGGGAGCTGATAAGATCAGTGACTAAAGTAGGCTAGAATAAAGCTTCTTAAACTCTGGGTCTTGACCCCAAATGGAGTTGTGTAATTGTAGTGGTCACAAAATTATGATTTATTATCAGTAGATATTTTTGTATACCTATTTTATATGCTTATATACTTGGGGTCATATAAAAATTACTCAGACAAATAGGGATTCCTAATAGAAAAAGACTAAGAAGCCCTGGTCTAGAAGGAAAGGAGGAAAGGGCCTAGAACAGAACCCTGAAAGGCAACTATGGTTAGTAAGTGCGATTTGTAAAAGGATTTAGCAAAAGAGACAGAAGGAATGGTCAGATAGGTAGAAGGAGAGCCTAGAAAGCTTGCCTAGAAAGATTGGATTGGTATCCTGAAAACCTAGAGAGAAGAGGATTTCACCGAGGAGAGAGTGATCAATACATTTCAGAAAATTCAAGAGAATCATGTGTAGAGGGCTGAACTCTGAAAAAGTGTACTTGAATCAGACAGCAGAGAGACTTTAGGCTCTGGACTTCACAATTCAAGATTCATCTTTGGCAAGCCTTGTGGCAGCTTGCTTGACTCCTTCACTTCTCCCCCTAAAGACCAAGGACTTTTATTGATCCTGACTCTGATTGATCCTGAGGCCCTCCAGAGAGCTAGTCCCGACATTATAATGAGGCCTGAAGAAAAGTTATTGTATTTGGTAATTAATAAATGCTTAGTAACTTTGGAAAAAGAGTTTAAGTAGAATGATAAAGTTGGAAGCCAGATTGTAAAGAGTCAAGGAGAAGAGAAGAGAAAGTGGAGGCACCCATTGTATGAAACAATTTTTCAGAAGTTAGCTACTAAGGGCAGAAGAAATATAAGATAATAGAAAGGATAAAAAGATGAAGTGAGATAAGAATAGCCAAGAAATGAGTATGTTTATAGACAGTAGGAAATGAGTCAGTAGAAAGGGAGAGACTGAAAATAAGTGAGAGTGGTGATGACATAGGGAACAATTTGTTGGAGGAGATGGGATGTAATGGAATCACTTGAATAAGTATTGGGGTTAATAGCATTAATTGCCTTGGTAAGAAATAAGGCTATTCTATCACATGTAAAGAAGGAGAAGGCATTTACTATCACATGTAAAGAAGGAGAAGGCATCTATGTGAAAGGAAATGGGAAAAGAGAAGTTTAAAACATATGACTTAATTTTTTTTTCTGTAAGATATTAGACAAGATTCACAACTAAGAGGGAATTAAAATTGAAGACCACCTAAAGGATTGTGGAGAAGTTTGTGGTAGACTTGAACTTGCTGAAGGGCAAAAGAAATCATTCAAAAAGAATCTCAAAAAAAGATGTCATCAGAAAAATATATGATCACCACACAAGATGGGTTGGTAACATAGCCAGAGTAAAGTACAGATAGTGTATTCAGTGGTTCTCAAACTTTTGTTTTCAATATCTTTATCCTATTAAAAATTATTGAGGATCTCTGCAAAGAGTTTTTGTTTATCTGGATTATATTTATAGATATTTACTATATTGGAAATAAAAACTATTAAACTATAAAAACTATTAAAAACAGAAACTAGAGAGAGGCAATCTCAGACAGGCAAAAGATTCAGATAACCCTTAATAGGCAGGAGTGTGATCTTAACAGCTCTCATTTTTTATACCATTTTACTGTGTAAGCAGTATGGTACTCAACTTCAAATGCTTCCCAATTCTGAATTTCCCTTTTACTGTCAAGTAAAACACAATCCTCCCAGTCATCCTGGCTTGAAATCTAGGTATCATCCTTGCCTCTTCACTCTGTCTCACTCTCTGTATCCATTCTGTTTCCAAGCCTTGTGAATTTTATCTTCATACTATGTCTCATGTATGCCTCTCTCTCTTAATTATACTATTCTGGTTCTGAACTGCACCACTTTATGCTGTAACTATTGCAGTAACCTTCTGTTTGGTCTTCCTGACATGTCTCTCCCTTCCCCACTCCATCCTTCTCTCAGCTGTCAAAGTACTCTCCCTAAACACAGATATGAACAATCTTCTATTCAATAAGCTGTAATGGCTCTTTATTACCTTCAGGATCATATATAAAATCCTATATTGGGTATTCAAAGCACTTCATAATTTAGTCTCCTCTTACCTTTCCAGTTTCCTTTCACCTTATTCCCTCTTTTCCTTATGTGCTCTTTAAACCATGGATAATGACCTTCAATTCCTTACTCTGTGCATTTCCATAAATTCTCCTTCAAACTTACAATTCTTTTCCTTTTTGTCTTTGCCTCTTTCCCTACATGCCTTCCTTCTCATTCCAGCTTATAACTCATCTTCTACAAGATGTTTTTCTTGATCTCCCATGATACTAGTGACTTCTCTGGATCAATTATCTTAAATTTATCTTATGAGTACATATTTCATTTGCACATAACTATTTAAAGTCATTTTCCCCTTTTAAGCTGTAAGATCCCTGAGAGAAGTTATTATTTTTTTTAACCTTTTTTTGTATTCACAGTGCTTAGCACAGTGCCTAACACAATAGTAGGTGCTTGATAAATGCTTGTTTATTGACTACAAAACTTGATGAAAGTAAACATCTGTGACTATTAACCTAAGAGAATTGTGAAAAAAATGCTTTGTGAACATTAAGATCCCTATACAACTGTGAACTATTTTTACTTACATTAGTAGACTGATGTCCATTCTATTGTATGTTTTATAAACTGGAGATCCCAGGTCCCTGAGCAAGACTCTTTTTCCTTCAAACATTCTAAGAGTATCCTGAAGTGTTAGGGATATCTTCCTAATGTTGTCAGCTCAATTTATTCTTCCCAATAGCATCCTTATATTACATTTTGTATCTCATTTATATACTTAACAGCCTTTAGAAATTATGTCATCAATATAATTTAACTAGTTTATATCCATTAGCTTTTATGAAGAAATATTTATTGAGAAGATATAGCAAGAATAGAGTTACAAAACACTTTCTCCCAATATCCAGGAACACATTTTCCCCTATATTGCCTCCACCATTATAGAAAGAAGGCTCAAATGTAATTTAATAGCTATAAAACATTTACTTTACCAAGTTCACTTCCAAGTATAGGATAGATGATGGAACTTAATGTTCCAGAAAATGACATGTTGGATACTGATCTGTTTCACTGTTGGGATAGGATCCAAAAGCTCATCCTTGGGGCTATGCTGGCCAATAACTCAGTCATGGATTCCTAACACTGGACTTTTTGAGCTCTCACAAGATCATAGCCTAATATTTTCCACCTTCAGCACTCATTCACTTAAGAGTTAGAAAGAAAAAACATAGAAAGTGAAGAAATGAGGGTTCCATCTATAATACAATTTGTTTTCCTGAATGGGAAAATAGGCAAATGGCATCCAGAGACTTTTCTTATCATTGATACTACCTGGAGGCCCATAGCATTCCACGTTCCCTCCAAAGTATCCATGAAGAAAAGCAAGAGCTCTAGTCATTGAGGTCTTTGTATATATGTTCAGTTATAGCACAGAAATCAAGAAAGACACTCCTTCACCATGAAGAAGTACACAGGAACCAATAATAGCAGATGTGCCCAAATTCTGATGTCCACTTTGCTTATGTTCATAAAAACTGGGCTGTCATTGACCAGTCCTCATTATATCAGGTTATTATCTTATCAGTATTTTGTTTACTAATATATTAATCTATCTGCTGATATTTGAACTTTTTTTTCTAAAAGTTAGCTTTGGGCTTTATCAACATAAATGTTAAAAGTGCTTTTACATAATTTCTCATGGGTTATTTCTTATCATTGGAATGTTCTTGGTAATAGCTTTGGCAGTTATGTTAATGTTGTAATAATAGAAGCCCAGAAATGGTTATGAATGAAACCCAATGTTTTACAGAAGCTAAAATGAATGGATGCATTAAGCACTGGCCCTACAGGAAATCAAGAAGTCTCTTATTGATTTGAGTGCTTGTTATTAAAGAAGCTGCATTTTTGCAGAGGCAACAGTTGAAAATCTTGGAATTTCAATACTAGATGAATATATAATCATTTTGTTTAACTATTTGACCTTGAGAACTAAACTATTAGGATTTTTATAGATATCTCAGTGAGCCTACCCTTGAAATTTTCTTACTTAATTTCTTGAAGTATCTTTTCTCTTTTGCATTTATACTGAGCAATCATGAAAAGTTACCATCAGTTATAATAAAGGTCTTTCTTGGTCTATAACATCTCATCCAACACACTTAAATTTACCTCTGCTAAAACTCCCACCTCATGGAATAGAAGTAGAAAATCTTAGTGAGGCAATGTGGGTCATTGGAAAGATCATTAGATTTGGGGTAGTGTGTTCAAATCTGAGCTGTGTCACTTCTTACCTGTGTGGCCTTAAGTAATTCATTTAACTTCTCTGGGTCTCAATTTTTCTATTTGTAAAATGAAATGATTAGGTGAGATGACTTTTAATGTCTTTTTCTGACTCTTGTTCTATGGCTCTCCTCCCTTGAAAAGTTAAAAGAGACTCATAGCTTTTGATCAGCATCACCTAGTGACTTTTTCTTTCACTGGCAATCATCCTGCATCACTTAAATATTCCTGTTGGGGCAGTTCACTATTTCATAAGACAGTTCATTCTATTTTGGAGAGTTTCAATTATCAGAAATTTCTTCTTTAGATTGACACGAATCTGCCTCTCTAAAATCTTTACCTCTTGGTCCAAGTTTTGCTTTCTGGAACCCCACAGATTATGCCTCATTCAACTTCTACATAATAGTCATTCAGATATTTGAAGGCAGTTATCATGTTTCCATTAAATCTGTTCTCTTCTGAATGAACCATCTCCAGTTCCTTCTACCAATCCACAAATGACACATTCTAAACCTGTTATCATCCTATCCATCCTCTTCTGGATGAACTCCAATTTGTCAATGTCAATGCCATTCCTTAATTTGAAGCCAAGAATTGAAGACAACATCACTGATGTAGTATGAACAGTGAGGAACACTATGGGACTATTACTCCCTTTTACCTGACAATATACTTCTATAAAAGCAGGATAAGATTGTATTTTTTCCAGCTATGTCAGACTCTTGACTCATATTGATCATACAGATCAAAGGAAATGCTCATCTTTTATTTTTTACATAAACTATGATTAAGACAGGTTTTCCTTATGCTTTATTTGTACAACTGAATTTTGAAATCTAAAAAGCAGTATTTAACTTTTATCTCTATCGCAAGTTTTTCTGCAATTGTTGGAACATTATTTCCAGCTATGAAGATATTTTTGAAGACTGCTTTTGTTTTACAATGAATAAGCTATCATTTTCATTTATGTCACCAACAAATTTAATGAGCATTCTTTTTTTGTATTTGCCTAAATCAAACAAATACTGAGTAATACAAGGCCATGGATACATTACTCAAAGATACATATAGGAGATTCTATCCAGGTTAATGCTGATCCATTAATTATCATTCTGTGTGTGGTTGTTCATCATATTATTTAGCTATCTAATTGTACTGCTATCTACCTTCATTGTTTCCATCTTGCTCATATGGAAGTTATGAAAACTTGTCAGGTATCTCATTAAATAAAGATGTAACATGTCTGAGCATTCTCTTGGTCTGCCAGTTTGTAACACTGTCAAAATAAAGAAATGAGCTTGCTTTGACATATATTGTTATTAGTGAACCTATGTTGACTTCTAATGTTTACTATTTCCTTAGCAAAGTCCTTCCCAAACATCTGTTTTGTAGCCTATTCTTAGAACTTGGTGAAGAATTAATATCAAGCTCACCACTTTTTCATTTCTGGAATCCATTTTCCCTTGCCTTTCAAAAACATAAAGACATTTGCTTATTACTAGTATTTTGGCAACTCTTCCATCCTCTATGATTTTTCAAAGGTTACCAAAAAGTTCTTTTGGACTAGGATGGAGTTTTCCTGGGTTTGGATACTTGAATCCTTTTAAAGCAGCAAGTCACCTCACCTATCTTGGGTTTCAATGATACATCAAGCATATTTGTTCCATCCTGTTCAGTTTGATGATAATTTTCTTCAAAAGAGAAGACAGAGACAAAACAGAAATCTAGTCGTTCTGGTTTCTGTCATTTGTTAATGTTACACTATCAGTCCTGAGTAATGGAGCAAGCAGCAAGAGGATTTGTGATTCTATTGTCAGAATTTCATTTTTGAGAGACCTCTCTCCCCCTTAAATCTTCTCTTTTATCTCATCTCACTAGGCTAATTGAAAGTAAGCATCTGCCTACAGTCAATACAGTCACATAGATTTCTTTGTAATTGAAACAAAACAGGAATAGGAAGGAAAGCTAACATATATTAAATTTCTATTAGGGCTGTTACTTGATGGATGTTAGTCCCTATCAGATTTCTTTTGTGACCCAAGACTTAATTTTATACCAGTGTACTTGTTGGGATCATCAATGTCTGAAATAAATATAAATAAAATTAAATTTATAATATAAAAATTTAAGTGAGTTGACTAGATGTCTTTCTTTTGTTAAGAAAGTCTTGATCTTTGATGATGTGTGCCAGATGGTCAGGTGTTATAGAGAAAAAAAGATCCAGAATATTTTCTTTGTAGAACCAAAGGCATCTTGTATGTAGATATAGACAAATTGTGAAAGGAAAGTAGTTGTCTTGTGAATTGTTGAATATAAATTGAAATGAGAAAGGTGCTTTATAAATTATCACAATTAATGATCTATTAGTTTCTGATAGATTACATAATATTTAGATATGAATTTGTAGTTTGAATCCCAGAATACTTTATTCTGGGTGATGGAAGCAGAAAAGTATCATCTGTTCAAATAGGAGAACATTGTCCAAAAAAAAGAGATAATATTTGATGCAAAAGGGATTCCCATTGATAAGCTCCTGAGTAATCGTTGCCTCATATTCTTATCTTACATTTTCTCTCTTAGCCAACTTTCAATCATGAGATTCATGGTGCGCCATAGTGGATGGGAGGAAGCTGCTCACTGAATTAATGATTCTGTTGGCAATAGTGAGCCTACCTCATTAATGAGCTTCAATTGTAAGGCTATAGAGAGTAGGGGAAAAAACTAGATCACTGGGGGCTCTTTTAAAAAATTATTTAGTTATTTTATTAGTAAAGCTTTTTTATTTTCAAAACATGCATAGATAATTTTCAACATTAACCCTTGCAAACTGTGTTTCAATTTTTTTCCTTTCTTTCCTTCACCCCTCCCCTAGATAGCAAGTAATCCAATATATGTTTAAAAAATGTGCAATTCTTCTGTACATATTTCCACAATTATTATGCTGCATAAGAAAAATCAGATCAAAACAGGAAAAAACTGACAAAAAACAAAATGCAAGCAAACAACAACAAAAGAGTGAAAATATTGTGTGATTCATAATCAGTCCCCAGAGTCCTGTCTTTGGGTACAGATATCTCTCTTCATCACGAGATTATTGGAAGTGGCTTGAATGATCTTGCTGTCGAAAAGAGCCACATCCATAAGAATTGATCATCATATAATTTCCTTGTTGTGCATAATGTTCTCTGAGTTCTCCTCACTTCACTAAACAACAGTTCATGTAAGTCTCTCCAGGCCTGTCTGAAATCATTCTGCTAATTGTCTCTTATATAACAATAGTATTCATATACCATAACTTACTTAGCCATTCTCCAACTGATGGGTATTCACTTACTTTCCAGTTTGTTGATACTACAAAAAGGGTACCACAAACATTTTTGTACATGTGGATCCTTTTCCCTTTTTTATGATCTCTTTGGCATAATTGCACAGTGGAGACACTGATGGATCAAAGGGTATGCACAATTTGATAGCCTTTGGAGTATAGTTCCAAATTGTTCTCCAGATGGTTGAATCAGTTCACAACTCCATTAACAATGTATTAGTGTCCCAGTTTTCCCACATCCCCTCCAACATTTGTCATTATCTTTTCCTGTCTTCTTAGTCAATGTGAGAGATGTGTAGTGGTATCTCAGAGTTGTCTTAATTTTCATTTCTCTAATCAATTAGTAATTTAGGACACCTTTTCATGTGACTAGAAATGTTTCAATTTCTTCATTTGAAAATTATCTGTTCTTATCCTTTGACCATTTATCAATTGGAAAATGGCTTGGATTCTTATAAATTCGAGTCAATTCTCAATAGGCTTTTATCAGAATCTTTGGATGTAAATTCCGCGCCCCCCCCCCCCAGTTTATTGCTTTCCTTCTATTCTTGTTTGCATTGGTTTTGTTTGCACTACAACTTTTTAACTTAATGTAATCAAACTTATCCATTCTGCATTCATAATGCACTCTAGTTTTTCTTTGGCCACAAATTCCTTCCTTCTCTTCAGAAAAGAGAGGTAGACTATCCTTTGTTCTTCTAATTTGCTTATAATATCACTCTTTATGTCTAAATCATGAACCCATTTTGAGCTTATCTTGGTATAGGATGTTAGGTGGGAGTCAGTACCTCATTCCTGCCATACTAATTTCCAATTTTCACAGCAATTTTTGTCAAATTGTAAATTCTTATTCCAGATGTTGGGATCTTTAGGTTTATCAAACAGTAAATTACTGTGATCATTAACTATTGTGTCTAGTGAACCTAATTTATTTCACTGATCAACTATTCTATTTCTTAACCAGTACCAGATGATTTTGATGGCCACTGTTTTATAACATAGTTTTAGGTCTAATACAGCTAGGCCACCTTCATTTGCATTTTTCATTAATTCCCTTGAAATCCTTGACTTTTTGTTCTTCAAGACGAACTTCGTTATTATTTTTTCTAGCCCTATAAATAATTTCTTGAAAGTTTGATTGGTATGATATTTAAAAAGTAGTTTGATTCATGTAGTATTGTCATTTTTATTATATTAGCTCTGCCTACCCATGAGCACTTGATATTTTTTCCATTTGATTAGATTTGACTTTATTTGGTGGAAAGTGTTTTGTAATTGTGTTCATATAGTTCATGACTTTGCCTTGGCAGATAGACTCCCAAATATTTTACATTATATACACTTATTTTAAATAGAATTTCTCTTTGTATCTCTTGCTATTGGACTTTGTTGGTAACTTATAAAATGCTCATAATTTATGTAGATTTATTTTGTATCCTTCAACTTTGTTAAATTTGTGAATTGTTTCTAATAATTTTTTAGTTGATCCTCTAGGATTCTTTAAGTATACCATCATATTATCTGCAAAGAGTGATAATTTGGTTTCCTTATTACCTACTCTAATTCCTTTAACTTCTTTTTCTTTTCTCACTAGGGACTTTTTCAGGGTAAGGGCTGTTTAATTTTTATCTTTGCATCTATAGTCCTAGCACATTGCATATGCTTAATAAATATCTGTAGATGGATTGATTATGAGATTAATCATCTTCCTATTCCTTACCTATCTTTGCTGGTTCTACCTTCTCTGGCCCATTAGCTACTTGGAATTCTGGGTACTTTAGCTGGATCTTCTTGATTCTTGAACCAATTACCTTTTTGATTTTCAACTTGGTATATAGTCAACTTTGTAATCTGTGAGGGAACCATGAAAAAATCATTAAATTCTTTCCAATATGAAGGATTGGTTTCAGTGACCCATAGTAATACTTTTTTCCTGAATAATAAAATAATTGAATTTTTACTTATTCTGGGAGATGTAGGAATGTCTTAGGGTTCCATTTCCCCTTGACTTCCTGCTGTACCTCTCCATTCTTTCTTGGCTCAATTTTTACTAAAGATTTTTTACATAAAGGCCAATTAGCTATTCTCAATCACTCCAGAGATTAAGGTGAGCTAAAGAAATGGCAAGGACACATAGAAGTCAGTTTATTCCAATCAGAGAAAATGTGTGAGAGACTGTGGTGTTTGTTAGCAGCAGGGAATTCAGAGTAAAATTAAGGAAGGAAGTTGAATGGGTTAGCAGTTTTCCAACTTCAATGTCCTCACAGTGTGACTCCTTAATTTCGTTTGCAGTGTTGTGAATTCTTGAAACATGAGATACATTCCAGAATCAAATATAAAGGCTTTGGTGGGGAGGTATATCCACTATTTACATTATCCCTTTCCATAAACTTGGGTAATGAAAAGTTCATTGTATTTCTTACAGTGTAGGCAATTATTAAAGATTCATAAACATAATTAATTTTCCTACTTAAGTATGAAATGGCCTCCTCACTCCCTGAACTTTACCTACAGAAAGTGTGGAGGAAACTGGGGTTACATAGCATCTCATATTTCTATAGTGCTTTAAGATAACTGCTAGTGTTTAAATAATGCTTTAATAAACTATTTGATTTTTAACTCATCGTGTCCATTCAACATTCTTATGAGATAGGCACTATTATCACTATTTCACAGTAAGGCAGACAGAAGCTAAATGACTTTCCAGGAACATAAAGCTAATAAGTGTCTGAGACTAAATTTGACCTCAGGGATTTTGACTTTAGGTCCAGTCCTCTTTGCCTGTGCTACCTACTTTTTTTCCTTTCTTTTTTACCTTTTTAATCTAATTTTTCTTGTGCAGCATGATAAATGTGGAAATATGTGTAGAAGAATTGTAGTTGTTTAATATGTATTGGATTACTTGTTGTCTAGGGGAGGAGGTGAGGGGAAAGAGAGGGAGAAAAATTTGGACCACAAGGTTTTGCAAAGGTGAATGTTGAAAACTATCTTTGCATATATTTTGAAGATAAATTATTATTTTAAAAAATCCTTAGAACTGGTCCATTGTTTTCACCAGATTCACAAAGGGATCTATAACATACAAAGTCTTTAAAAAAACCCTCTGCAAATATATACTTCTATGTATATTGTTTAAATTTATATAATTTCTTATAGACACTTGTGCTCAACCCTGTCCTTCTATTGGCAGGTAACCTTTTATTTAAGGTATGAGGGCACAGGCTCAGGAAGTGGGACTTTTACTAGCACAAGGCTGGAAGTTTAACCCAGCCCATTTTTGGAGAGATTTTCTCTCTAACTAGTGGTATTCGCACAAGCTATTTCATAACTACTTTTTTAAAGTACAGAATCACTATGAACTCAGGCCCCATAGTATAAAGCTGTGTCATAGATGTGAGTCAAGGTCATACTAAAAATAAAATAAAAATCCAGAGCTTAGCACAAATGACTGACATGTAGTAAGTGCTTACTAAATCCTTTTTGATTTGTTGACAATCTTCCTCCAATGCATTTTTTCAGGCTGGTAACATATTACTTTATGTCTTTATCTCTGTGTATGTGCACATGCATGTATCTGTCAATCTCTCTCATGCACTCTGTGCTTTAGTCAAATTACTCTACTTGCTGCTGTCTGCCTGCCATTCCATCTTCTATTTCTGGGCCTTTTTTCTCATGCTATCCTCTTTTCCTGAAATCTTTTCCCTCCTTGCCTCCATTTCTTAGATTGCTGGGAATTCTTCAAGACTTAGCAGCCTGCCAGAGTCATTTTCTGATTTCTTTTTTCCTATGCACTCTCTGGCCCCAAACTTACTTTGTATTTAATAATATATTTTATAATTTTTTTCCCTGAGGCAATTGTAATTAAGTGACTTGCCCAGGGTCACACAGCCAGGGAGTATTAAGTGTTTGAGGCCAGATTTGAATTAAGGTGAATTTAAGGGCTGGTGCTCTATCCACTGCATCACCTAGCTGCTCCCATATATTTTATATTTCAAGGGCACCTGGGTGACATGTGGATAGAGCCCAACTCAAGTCATAAAGACATAAATTAAAATCTAGCCTAATGGTGTGACCTGGGACAAGTCACTTAACCCTGTTTTCCTCAATTTCCTCATCTATAAAATGAACTGGAGAAAGAAATGGCAAACTACTCTGTTATCTTTAGGAGGAAAACTGCAAATAGTGTCACTGAAATTGGCTGAACAACAACCGAAACTATATATTTACATATCTTTTTGTATGTGGTTCCTTTCTTCCAGTACAATGTAAACCCCTACAAGCTTATTTTTTTTTCCTGGGGAGGGGCGGAGGGGATGACTTTGTATTCCCAATGCCTAACACAGTACCTGTAATTTGATAGTTATTTAAAATAGACTCAGTGAATTGAATTGAATCCCTGATTTCATTGAGAATATTCCAGTTCTTCATCTCTCCAGGACTTGGCAAATGTTCCTCATAAGCTACTATGGCTGAAAAAATTCATCACCTCATGGTCATCTTATCCCTACTCTCATCTTCACATGACAGCTATCCAATCTGTTTTTAAGACTTTCCAGCTTGGTAGGACCTACCTGAATTTATGTACTGCTGGTATCCCATAGCTGAATTAGGTTTTTTTTTTATGGATCCCTGTTTCATCCCTCCCCTTTAATATATTCTTTATTTTGTAAAGTGAGATATATTTGAGAACCTCCCCAGAGTACCTCATCTGTTATCTGTCCAAGCCCAGCCAACCATATTATACTACATGCCAAAACCATTACTGAATGAGATTTGGGCATGTAGGGAGAACTTGTCATGGGAAAAAAGAAATCCTGCCAAAGTATAATGTCTAATCCAGATATGATCCATAAATTTTTTCTCTGTCCCCCAGGACCATATTTTTTATTATATCCTCTTGAGAATTTGTGCACATCCTTGCTGGCTGAGAAGACATCGGTTTTGAAGCAGTTTAGGATGTATTCTTGCTTTCTTTCTTTCTTATCATGAACTTTGTCATGGTTATTCAGTTGTTTTCCATTATGTCTGACTCTTCATGATGCCATTTGGTGTTTTCTTGGCAGAGATATTGGAGTAGTTTGCCAGTTTCTTCTTCAGCTCATTTCACAGATGAGGAAACTGAGGCATACAGAGTTAAGTCACCTGACTAAAGTCACACAGCTGCTGCCTATCTGAGGTCAGGCCACCAAGTTAACAATTATTAAAATACATAAACATTTAAATATAATACACAATATACAAAGAGAAACAAAACAAATTATATAGAAATTGTGAAGTCATGGGATATTAGTTTTAGAACTTTTAGACCCTCTTTCATTTTACAGATGAGGAAACTGTGGCATAAACTATTTAAATGACTTGTCCATAATCATATGGCTAATAAGTGTCTGAGTTGGGATTTGTGCTTGAATTTTCTAGACTTCAAGCTAGGGGCTCTAACTACTCCATCACTGCGTCACTTTCATTATATACTGGCATTGTTTTTAATGTATATTGAATTGAACAAGATAGTAACAAAATTGCCCTGTTTGTATCCATCATTATTGTTACTGCCTTCCCTTCGACTCCTCCCATCCCCCCATATACATCATGGCACGGTGGATAAAATTCTGGACTTAGAGACAGGAAGATGCAGGTTTAAATTCAAACTCAGATACTGAATAGCTGGATGATTTTGGGTAGGTTGTAACCAACCTTTCTGTAAAATGAAGGAATTGGAAAAGAGAATCTCTGAAATTTACACTCCTATGAACAGTCCCCATAAGATAAAAGCAGGTTGAGCAAAACAAAACATCATACTGACTGTATGTTTCTTGGTTGAATATGAGGTAGTTTGACTGAGGGCCAAGAAGAAAATCTTTTTTTTTTCCTTCTCTTTTCCACAAAGCTGAAATTACAATTCTTCTGGAAGGATGAAATAATAATAATAACTTACATAGTTCACATTTACATAACATTTTACCAAAAAAGCCCTTTACACACATTATGTCATTTGACCCACACTCAATCCATGTTAGGTACATACTACAATTATCCTACTATTATAGATGAGAGAACTCAAATTCAGACTTGGCCATGGTTGTTTGACTAGTGTCTTAAGCAGAATTTGAACCCAGATCTCTCTAATTTCATATCCAGTTTTCTTTCCATAATAACATGTTTCCTTTCTGAAAGTAGAGACAGGGAAGGACAAATGACCAACATGGAGGGAAGGAGACATAGAATGAGAGAGAGACAGACATTTCTATCTTTTCACTGCAAATAAAATTGATTTAATATCCTCATGAGAATGTTCAGAGAGTATCTTTCAGAAGCTAAGAGTCTTTGGGATACAAAACAATCAAGTTGTTTTTCCAGATCCACCCCTTCCCATTTTTCATATGCATCATAAACACTTCAATCTTTGCCTTTTGAAACTAGGACTCCATAACCCAAACAATTTCCTTAATTGAAGAAACGACCTGCATAAATGAAGACAGCCAAATCATAACACTTTTATTTCTGAACCAGTCAGATAATTGCCTCAATGCCTTACTTCTCTCTGGTAGGGAGACCTAGTCTGAGCATACAATCATTAGGCCTTCCTGTCTTCAAATTTTTTTTTCTCTGCAGAATGACTCTATTTCTGCATCTAAGAGAACTCATCACCATGGAAAGCTGGAACAAATGAGCCTCCTAATAGAAAATGCCAGGGTATGGGGTATAGAAATTACTGGGTTATCTCTAGTGCTTCAAGATATTATTGAGGGAAATAGATTAGTAAGATGTAGAAAGAAATTGGACACTCCTATGAATTATGGCAGGTGCAGTTACACTGGCTTGGTGAACAAATTATGCGAATTATTGAAAGTGCTAAGGCTTCAGGATAGCAAATGATCATTGACGAGGATGGTGAGAAAAAAAATAAAAATCTCTTCTTCCCATTCCACAGTTTCTCTTCCTCTGAAGCATGCAACATAGGCTGTAACCAACAGTCCTATGGGCTATGGATACTCCAGTGCTCAAAAGAAAAAGAAGCAAAGCAATAGACATACTATTCTAACACCTTTATTTTAAGTTGGTGAATTATTGCAAAAAAAAAAGAATTTGAGAGGAAGTGTCAATTTAATATATGGCAAATGGTAAAACTAAAGCATGTGGCATGTTGCCAGTACAGAAACTAAAGATTTTGTAGGGTTTCAAGAGCCAGAATGAGTTTCTTAATAATAAGAGTGTTACAATAAAATGTTCCAGACAAAAAATCACCTTGTAATGGGGTTTTCCTGTTAGACATTCAACTCTTAATACAGTTTGCCAGTTTTCAATGTGACTAGCTAGAGAGTCAGTGGATCCATTTCTCTTGGCCCACTTCATGATAGAGTGGAAAAAAGCACTGGTTTTTTTGGAGTCAGAGGACCTGGGTTCAACTTACTTGTAACCTTGAAAAGTCACTTACTGACTCTGCTTCTCCTTCTGTGCAATAAAACAGTTGGAATGGATGACCTGTGAAGGTGTTTCTGTCTCCAAATATATGATTCTTTCCTAAATTCATCTTACTCTATTAATGTCTTTACAGATAGCTACACAGCATAGTATAAAAGGCTGCTGGACTTGGAGTCAGTCTATTTCAGACACTTATGAGCTAAGTGACCCTGGAGAAGTCACTTAACTGCTATTTGCCTCAGTTTCCTCATCTGTAAAATAGGATGATAATAATTGCACCCATGTTTCATGGTTATCATGAAGTTCAAAAGATACTTCACGAATCTTAAAACTCTAAATAGATGCAATCTATTATTTATTCTACTCATAAAAAATGATAAGAAAATAGGGAACACTTATTAGTTGTGTGACTCTGGGCAAGCCACTTAAACTCTATCTCTACTGTAAAATGGAGATAATAATAGCATCTATTTCCTAGGACTGTTAGGAGAATCAAATGGAATATTATAAAACACAACACATTGCATGGCACAGAGTAAGCACTATATAAATGTATAGTTATTGCTTAATGAATATTTTTATTCATTCATTCAAATCTCTAAATAATACAAAATATGAGCAATTATTATTCTTATTAATATTATAAGTAAATCATGAAAATAATCAATGAATCTTAGGTGCAAGGCTGAATAGAAATCTGAAGACATAAAGCAAACTTGACTAATTTGGTTCATTTGAGAGCTCTGAGTTTCAGTTTCCTCATATTTCCCATAAATCTTCCCATGCTTCTTTGTATTCTTCATATTCATAATTTCTTATGATACAGTAATTTTCTATTATATTCATATACCACAATTTGTTTAGCTATTTCCTAATTGATGACCATCAACTTTTTTTCTCCTCAATTCTTTGTTGGTATAAAAAATGTGATCACACATTTGTAGTACATGACACCTTTTATTTTTGACCTCTTTAAAGTACATACTTAGCCACGGGGTCTCTTTAGTCAAAAGATATAGTCATTAGATCCACTATCACAGTAGATATAAATTATTTTCTAAACTTATTGGACCAAATCTCAGTTGCATTAACAGTGTGTTAATTTGCCTGTCATTCTATAACTTCTACAACAATAACTATACCCTTTTTGATAATTTTTGCTAATTTTCTGGGTGTGAACTGAAAATGTAGTTGTAATTTTCGTATTTTTCTTACTATTAATGATTTGGAGCAGTCTTTCAAATAGTTGTAGATGGTTTACAATTTTTTTTTTTGAGAACTAGTTGTTTGCATACTAGTTACAAAGAATCTAAATTGAGCAACCAATTTTTGAAAACCATTTTCTTCAGCATCACCAAGTATTTCTTAAGTATATATTATAAGCCATGGAAGGCATTGTGTGAAGTAGAGAGATGAAACCAAATCAATTCCTCTTTTAAAAGAGCTTAAATTCTCCAGGGGAATATGATATATGTACAATTAAGGATATACAAAATAAATACAAAGTAGTTTGGAGAAGCACTAGGACTCAGAGAGTCCATAAACATCTTATGTAGGGGTGCCGCTTGAATTGAAGTATAAACTGACTTAAGAATTCTAAGAGATGACTAGAAAGAAGGGAAAATCCAAGCAAGGGAGACAACTTAAACAATTCCCAAATTGGAATATTGTGTGTCGAAGCCAGCAAAGAGGCTAACATGATGTAATGTTGACTGCAGGAGGAGATGTGTAACATGTAAGCAGTCTAGAGCAAAGGCCATTTAGCATGGTTTAAATTTCAGGGGAGGGTTTATGAACTTGGATTAAAAATGTATTTCTATTTTCACTAACCTTCTATTATTCTCTTCTGTATCTTTTGCTTATTTGAAAATATTATTGTGAAAAGTCTATACTTCATTAGTCTATCAAATGATCCCTGATACTAGAAAAGTTAAGAATACTTGGTTTATAAAGATAGTTTTGTGACAGATTGTGAAGGAGTTTGGTTGCCAAATAGAGGAATTAGTATTTAATCCTAGAAGTAACTAGGAGCCATTGAGCTTTCTTGAGCAGGCAACTAGAATAGTAGTATTCAAACTTTAGAAATATCAATTTGGCAGTTATTTGGAAGATGGATTGTAGAGAGAAAAGAATGGATTCAGGAAAATCAATTTGAGTGATTGAAATATCCTGGGTGAGAGTTAGACTAAAATGGTGGCCATGTTGGTGGAGAAAAGAAGTTAGATGGAAAAGCTAATTTGTGTTGGTACAATTGATAGGGTTTTACCATCAATTCAGTCAGAATTCTTTTGCAGTACTATTAGTGATAATCCTGCTCACATTACAAGTGATCCATATGTATTAAGTCCATTTTATTTTCATAAACAGGAACATCTTGAGCAACTATAGAGATTTCCTCTTCCATTAATATTCTGTATTGGGCATCTTCCAGAAGAGGGGCAAACTCTATGTCTGTGAAGCATGGAATACAATTCCTTGTCCTTAGAAGATTTAAAATTTTAGATCACCCAAAGAGGAATAAGAGATACATGGTGGGCATGAATACACTGCAGCATTTTACCAATTAAGAAGTGAGCAGTAGAAGCAATGTAGAACATTATCTAAAAATATATATAACAAAAAAAGAGGTAAACTGGTCATGTTAGAGACAGAAGCCTAACTAACAGACAGTCTACATACTAGGTGAGGATTTTGTCACAGGTATAAGGTGTAATGAGTTTGGATCTGCCCTACTGGAGGTAGTAGAACATTGATGAGATCATAGTTGCATCAAAATATCTTCTAAACAATGTTGAAGTTGTATGAGACAGACATTATCTCACTGTGATTAAGTGACTTGACTCTAGTAACAAAATTAGGGAATGACTGTGTCAGGACCATATTCTTTTTCAACATTTCAGGCCAAGAGTACTTTCTTCTCAATGGTTCTTAAAATTTTTATCCTTCATTTCACCAGACACCTGGGAAACTAAAGCACCTTTTAAGAATATCAATGAATGGGCATAAAGAGCATTTAATGAAATAAGATATGTTAAAATAAGTGATTCCAAACTAAAACCAGCCTTTTTTCTTTGGCATATGAAATTCACTGACTTGCTGTAAAGAACCACAGTAAACTTGGGACTTTTAACAAGAGATTTGGAAAAAAAAACAACATCCTACCTAAATGGTGCCAAATGAAAAAGAAAACTTCTGTTTTGGGAACATCTTATATCCTCAAAGCTCTTTAGACCATTCTTCAAATCCTTGCACAAAACTTTTGAATTAAATTCCAAAGCAAAAATGAGGAAACCATGATGAAAGGATAGGTCATGACTCAGTAGGTCACTATATAATTTGGACAATTTTATGTGAGTGAGATGAGCCTCTTATAAAGTACTCAAGACATCAGTCTTTGACCCTAATGGAGTACCTGCAAAATCTCATATAAGAGGAAGATTGTGAAATCTGGAACATTTGCTATTATTAGAGTCCCAGAATAGTATCCAAACCAAACTTAACTAAATCCCATAGCACAAATGTATGTGCTGTTATAATTGCAACCTAAAAAACAAAAGGAAGTGGGAAGAAAGGAAAATAAATCAGAAAATTTTCTGGCTCTTTGTATTAAATTGGGTTATTTATGATCAAGAACTTCTAAATAAAATCCAATTCTCTAATTGTGCTTCAAATATCTCTTAAAAGAGAGATAAATAAAATAACTGCAGATAATTATGATTAGGTTGTATATGAATTCAAATAAAGCCCCAAACCATGCAATCTTATCACATTTGTAGTGACCACTTTATAGATGCATGAGCAATAAACTTGAGGAAATTTCCTTTGGGAAAGAGAGAATAATGCCAGATATAATTGTTAAATATAAAGTGGTTTCAGGAAAAGATTATTAACTCACAATTGCCCTACAGACATATATAAATATTGAGGAAGTTGGAACTCCATTGGGATTTTCATCACTTAGTCCATACTGTTAGCAAAGTAATCTGAAATCTCGCCATTAGCCTTCAGAGCGGACTCCGGAGGAAATGCAAACCAGATGAGGTATGCTTCTTTAGACCCAGAGCCGAAACAATCCGTGAGGTCCCCAGCTCAAGGGGAACAGAGCACATGCAGCAATGCTTAGCTCCGTCTAAACTTACAAGTGTTTGACACCAAGAGAAATGAGTGTTATTTACACTGGCGACCAGTTGGCTGATAGAATTTATAAGGTCAACCAGCTGGGTTTGAAACTTAATTTACTATCTTCTAGATTCACATTGTATTTATTTGAGAAAGAGGAAAAAATAACCTAGCCAGAGGGATCTTATTTATTTTTACACTGTGACCAAAGCAAAATGAAGGCAAAATGAATCTTTGAAGAATCTATTACCTGCTAAATGTACATTGCCAATAAATGATGTGTTTGTGTTACAGCTTGAAGACATTTTGGTGGTAATTGGGTTGGCAAGTCAGATTACAGTAAAATTTGCTAGAGATGAAAGAGAGTGTCAATGTTCAGTTTGATTATGACTGAAGCTCTTACAAAACTGGAGGAAATAGAGAAAGTGTTATCAGGAAGAAGAGAGTTAGTGTCCACAATTTCTGGCTTCAGAATGCTTTCCCTTAAAAAATGAGTGCTTTATGATGCAGTGCATGAGTTCTCAGCATAAATGATAAAATATGTGCTATTACAATATCCTGATCTAGTTGGATCTTGCAGCTGTGTCCTGGCAGATGTCAGAAGGGTGCTTCTATGAACCCCATGCCAGACATACTCACACACAAATGTTCTGTGTGCTCATGCTTACACAGATGTCAGCTGTTTAACAGTATTCTTCTGGGAGCAAGGCACAAGAGAGGATGCTAAAAATCAGGATGGAACTTTGGTAGTGTGCTTGGGGAGATGAATAGATAAGATATCACTTGTGATAAAAGGAAAGGGCATTGGATACTGAGTAGCCCGGTGTCATGGACAAAGAGTCTTCTGTCACTGAGGTAATCAAAAGAGTATTAAAATATAACTTTTTTTATTATTTATGGGATATAAATGCACCAGTCAGTAGTTTTCACTTTAGTGGAATGACAAGTACATGGGGAAGGACTGGGATGTGGGGGGAGATTTTCTGGTAAAACTAACATCTTCCCTGCTTATCTGACTAGTATGAGAAACTGAACTGCCTTGTGAAGTGCTGTACTTACTCAAGGCCTTTTCATCCCAAGAACTACTTTTACTTATAATCTTCCCTACTTCTGAATTACAGACCTTTTCCCATAAACTCTACAACTGAACCTTCCTGTAATGTGATATTTTCTCCAATTAGAATGTGAGTTTCTGGATGGAAGGGAATATACTTTCTATTTGTATTGTCAAAAGCATACTTGTTACTATATAATTAATACTTTTAACTGCTTTTTACTCATCTTCACTCATTCATTTGTGGTAAGACTGACTTTTCTATACTTTCTTATTCTATAATTCACAAGATAGATCAATGACTCTTTTTATACTTGTTTTGATTTATGTTTTATTTTAATGGAATATTTTTATTTCCCAAAGTAAAAAAAAAAACCTTTACCATAGTTCTATTATCAATCATTAAAGATTTCATTAATAATTTTGCATAGACTGACTACTTTTCATTTAATTTTATTAGGTATTGGAAGGGGTGGGAATCCACAGAAACATTGATGGGGACGAGAGAATTCTCTTGCATACCTTTTCTTGAGAAATAGAATCTAAACATCTCAGATAATTAAGTCTTTGTTCTAGCTGTAGACTCTCACAGTCTCTTATGGCAATACACTCCAGTGCTTGATATAGCTATTCCCTATCAATTATCAAGGAACCTGAAAGAAAGGTCACACAAAAGTCAATGGCAAAGCAGAAACATTAGTGTTCTTGCTTTATTTTGGATTTATCTGGTAAAATATAAATAAGAACATTATCAATTACAAATGGAGCTTAGGAAACCATTTTGCAGAAGTCTTCAGAAAAACTTGTTCAGCACCAATAGTGATTAGATTTGTGTTAAAAATGGGTAGAGCTTGTAAAATCTCAGATCTAGAATTCATTTTTATACATGTGTTTAAGAATGAGAAGAAAGTGTGTTCCCTTAATGACGAGAATAAAGTTGGACAAAGTAGCATTTACATATATATTTGCATCATTTTAAAAATAATTTGTGAATTTTGGACTTCCCAGCTCTTCTTTTGCCTATGGAGATAAATTAATAAACATATACTTTAACATGATTATATAAAGAATCTTGACAATAACATTAGCTCTAAAGACAGAAGAAGTAGATTTAAATTTTACCTTTGATAATTAATTACTACCTGTCTGACACTGGTCAAATCACATCTTCTCAACTTAGTTTGTTTATTAGTAAAATGAGAGGACTGAACTAGATAATTTCTGAGGTCTCTCCCTATTCTAACTTTATGCCTATAATGATTTATTTATTAATATTATTATGAATAATTCTACATCTGTCATGTTAATATCTAATGTAAGTACCATTTAATTTCATTATAATGAACATTTCTCTTCTTAACATGTAGATCTTTTAGCACTGAGTAAAAGTTTGTTGTCTGCCAGCTCACATGTAAAAAGAATTTGTTGTGTTTCTTTACAATTTTTTTTTCAATGTTGTATAATTTGCTATTAAGGGTTATAGCCCCATTAATCAAATGCCATCAAATAGATGACATGTACAAATTAAAAGCAATCAAGAAACACACCCAACTTAGTATTTTCCAAGGTTTCTAAAATATGGAATGTTTTAGTTTGGCACTAATTTTTCACAAGCATTTGTGGAAACAAAAGATGAAGGAATTCTAAGGTCAGATAAAATCTTCTGGAATCATTCAGTCTAAACAATTAATGAATGAATCTATGACTAAAACACCATGAAACTGTCATCAGGAACTTATTCTAATATTTAACAGACTTCTTGCTTGAAAATTCCATTTAAAAAATCTAACCTAGATTTTTGTGTTATAGTTTGTTGTATCACTTGTTCTGCCAGGGCTCCTTAACCTTCGAGTCCATGAAGTTGTTTTTAAAAATATTTTAATGTAATATAAATATAATATAAACTTAATTCTATCTCAAGAATATTAGTTCTCTTTGTATATCTATGTGTTTTGTTTCATAGATTGAAATACATTATTCTAGGAAGGGTCTGTCAGGTTTTACTAGACTACCAAAAAGGTCTATGATACCAAAAAAAAGTTGAAGATCTAACTTAATCTTCAATGGAAATGGAAAACCATTCTCTTCCTAATAGTCTTCCACAGACTTATAGACCTACAAACTCATTCATGTCATCTTCTGCTCACAGGTCAAATACTCATAATTCCTTTAGTCTTTCTTATAGATTTGACTTAACAGCCCTTTAATCACCTTCATCGCTTTTCTTTAAGAACTGCATTTTCTAAATCTCATTTATATTCTGGGGTTCAATGCAAGGATTTTTCAAATTACTCTCTTCTTAGTTTGCTAGCTAGAGTAAGGGTTAATTGGCAAAGATTTGAGTATATAGGAAAAAGAAGGTGTTCCTGATGTATAAGTTGGGAAATATAGGAAAACAGAATTTTAGGTATTCCATTCTCCTTTGAAAAAAAGTATTGTATTATGAGAATATCAAGAAATAACACTTAGAAACATGTAAACTAGAAAGGAATAGATCATAAATTAGTCTGAACAAAACTTCCTGCAGTGGCAGTTTTTAGAGTGAAGGCAACTTTAACAATCTGGAGAGATGATGTTTTGTTTTCCTAAATTGAGGAAATATCAGTTCCATAACATCTTTTTTTCTCCATAGAAATAAGTATACTGAGGAACTAACTCAATTAACTTTATTTAAGATTAAACCTCCATATGAGATGACATCTAACTACATATTGTGACAAATATCATGGAAACAAATAGCTTATAAATAGTGGAAGAATAAGACAAACAGTGGGAAAGGGTGAAAGGCAGATTTTTAAGGAGTCTGGGGCATTGTCCTAGGTACTCACATCTGGGCAATGTGCTTTTTCTTCATTGGAGAGTTTCTTTGTCCCCAGTGTGAGCTGGAGACCACCATACTTTCATGCCTTATGGTTCTCTGTCAATCCACACCCCATCAAGGACTGGTAAGGGGAGCTTTGCCCTAAGAAAGACAAGTGAATAGCGCTTTGATGGTGGATCTCAGGAAAGGAAGGTAAGACTCCTCCTAACTTCCTTAACAACTACACATACCGAGTTTTGTACTCTGTCTCCTAATGTCTGCCTGCCTTCCTTGTTATCCTACTTGGAGCAATAGGCTATTGGACATCGCCTTAAAGTTGAATTTGCCACTAATTCTGGCACTATTACAGCAATAGCTAGCATTTATATAGTGCCTTAAGGTTATCTCATTTCATCCTCATAATACTTTAGGGACATAGGTCTTATGATCCCCCTTTACAAAGAGAAAACCGAAATCAAAGAGAACACATAGTTAAGTGTCACTCAGGGTCACACAGCTACATGGCAGTTCAAATTTGGACTCGGGTCTTTCTGACTGCAGATCTAGAGTATCTCTCCATTTAGCTGCTCTGTCTCTGTAAATAAAGGTGCGAGTTTGCAGTTCCCTAGCCTTTGAAAGAACTAGATTGGGAACTGGAAATCCTGGAACAGAATCTTACTTCTGTCAGTTACTTACTGCCTGTGACATCTTGATGATGAAGTTTCTTCTCTTTCAGCCTGTTCCTTTATCTTTGAAATTGTGTTGAAAATACTTATATTACATACCTCAAAGGTTTTTGTTGAAGGGTTTTATAATGCTTTGTATAGAGAGCCACATAAATGCTACTATTATTTCGGGGATCTTGCATATAGTAGGAAAGTAACAAATAATTTAATTGGATTAAGAAACAGCATTACCTTTATTTTCTTAGATACAAAACTGTTGTGAGTGGATGGAGAAAAAGCTGAACTAATAAGATCCAAATTTGAGTCTGCTATGAATTCCAGAGCAGAGGGGCCCAGGGAGGGGCTCTCCATGAACAGCTCCAGGAGGCTGAGGCTACTCTTGTCCAACACAGATGCTTATTGGAAGGAAGCTGTCAAAATCAAAAAACTGAGCAACAGCCTGGGTCATGAACTGAGAGTTTAAAATATCTGTCCATGACCCTGCTAGCCAGCTAAGACTTCCTGCTGACTTAAAAAATGCTGGGAATTCCAGAGCTGGCACAAATGTTTGCCAGCTTTTCATGCTCCATATGGCAGGGGGAGAATCCTCAGATTCTGGTACAGGTAGCAAAGTATTTAAAAATTTGGCCTTTGTCCACAAAAAGGCCAAATTCACCTGAATAATTAAAATAGCCAACCTGAGTCCCTTAAACAGAATGTGGAGGCAAATACAAGTTTACTATGTTAGGTATATGATGACTGTACAAAAGAATATTTATTCTTCCTTTTTTAAAATTCCTTTTTATTTTCCTTCCTTTCTCTTTTTCTCTTTCTTCTTTTCTTTCCCTTTGTTTTTTCTCCCTCTCCCTCCCTCCCTTATTTTCTTCCTCCTTTACTTTCTTTCCTTCCTTCCTTCCTTCCTTCCTTCCTTCCTTCCTTCCTTCCTGCCTTCCTGCCTTCTTCCTTCCTTCTTTTCTTCCTATCTTCTTGCCTTCCTTTTTTCTTCTCTTCCTTCCTCCCTTCTTTCCTTTCTCCTTTCACGTTGGAAGATCTGTGTTATTGTTAAAGGGGTGGGGAAAAGCAGTGGAAATCCCTAAAAGTAGCCCAGTAGATTAAAGTGTAAAAGTACCTTGTTGAAAGTTAGAAAGCATCCCCCCAAACAAACAAATAAACAAAACCCTCAAAAGCCATTTTATATTCTTGCACCAAGAAATAGAAACATCATCATCAGTAGCAGCAAAAGGTTGATTTAGTACTGGGTTCAACATTGACATGGTGACTGTGCTCTAAAGGCTCAGAATTTTATTTTAAAAATACAGAAAATATCAATACAAGGGATCAGTATTTTCTCACTAGGACAACAGGGTAGGGAATGGGGTAGGGAATCAATCTCTATGCATTTTTTCCTTTTGTGCTATTTTGATATTACAGAATGCTCCTGATCTTTCTTCTGGAAGACTCTCTCCAAGAGAATGGCTGACAAAGTATCATGTCCTAGGACTTAAAGTTTCTCAAGGCCCCTCATTTTTGAATATTTCACACCATATTCTAAGACAAACTTAACTATACTAAAGGTAAATTTGATTTGGAGTCAGAAGATCTTAGCTCTGTATGACTACCTTTGTGACTTCAGGCAACTCCTTTCAATGAGGGGATCACAGTTGTAACCCTGGAAAGCATTTTAGATGCTGTCTACTGCAAACCTTCCATTCTACAGATGAGGAATCAAAGGCTTAGGGAGACCTTTTGACTTTCTGGACTTTGCCTCCATTCCTCCGTTGATTCTTTACCTGCAACTTCCCTAGATCCTTGAACACTCCTCACTTTGAAACATCCCTCAACTCTGCCCATCTCTCTTTGGGAGAGGAATTCCTCCTAAGGCCTCCACTTTGGGGAGATCCCAGGCCAACCAACCTGTTGCTTCTGACTTTCTAATCATCCCTCAGCCTCAATATACTTTTCTCAGTATCTGTAGCCTTCTCATGCTATAACATACCTCTTCCATGCTATCTATCTTCTTTCATGGATGAGTTCTTCCTGAGATGTCCATTTTGGGAAGGAACCTCAACGAGTCAACTTTCTTTCCCTTACTGATTCTGTTTTTGATTCTGTAGACTTGGATACCATGTTCCTTCAGGTGCTTCTCTCTCATGTTTTTCAACTTCCTTTTGTGTGCTATCTGTAAGTTCCTCGAGCTCTCATTTTTGCTTGTATTTCTATTCCCCATATTTTGCACACTGCCTAATACTCAGGAAGGGCTTCTTCAATGTGTTTTCATTCATTCATCCAACACAGAAAAATTTAATACAATTCAACAAACATTTATTCCATGTCCTTTTCAAATGCAAAGGGACTGATCCACGTGCTGGCGATATGAAGAGAAAAGTAGTTTTATCCCTGAAAAATTTACATAACTGAGAAATTCAAAATGTAACACAGATAGGTAATGGGTTGAGAGGTGGAATTTTTCAGATTTTGGGGTTGCTTCAGTGGTAGTAAATCTAAGTGACAGGAATTTTAAACTTTTTCTACTTAATGATTTCATCCTTCAAAAGGTGGAAGCAACAACAAAAAGAAAATTTGTTTTTAATCTGATTCTTATCAATAGTGGGGGACTGGTTGGTAGGAAGATCATCATCAGAACATGTAAATACGGACTTAGAATTTACAAAAGAGAAAGAGATGAGAGATGTGAATAGCTTACATTTTTGAAGAGCAGATTTCAAAGAATTCAGAGAAAGAGGACATATTGGATAATCATGTGCCAAAATTCTACGGAAGGAATTAGCCTAGGAAGAAGTAAGAAGTCAGTTAAGAAATACTGAGGAGGAAGAAAAGGGAGAGATGTTTAAAATCATTGATGTGAATAAACAGGGAGCTCAGAACTTAACTTCGATTTAACGAGTCATTTTAAGATGATGGAGGCATATTCATGGAAGAGTAAGAACATGTTATATGTCTCAGAATGAGCTGAGAAACTTTTCAAAAATTATATCTGGGAAAAGAGGATGATCAAAGAATGGAAAAGACCTTTGCTCAGAAGGAATGGAAGAATAATAACTGTTAATGGAGAAAAAGAAGAACCCCTCAATTCTTACTTTTGCTTCTGTTTTCTTTTCCAAACAGATTAACCTTTTCCTTAGAAAGGCCAGAACAAAAATGTCTAATAAAAAGTTTAAACTCAAAATAAGTACAAAAAAGAGAGCATCTACATTGCTCTTATGAATTCAAGTTACCTGGTTCCAATGAACTATGTCCTCAGGCATTGAAAGAAGTAAAATATGTGACTAATGAACTAATGAACTAATGAATAAAGTTATCTTGAAAAGATTATTAAGGATGGGTACAATACCATAGAATTGGACAAGTACAAATGCCTAGATTTTTCAAAAAGAAAAAGAATGAAATATGAAAACTAGAAACTTGTGAGTCTGACTTAGGAAATTAGGGGAAAATTCTAGTAAACATGGAAAAAATAGTTATGGAATCTCTCAAAAAAGAAGCAGAGATCACAAGGTTGATATGGTCCATCAAGAACAGATCATGCCAGACTAACATCCTGTTGTTTTAATAGTCACTAGACTGGAACATCAAGGGAATGTGATACAAAGTTTATTGAGATTTTACCAGTGTTTGACAAAGTCTTTCATGCTATTCCTATGTAAAACATGGAGAAATGTGGGCTAGATGATAGTACAATCATGAAAATTCAGAACTGCTTGAATGATGAGACTCAAAGAAGTCATGAATGATTTGATGTCAGCTTGAAAGGAAATTTCTATTGAAGTGATTCAGGGATCAGAGTTTGACTTTGTGCTGTTTAACATCTTTCTCAGTGCCTTGGATAAAAGAATACTTAGCATGCTTATCAAATTTCCACATAACAGAAAACTAGACAGGATAACTAATACATAATAACTTGTCATAATCAAGATCTAAAAGGATGTCAATAGTCTAGGCTGTTAGGCTAAACTCAACAAAGTGAAATTTATTTTAAAAATTAATTTATCATCATTGTATCCATTCATTGACATATTTCAATACCATCTTTATTTCCTTATTTATTCTGTTTCCCTCCCCCCTCCAAAGAAGAAAAAAGAAAAGAAGAAAATCGATGTTCCACTACTCTTGTTCCCCCTCTCTTGTATAAAAGAAAAAGGTAAGTTTCTAGATCTCTTTTTTGAGGTCAATATGCATTCTGATAGCTTTAATTTTGGTTTTTTAAAACTATTTCTTCCTTTTATAATTGTATGGTCACTGGCTATATTATTTTGCTATTTTTGATTTTCTGTAGTTTATGTATGTTTCTCCATATTCATTATATTCAATTTTACTTGTAATAGAATAATACTCTATTTATTATTTATCTATTTAGCCATTCACCAGTTGTTGGACATTTTAAAAAATTCTTTGCTACCACAAAATAAACAAACAAACATTTTGGTATTTATCTGACCTTTCTTTCTTTCATTGACTTTATTGGGGTATATACCTAGCAGTGAGATTTCTGAATCTTGGAATTTGGGCATTTGAGGCACTTTTGCAAGTGCCTCATTCATACCTGAATTAAATCACAATGCAAAAGTCTGACTATGCTATCTGACATTTTTCTCAATGATATTTATTCACTTATGGGTTTGATTCTATAGCTTCTGAGATCTATTCCAATTTCAAGATTCTGAGAATCCAAATTCAGATAGAATTGGAGATATATTTTTAAATATGATAAAAAGTTAAAAGAATAGTAGCTAAAAAGAAAAAAGCAACTAAAACAATTCATTTCCATATGTAAGGATGGAGTTTAATTGATTCTATCACGCCCTAACAATTGAAGTATAGTCAAGGTTTTAGCATTTAACTTTTGCTATTTCAAGTGTTTAGGCGATTTTATTAAGTAACCTCATTTTCACTTTCATATTAGCCACTGGACACATTTGTGGTTATGTGCAGTAGAGAAAAGAAATGAGAGGTTTTATGCATGCAAGTTTGTAGAACATCTGGTATTCTAGTAGGTGCTTCACCTGTTAGGTCTTATTCACTCTATCTTTACAGATAAAGAGCTTCCATTGCATTCATTGCATATTTTCATTGTTTTCCTTTACAACTATTTTTATGTTGCAATTATGGCCCTAAAGCATAGTGCAAGTCTCCTGGGGTCCTCTGAAAAAGAACATTATATAAACATATCTCATTATCACATAGAATCTTTATAAAACTAGTTAAGACCCAAGAAAATTATAAATAAAAAAAATTAAAAGAAGAAATTCTAATCACAACTTTTGCAAATCATACCATGATAAAATTATAATCAACACCGGAATCCTAAAATTCTGTAGCGTAGAAAAGATAATTAAGTACTTTATATATGTCAGATCACAGTATTAAGTCATGGGAAGTCAAATACAAGCAAACGGAAAAAATAACAGCTTCTACCCTGGAAGTTTAAATTCTAATGAGAGAAAAAATACACAAAAGGAAGTTGAGGTAAGGGGAAGATATCCACCTGGAGAGCGTGGTAGAAAATTGGTCTAGGGACTAGGTAGTTAAACTGGGTTAGAAATAATATTTTTAGCAATCTCTCGTGAAAAATACAATTGTGGGTGGTTGTGGAAACCTAACCCCCTATTCCCAACTGCCAAGAATAATGAGAATATTGGAGTCTCTCCCTGGAGAGGGATATGCTTTGTTCCCATTTTGATACAAAAGACAGGCAGGCTCTCATCACGTGGAAGCTAATGTCTTGAATTCCAAGCTTCTGATTCTGTTTTCTTTCTTTCCTGAGTATAGATGAACAAACATCAATCCTGAAATGAATGTGTCCAGTTTCTGAATCAACCTTGTGAATTTAAAAATTCTGAAGCTCTTGGCTTCCTTGTTTGGAGCTTCCTGGTGACAGGGGAATCAGATTGATTCATAAGAGCTGACGACAGAAGGAGGAGCCCTATCTTGGCAGAATAAATGAAACTAGAGTGAATTATTTGGGCATTAAGAATCAACAGGAAATGTTAAGTGAATATTCAACAGTTTCACAAACTGTAGCAGGTATTGATGTTTAAAGTTATTCCTCATGGAGAGTATTATATTAGTTATAAGTTATTGCTTTTTATTTAAGTTTTCTGTTAATTCAGATTTTTGAATCTTGTGTATATTAAGCATTTCTTTTGTATAGAATATAATAGCTGTCTAATGAACAATCTTTCAACATGGTGTTCCCATTGGGAACACCTTAAATATGCATGACACAAGTATAAACTCAATCTGTATTTTTAACAGTTTCTCCTTTATTTTTTAAAGACTAAGCAATCAACAAACAAATCAATTTAATTGGTTTTCATTGTTCACTGATTTTGTGGTTTGAAGGATCTCAATGAAAATTTGAGGTACAACACAAGATGGTTCCATCACACCCTCATATCTCTGTAATTTTGTTCTATTCTCTTAGCTTAGAATAATATCTCTACTTTTCCTTCATTCTACCTGACCAAATTCTATTTATCCTTTAATGTCCAAGCATAAGTCCTATCTTATCCATGAAGATAGGTCTCTCCAGGTTTCTAGGTCTCCTCGATTCTCTGTCTTCTGAATACCTACAGTAGATACTGTACAACTCATTTCAACACAATCATTCATTTCCTCAAACTGTTTAAATATCACACACACACACACAAACATATATATATGTCTTGTGTCTCTCCTAAATAGACTAGGACCCTTGACATCATAAATTATCTTAATCCATGTAATATCAAGTATGTACAAACATATTTCAGAGGAATATTTCAAGGGAGAGTGATTATAAAAAGTGCACTCTTTGTAGATGCCCATCAGTTGGGGAATGGCTGAATAAGTTATGGTTTATGAATGTAAAGGATATATTTCCATAAGAAATGATGAGCAGGCTGATTCCAAAAAAGCCTGGAAAGACTTACATGAACTGGGGCTGAGTAAAGTAAGAAGAACCAGGAGAACATTGTACACAGTGACAGCAAGATTATGTGATGATAAACTGTGCTGAACTTGGCTCTTCTCAGAAATCCAATGATTCAAGACAGTTCCAATAGATTTAGGATGGAAAATCCATCCACATATAGAGAGATAGCTAAAGAGATTGAATATGGATTGAAGCTTAGTATTTTCATCTCTTTTTTGGTTATTTGTTTTTTTTTTTCTTTCTTGTGTTTTTTCCCCTTTTGGTCTGGTTTTTCTTGCAAAACATGACAAATATGGAAATATGTTTAAAAGGATTATACATGGTTAACCTATATCAGATTGCTTGCTATCTTGGGGAGGGAGGAGGTACAAAAGTGATGGAGGAAAATTTGGAACACAGAGTCTTACAAAAATGAGTATTAAAAACTATCTTTTACAAGTATTTAGAAAAATACTATTAAGGAAAAATGCACTCTTGTTATTACATTGTTTTCTATATCATCATAATCATCATCATTGCTAGTATGTATGCAGTTCTACAACACTTTGCATAAGTTAAACAATAAATATTGAGTGAAATAATGGTATGTATTATGATCAAAATAGTAATTGAATTACATTTATAGTAGCTATAAGGCAAGGATTCAAACTTCCTAATTTGAGATTGTACCATTATTAAAGAAAAATATTTTTAGACTGTCAAACTATTTGTAAGGAGACTGAAGTTTCCACAATTTAACAGAACTGATAAACCAAAGCTGGAGACTTTGTATTCCAAATTTTTCCCCCTCCTTCCCTTACCTCCCTCTCCCCAAGACAACAAGAACAAATACGAAAAGAAGCAAAAGATAGTCCCTGCCCTCAAGAAGCTTGAAAACTAATGAGGGAAACAACATGCAAACATGCTATAGAGCAACTATAGTGTATAATATATACAGTGTATACAATGTACAATATATAACAAACTATACACAGGTTGAATAAGATGTAATTAACAAGGAAAGCACTGGAATTGAGGGGTTGGGAAAGGCTTCCTGGATATAAAAAGTAAGATTTTTTTTTTATTATAATAACTTTTTATTGACAGAACCCATGCCAGGCTAATTTTTTACAACATTATCCCTTGCACTCACTTCTGTTCCAGTTTTCCCCCTCTCTCTCTTCACCCCCCTCCCCTAGATGGCAAGCAATCCTATATATGTTACTTAGGTCGCAGTACTCATACAATACTCATACAATATATATATGCAGAACCAAACAGTTCTCTTGTTGCACAGGGAGAATTGGATTCAGAAGGTAAAAATAACCTGGGAAGAAAAACAAAAATGCAAACAGTTTACATTCATTTCCCAGTGTTCTTTCTTTGGGTGTATCTGCTTCTGTCCATCATTGATCAATTGAAACGGAGTTAGGTTTCTTTTTCAAAGAAATCCACTTCCATCAGAATACTTCTTCATACAATATCATTGTTGAAGTATATAATGATCTCCTGGTTCTGCTCATTTTACTTAGCATTAGTTCATGTAAGTCTCTCCAAGTCTCTCTGTATTCATCCTGCTGGTCATTTCTTACAGAACAATAATATTCCATAACATTCATATACCACAATTTACCCAATCATTCTCCAGTCGATGGACAGCCATTCAGTTTCCAGTTTCTAGCCACTACAAACGGGGCTGCCACAAACATTTTGGCACATACAGGTCCCTTTTCCTTCTTTAGTATTTCTTTGGGGTATAAGCCCAGTAGTAGCACTGCTGGATCAAAGGGTATGCACAGTTTGATAACTTTTTGGGCATAATTCCAGATCGCTCTCCAGAATGGTTGGATTCGTTCACAACTCCACCAACAACGTATCAGTGTCCCAGTTTTCCCACATCCCCTCCAACATTCATCATTATTTTTTCCTGTCATCTTAGCCAATCTGACAGGTGTGTGGTGGTATCTCAGAGTTGTCTTAATTTGCATTTCTCTGATCAATAGTGATTTGGAATACTCTTTCATATGAATGGTAATAGTTTCAATTTCATCATCTGAAAATTGTCTGTTCATATCCTTTGAACATTTATCAGTTGGAGAATGGCTTGATTTCTTATAAATTAGAGTCAATTCTCTATATATTTTGGAAATGAGGCCTTTATCAGAACCTTTAACTGTGAAGATGTTTTCCCAGTTTGTTGCTTCCCTTCTAATCTTGTTTGCATTAGTTTTGTTTGTACAAAGGCTTTTTAATTTGATGTAATCAAAATTTTCTACTTTGTGATCAATAATGGTCTCTAGTTCATCTTTGGTCACAAATTTCTTCCTCCTCCACAGGTCTGAGAGATAAACTATCCTATGTTCCTCTAATTTATTTATAAATCTTGTTCTTTATGCCTAAATCATGGACCCATTGTGATCTTATCTTAGTATATGATGTTAAGTGTGGGTCCATGCCTAATTTCTGCCATACTAATTTCCAGTTATCCCAGCAGTTTTTGTCAAATAATGAATTCTTATCCCAAAAGTTAGGATCTTTGAATTTGTCAAACACTGGATTGCTATAGTTGACTATTCTGTCTTGTGAACCTAACCTGTTCTACTGATCAACTAATCTATTTCTTAGCCAGTACCAAATGGTTTTGGTGACTGCTGCTTTATAATGTAGTTTTAGATCAGGTACACCTTGGCCACCTTCATTTGATTTTTTTTTTCATTAATTCCCTTGAGATTCTCTACCTTTTATTATTCCATATGAATTTTGTTGTTATTTTTTCTAGATCATTAAAATATTTTCTTGGAAGTCAGATTGGTATAGCACTAAATAAATAGATTAGTTTAGGGAGTATTGTCATCTTTACTATATTTGCTCAGCCTATCCAAGAGCACTTAATATTTTTCCAATTATTTAAGTCTGACTTTATTTGTGTGGAAAGTTTTTTGTAATTTTGCTTATATAATTCCTGACTTTCCTTTGGTAGATAGATTCCCAAATATTTTATATTGTTGACAGTTATTTTGAATGGAATTTCTCTTTGTATCTCTTGCTGTTGGATTTTGTTGATGATGTGTAAAAATGCTGAGGATTTATGGGGATTTATTTTATATCTTTCATAAAAAGTGAGATTTTAATTGGGTCTTAAAGGAAGCCAAGGATGTCAGTAATAAGAGCAGAGGAGGGAGAATGTTCCAAGCATGGGAGACAGCCAAAGAGAATGCCTGGAGATAAGAACTGGAATGTGTTCTTCATGGAAAGGTCATTAGGCCAGTGTTACTGGATTGAAGATCATGTTTTAGGGGAAAGGAATAAGAAGACTGGAATGGTAGTAGGAAGATATGTTATAAAGGGTTTTGAATGACAAGTAGAGCATTTTGTATTTACTCCTGGAGGTAAAAGGAAATCACTGAAATTTACTGAATGTATGTGTCTGGGTGGAGTGAAATGACTGGATCTGCAGGTTTAGGAAATCCTCAAACTTAAAGGCAAATTCAACATATAATATCCAGGAGAAATATAAGATTAATATTAAAGACCAATTAAAAGGGTCTCTGTGATGACTGCATATTTTAAAATCATCCAGAGTCAGGAATTCAGGTTAAGGGAAAATCTTCAATCTTTATTCTCAGTAGAGGTGAAGAAGGATCGGAGGTGAAGGGGGATCAGAGGTGAAGGGGGTATCACGATTGCAATGTGTGAAGTGCAACAGGAAACCAGCCAGCAGTCTTTCCCCGCCTCTCTTCCTGCCCTTCTGCCTTCACCCACCAAAATCATCATTTCCTATACAACACATCAGGACCTGCACAAAGAGTGGGCAAGGGCCATTCTTTCTCCAAGCATATATATTAATAGAGTATGGTCCAATTACTATTTAGCCTCACGTGCTTGGGACCTCAGTACATCAACTCGAGCTTCAGCCCATTACAGGTTTCAATAAGGTCAAATTGTTTACTTCATATATGTTAAAAATGTTAGCAGTACTCTTATGATTGCTAGTATTATTTGGTTTAGAAGGAAGACATGGACTGAGCTGAATACCTGCCAAAATAGACACAAAAACTATATAAACATAAACAGAAAATACTTTTTATAAAAATAAATTTGGATCCAAATAATTAACATAACATTTATTGTTTGTGAGTAGGCAAAACTAATATAATTTTTAAAATGATAATTATGCCTAATCTATGAATTCAATGTCATTCAAATTAAATTACTAAAAATATACAATTTTTTACTGAGATGGAAAAAATAATAACAAAGTTTATTTGGAAGAACGAAGGTCAGAAACTTCAAAGAAACCAGGGAAGAGATATAAAGGAAATAGATTCAGCAGTATCAGATTTCAAGCTATATTGGATGAGAGCATTGTTAAAGTATAAAAAGGATAATATCAATTATTTTTTATTGAAATTCTCTTATATAAATAAAATAGGTTTTATTTATACAAGGAGGAAAACTTTCATTGTCATCTCTTAGATAGAGGGTGATTGGGTTGTAATATTTCTGTTGTGTAGGTAATGATGAGGTAGTTGATTTAGAAAAACAAAGAAAAATTTGGACTTGTGAAGGAAGATGTTACTCACCTTCAGAGAAACAGATAGGAGAAAATAAACATAGTACAGTCTTACATATATTTGTACATGTGTGTGTTTATAGATTTCAATGTATATAAGTATGTGTATATTCATGTATATGTTTATATATATAAGTATATATACACATACATATCTGTATATCCTTAATTATAGTCTTTTTTTAGGATTATAGCAGGAGAGATGAGAAAAAATAAAGTAAAAAGTGAATAGCTGAGAACAAAAAAAACAAGGAAGTAAAGAAAAACTGGACAGCTTTGAAAACAATGTGAAACACTTATACAGATTTCATTGAAATGGAAATTTATTATTTTATATTGAATTCTTTCTTATAGTCTGCTGTATATGTGACAATTTTTTCTTTTCTTATTTTGTATTTAAGTTTAAAAAATACAAGAGAGAGACAGAGAGAGACACATACACAGAGCAGGAATGCTACAGACAGAGAGTGAAAGACAGAGAGAGACAGAGAGAGAGAGAAGGGGGGGAGAGAGATTAAAAACAATGTAGAGAAGTGGTTCAGGGCAAATGGTCTTTTTTTTTTTCCTGTAAAATATGAGGCAAGGTTCTCAACTGAGAGAGTAAAGGTACAAGGAATCTTGAGTGGTTTGAAAAGGAATGAAAAGATTTGGAAGAATCATTGTGGAGAATAGGATTGGAAATTGTTAAGGGAAATATGTTAGATTTGCCTAGCAGCAATAAGGGTCCAATTGAGGTTATATAATAGTAATTTGTATATCAAGTCCATTTTTCTCTCCCTTTGTTAAACAGTACATGAGTAACAATGAAAGCAAAAAATAGAGGGATTGATACAAGACTTAAGTATGACTGGATGTAATCTGCAATAGGATAAAAGTCTAGAAATTCATTAGAGAAGGACAGAATTAAATAGAGTTTGTTCATCAAGGAGTAAAGATAGGAAGAAGAAAAGAGAAAGGCTAGTGTAAGGTAGATGGTCTGGGAAAGAATTGAGAAAATTTAGGGTTAAGGAAAGTTATATAAGAGAATGTACAAGGAGAGGTGAGAAGCCAATAGATTATGGTCAGATAAGGACATTTCAGAATTCTTGACATGTATGTGGGTGATGGCAAGATCAAGGATTTGACTGTCTTTGTATGTGCCTGAAAAGATGCAAAGGAGAAGCTCATGAGATGTGAAGAGGTTGAGGAATAGAGTAATTAGGGTTTTAGAAGGAGAATCATTATGTATTTTGAAATTCTTGAGTATGAGAGCATGAGTTGGGGAGGAAAGAAAAATTGTAAGCTAGATATTAAACTTTTTGAGAAAGGAAGATTAGTGACCTAGGGTTGGGGTTGGGAGTATCTGCAGACAACAGCTACCCAACTATTGACTGGTTGATATGAAATGAATAGCAAGGAATTGGATGAGAGGGAAAGAAGAATGAGGTTTGGATGATGATTTAGAGTAGCACAGTCATTGGGATGTAAAGAATATGACCAGGTATGATGATGTTCATCATTGAGTACAGGGTACCATATTTCTCCTTGTCAAGGACAGATGCAAATGAGTTGAGAGACCTGAAGTAGAAGGAAGTGTTATTCTTCTTTACACTGGAGGTTCTCCACATATCATTTGGGAGATTTGGCTAGCAGCAGGAGAAGGAAGATATAATGGTATAGAAGGAAGTGGAGCATGTGGAAGATACTTGATCCCAATAGCTTTTCCTCTGGGCGCACACTATACTCAATAGGAAATGGAAATCTTAGGGCACTAGTACACCAGTTTTATTGGATTATTGGCTGGGTCCAAGAACTTTGTGTAAAAACAGCAGAGAGTCAGCTAAAATGATATAATCATCATCTGAGGACATTAACTGACTTTTGATGACTGTCTTGGTACATGAATCAAAGTTTTAGGCTATGCTGTCTAAAAGACTTCTCGAACTCCCCATTTAAGACATCCCACAAATCTATACCCCAAAAGATATTAGTATGAGCTTTAAAAAGTGTGAGTTTTGCTGAAGACAAGCAGATAGTAATAGAGAGGAGAAAGGAATAATAAAGAACAGCAGAGAACGGTATGATGATATCAACAAAGAACATGGACATTTTTACAATATTTGAGGGGTTAAGTGATAAGTAGTTTGATAATGAATGTGGTCAGTTAACATAAATTACTGTGCATGTCCTCAATATGTAACCCTTTATATTTGTTCTTTAGCTACTTCTGCTCCTCTAGATATATTCCCATTGTGTACCCTTTCATGTACATTCACTGATTATGTGTATTCTTTTTTTTCATTATTCTTTTTTTATTATAGCTTTTTATATACAAAACATATGCATGGGTAATTTTTCAACACTGACCCTTGCAAAAACTTCTGTTTCAACTTTTTCCCTCCTTTCCTTCACCTCCTCCCCTAGATGGCAGATAGTCTCATACATGTTAAATATGTTAAAGTATATGTTAAATACAATATATGTATATATATTTATACAGTTATCTTGCTGCACAAGAAAGATCAGATTGAGAAAGAAGGTAAAAATAACCTGAGAAGAAAAAACAAAAATGAAAGCAAACAATAACAGAAAAAGTGGAAATGCTTTGTTGTGATCCATACTCATTTCTCAGTGTTCTTTCTCTGGTTCTATTCATTATAGATCAATTGGAACTGATTTGGTTCATTTCATTGTTGAAGAAGGGTACGTCCATCAGAATTGATCTTCATATAGTATTGTTGTTGAAGTGTATAATGATTTCCTGGTTCTGCTCATTTCACTCAACATCAGTTCATGCAAGCCTCTCTACATTCATCCTGCTGGTGATTTCTTATAGAAAAATAATATTCCATAACATTCATATACCATAATTTATTCACCCATTCTCCAATTGATGATCATTCATTCAATTTCCAATTTCTCACCACTATGAAAATGGCTGCCACAAACATTTTTGCATATAATGGGTCCCTTTCCCTTCTTCAATATCTCTTTGGGATGATGATGTGTATTCTTGACATCTGTGCCTTTCCTTCACCAATGGCATGGAAATTGTGGAGAAGTAGATTTTTGTGGGTATGACAGGATCTTATAACTTATCTTTGCTGTTCTAATGGATTTGCGATAAACTAATATCCTTTCTGCTTGGTTCAGTAAAAGTAAATACATCAATTAATCATGACTTCTAAATTATTGTTTTGAGAGGTTGTAGACTCATACCCATAGAGAACTTGAATTTATGATGGATTTCTTGTGGTCCATGTTTGTATGAAATCAAGGTATTCTAAATAAGCTTTTTGTGTGTATATGAGAGGGAGGGGGAGGAGTGGGAGAATCTCAAATGCTATGTATGAGACTGTCTGTCTTTTTGTTGCTATAGACTATATTGTTATGTGTGACATAAAATTCTGAAATAGGGACTACAGAGTAAGGTAGAATTGTTTATCACTTTTTAAAAATTTACTTTAATATTTCTTAATTTTTACTTTATCATTTAAAAGTTTATTTTTATTTTCATTTCTAAATTCTCTTCCTCCCTTCATCCCTCCTTTTACTTTATTCTTACTTTATTATTAATATGTCATCACAGTCTTGATTTTCTGATCTCCTTTCCCCTAACCCCACCCCACCCCTCCCACACAAAACTACAGCACTTTAAGACACTTGGGGAGAAAGTGGACCACATAAACACTCTACAATTGCTTTTTTTCTTTCCCTTCTTCTACTTTCCAGAAACATAAAGCTATTTTGTCTTAAGGAACCCCTGATAACCTTCAATTTATTTACATTACTTTGATTTACCCATGTTGTTTTGTACTACTGATAATAATATAGGCAATATAATTCTATTCAAGAGGTCCTTTCATCTACATTAACTATTCTATAATGTAAACCATGGTTTACTCTATATCCCTCAGTTTGGGGAAACTGGAAATTCACTCTGTAAACAAATGAAAGGTCTCCCTGGTGCATAACTGTAATAGTAATGAAGTTCAAAGACATTCATGGTATTCCATTCACAAGTATTTTTAATATGGGACAGATGTACATATGCAAATGATATAATCAGCTATAATTGGTGTTTATATTTTAAAACCTCAGTGCCCAAGTACTACCATCTTTCTGCAGTGGTAGTTTCTTTAGGCGAAATATCTTATGAAAGAGAAATGGGGGAGGGGATTGGAAGGCTACATGCTTATAGGGCACATGTGTGTGGCCTTGAGGAAAGTCTGTTTTAAATGAAAAGGCAGCTTCTCCTTAGGTTGATGGGCATTTACATTCCTCAGAAAGAAAGAATGCGGAAGGAAATCCGCCTGAGGAGATGAATTCTTGCACATGCCCAGCATGGTTCCTTTTATCACCAGAGATTCATTTTTACTCACTAACATTAAATTTAAAATAAATTAAATAAAGTTTAAACTAACATTAAATTTATATATATATATCTGAGCTCGGGGATCACATTCCTTATTCCTTGTATATCCATGTAATGATTATCTTTGAATCTTCCCTTTCAGATATCTTTTTCCATATCCTATGAGATACCAAGTCCCATCACTGTTTCCTTCAAAAAAGTCTCTCCAGATATGCCTTCTTTCCTGTCCTTTTGCTATTATCCTGTTAGGTCTTTATCGCCTTCTATTTTAGGTAGCCTACATATGGGATGAAGATTCTTTCTTTAAACTAGTACGTCTTATATTCAAGAATGTGTGTGTCCTGTTAACATTCTGGGTATGTGATGTAGGACAGATCACTTAACTTCTCATTATTCTAGGAAACTCTTTTAAACTATATTTTTAAGAGAAGTTGCTAACTTGCATGGGGAGAGGGATTTTCTTTATCTAGTAATTTTTCAAGTTTTGTTCAGGGACTTCTTGAAGGTCTGAGATTCTTTCAGGGGATCTTCAAGGTCAATACTATTTTCATAATAATCGTAATATGTTTTAATCCCTAACATTGTAAGAGTCAATAGGTGTAACCTTTGTAGCCAAAAATTCTTTTGGGGGTTCTCAAAAATTTTAAGAATAGAAAGAAGTCTTGAAAGTTTGAGAAAAGGTACTCTACCAATGAAATTACAATCCCTAACTCAATGATTATTACTAAAACAAAGTTACCACCTCATTTTTCTGAGTACAGCCTCTTTTTCACTTAATCCACAATGTGCATGTTAACAGGTAGGGTACACAAAGCCCTCCCCTGCATCCCCACAAAGGCTCTACTTTATATTTTTTATAATGTGTAATACAAATTACCCATCACTAGGGGGTATTCTGGGATAGCAGCCACAGTTCTTAGTTCTATGACAACTACTATGTTTTGGGGGTAGTGTCCAAGATTCTCTCATTAGCCTAGAAGTATATTGGATTAGAGTGGATTGTCTAATCAGATAAATACCATATATGTCCCATTCTGCTAGATTTTGCCTGGATTCCAAACTCACTCAATCACATGCTAGCAGTTTCATTTTAAGTAAATGACAACGTCTCTGAATCTTTCCCATTTGTTAAATCTCAAAAGTATAAAACGTTAAAATTTGCTCTTACCTACTCTTGAGTTGAATACCAATATCAATTCCAATATTAAATGTATAATACTGGATAAGTCACTTAATTTCTGTTAGCTTCATTTCTTCAACTGTAAAATGGGAGTAATAGTACCTGTTTCTCAGGGTCATTTTCAGGATAACATGAGATAATATTTGTAAAGCACCTAGCATATAGTAGATGTTTAATAAATGTTTGTTTCCTTATGTCTTTCTTTATGTCAAATGAGATAATCTAGGTAATATATATTATAACCATAAAGCAGTATCTAAATGTAAACCATTATATCATCTTTTTATTTTTTCTTAACTGATGTTTTCTTCCACTTTCTCCCAGAATCTATTCCAAGTCTTTTTTTCTCTCTTCAAGCCTCCCACACCTCTCTCTCCTGTCACCTTCTCTTTTGAAGATGGCCTCATAATGTGGTTATTGGGAGAAGGGATATTTGTCCTCAAAGCACAAGTTTAATGAGAAACAATGAATAAAAGCTGCAAATATTCAAATTTGTTTTTGACAAACTATATTATGTTGTGATTTATTGAGAAAAATTGCAAAATATCTCAACTTCTCCTACTATCTCCCTTGTGAAACCCCAATCTCACAAAGAACTCCTTTTACATGTGTCTTTAATCATATGTCTTTAATCTTGTCTTCTGTAGTAATTACAGCCCTGAATCTGAAGTCAGGGAGATCTGAATTCAAATCCATCCTCTGACACTTAATATTTATGACAAATCACTTAATCTTTGTCTTCTTCAGTTTCCTTACCTGTAAATATTACCTGGGATAATATTAGCACCTATGTCTTAGAATTGTTGGATAAAAATAAAGTAATTTTTGTAAGGTACTTTGCAAATCTTGTAATGCTATATAAATATTAGTTCATCATCATGATTATCATTTTCTGGTAGTGTGCCCATCAATCTCCCCCTCTGTCTACTTTTCAATCATTCTTTTTCTATTGACTCTTTTCAAGCATTCAGTAAACACAGTTGAGTCTCCCCATAATTAAACACCCTCATTAAATCCTACCAGCCTTTCAAACAATCATCCTATATCTTTTGCCCTTCATAGCCAAATTGCTGGTAAAGGTTATGTATAGTCATTTTTTCTTCATCTCCTCTCATTTACTCTTCAGGTTTTTGCAATATGGCTTCCCAGCTAATTAGTAAACTGAAACCATTTCCTCCAAAATAATCAATCATCTTTTAATTGTTACATCTGATGTTCTTTTCTCGATTCTCATCCTCCTTGACCTCTCTGCAGAATTTGAAACTACCTGACCATCTCTCCTGAATATTCTCTTTTCTCTGGGTTTTCCTAACTGCTCACTGGTTTTTTTCTTACCCATCCCTCTTTCTAAGTTTCCTTTGCTGGATCATCATCTATCTCCTGCCCCCTAATTGTGGGTATACACCAAGCCTTAGCTCTCTTTTTCTTCTCTCTCTACTTAGCTCCCATGGGATTAATTATCATTTCTATGCAACTGTCTGGCAGATTTATTTATCTAACCTCAGTTACTCTTGAACTACAGACCCTGGTCACCAGCTTGCCCACTGGATACTTCTAATTGAATATTCTATAGACAACTTAATCCCAAAATGACAGAAAAAGAACTTATTATCTTTTACACTAAATATAGCTCTCTCTTAATTCTATATTTTTGTTAAGGACACCAGCATTCTTCTAACCTTCCAGTCTCAAAATTTTCCTAAATTCCTCACTCTTCTTCAACCAGTGTTTCCATTTAGTTGCTACATCTTGTTCTTTATACCTTCACAAAATTTTTTGCATCTGATTCTTTCTTTCCATGTAAATGACCATCTTTCTAGTTTTTACCCAGCCTCAAATTTCTCCAAGCTCCAAATTATTATCCCTGTAGCTGCCAATATGATTTTCCTGAGGGATAGGTTTTTTTCATGTCATTTAGTGAAGTCCAGAATGAACTCATAACTCCCTGTTGCCTCTAGGAAGAAATCTAACTCCCTTCTTTGGTATTTTAAGCTTCACAACATAGCCCCAGTCTGTCTCTCTATCTTCATTATACATTGCTCCCTGACTGACTCTGTAGTAGGAGCTCTTAACCTTTTTGTGTGTCATAGACCCCTTTGGGGATCTGGTGAAAGCAATAGACCCCTCAGAATAATTTTTTTTTTTTGGTAATAGCTTTTTATTTTAAAAATACATGCACAGATAGTTTTCAACATTCACCCTTGCAAAACTTGTGTTCCAAATTTTTCTTCCTCCCTTCCCCCACTCTTTCCCCTAAACAGCAAGTAATTCAATATAGGTTAAACATGTGCAATTCTTCTATATGTATTCCTACATTTATCTTGTTGTACAAGAAAAACCAGATCAAAAAGGGAAAAAAATGACAAAGAGAAAAAAGCAAACAATAACTTAGAAGGTGAAAATATTATATTGTGATCCACATTCAGTCCCCTTGTCCTATTTCTTCATGAACATGGCTCTCTCCATTACAAGTCTGTTGGAATTGATCTGAATCACCTCATTGTTGAAAAAGATTCAAGTCCATCATATAATATTGTTGTTGCTGTGTACAATGTACTCTTAGTTCTACTCATTTCACTTAACATCAATTCATATAAATCTCTCCAAGTCTTTATAAAATCATCCTGCTCATCATTTCTTATAGAACAATAATATTCCATTACATTCATATACCATAACTTATTCAGCCATTCCCCAAATGACAGGCATTCACTCAGTATCCAGTTTCTTGCCACTATGAAAAGGGCTGACACAAACATTTTGCACATGTGGGTCCTTTTCCCTTTTTTATGATCTTTGGGCTACTCACTCAGTAGAACCACTGATGGATCAAAGAGTATGTAGTTTGATATCCCTTTGGGCATAGTTCCAAACTTCTCTCCAGAAAGGTTGGATCACTCCACAACTCCACCTATGATGTATTAGTATCCCAGTTTTACCATATCCCTTCTGGCATTTATCATTATCTTTTCTTGTAATCTTAGCTAATCTGGTACCTCAAACTATAGTGGTATCTCAAAGTTGTGTTAATTTGCATTTTTCTAATCCTATAATGATTTAGAATATTTTTTTCATATGTCTGGAAATGGCTTTAATTTCTTCATTTGAAAATAGTCTGTTCATTTCCTTTGACCATTTATCAAGTGGAGAGTGATTTGCATACTTATAAATTTGAGTCATTTCTCTATATATTTTAGAAATGAGGTCTTTATCAGAATCCTTAGGTATAAAAATGTTCTCCCCCCAACCCGTTTTCTGCTTCCCTCCTAATCTTGGTTTCATTGGTTTTGTTTGCACAAAATCTTTTTAATTTAATACAATCAAAGTTATCCATTTCGCATTCCATACTGTACTCCAGTTCTTTTTTGGTCACAAATTCCTTCTTTTTCCTCAGATCTGAAAGGTAGGCTGTCCTTTGTTCTCCTAATTTGTTTATGATATCATCCTTTATATTTAAATCATGAACCCATTTCAAACTTATCTTGGTTTAGGATGTTAGATAATGGTCAGTGCCTAGTTTCTATATTACTATTTTCCAATTTTCCCAGCAGTTTTTGTTAAATAGTGAGTTCTTATCCCCAAAGCTGGAAACTTTGGGTTTATCAAATACTAAATTATTATAGTCATTGACTATTGTATCTTATGAACCCAACCTATTCTACTGATCCCATACTTTATTTCTTAGACAGTACCAAATAGTTTTGATGATCACTGTTTTATAATATAGTTTTAAATCTAGTATAGCTAGGCCATCTTTGTTTGTATATATGTGCATATATGTATATGTATTTCGACCTTATCTGAGAACATTTCTGGAAATTTTCTACATGTAATCTGCTGGTATCTTTATCTTTAACTCTATGTAATGCCAATTCTCACAGTGACTTGTGAGGGAGCCATACCTTTTTCCACATCTCTTCTCAACCAAATTATCTGAAATATTTTTTCTAAAACTTTTTTAGATTTCAGGGTTTGTTCTCAATTGGCATTAATTGTTGTTAAATGATTTTGTTGATTAGCTTCACAGCGAGATTTTAGAGCTTTTGTTTCCCTTGTTGTTGCTATATTTGGGAAGATTAAATTTAAATAAAAAGTTGATGGAATTATTTAAGTAATTCAAGCCAAAGAAATTTTGGTTTTTACCTAAAAAAACCACTTTAATTATACTGCTTGCATTCACTGGATATTTGCTTAACATATCATTTCATTTTATCTATAAAATATATATAAGTTCCAGATTTCCTGATGAAGCGACTGAAGCAATAGCATTAAATTGCTTAGATTACTATTATCTTTAGTGTGTAGCTATCTATTGTCCATGAAAAGGACTATATTAATTAGAATTGAGAGAGATTGTTTCTGTTGTATGTTAAATGGATATAAACCAAAGACAAATCTTGCCATGGAAAGGGGGAAAAAACACTCCTATTTATGTAACAACCGGGGGTCTGATTTCATTACAGATTATTCTTGTTGAAATAAAAGCTACTTTAGGCCATATTTCTAGTTTATTCACACAATCAATAAAGAGACTAGGTCACTGGAAACTCCTCTCCCCAGACTTTCTCATTTCATGAAAATCATGGTAACTGAAGAAGGAAATGGCAAACCACTCTAGTATTTTTCCCAAGAAAACTCCAAATTAGGTCTTAGAGAGCTGGACACAACTGAAATGATGCTGTGACAACAACCTGTAGTTTTAGGTAAAGCAGAGAGAAACTACATAGTATTTTAGAGTCTTATAACAGCTGAGATTCTGTAGTCTCCAGCAAGCCTGAGGGAAAAGGAAGGACTCATTCAGTATTGTCAAAAGTAGAGCTGTCCGTGATCTTGTGACAAAGATTCATTAAATCCAAAGCTTTCTGTGTTTTCTGTGACAAATACCTTGGGCAGACCACAGCTCAGTCTGGCTTATGACACTTCCCTGTGACAGATACAACACAAGACAACATTTAAACAAAAGAAATAAAGCAATTGTTGAAACAAGAGTCTTCTCCAGGTGTACTGCTCCTGGACCAAAGGTTTCCCTTGGCTAACTATCTCTTCTCGTTGTGCAAAACAATTAGCTCTGTGGTCACTATAGAATGGACTAATCTTACAAACACCAAACACAGATGTTCTGGCTTTCTCTTCCCTGCAGGAAACACTTAAGTAGGACACAGGTTGATAGAGTGTTCAGGGCTCTTTTTCCTACAGCATATCCCATAAATTAGATGCCCTTGACTGCCTTAATGTGGTTATTCACTGAAATTCACATAACAGTTAAAAAAAGAATGAGACATTAATGCATTCATAGGAATGTGGAAATTATTCTGGACCCTTAATCTGGCCCTATTTACCTTTCTTTAACAACAATATGTGCTAACATATTGTTAGAATGAAACAATAGTTTAATAATCATTACAATCAATCAGTGAGTAAATAAATGTTTATTAAGTACCTACCATGTGGGATTTTGATGTCATTTTTAATATATTTTATTGATAATAAGTTTGCTCTGGAAGCAAATTCTTAGCTATGGATCTCAGATTTCTGGTTATAGTATGATAACCATAATGTCTTTTTATTCATATCTTAGGCCAATAGTTACTACACTGTAGTTGATTTTTGGAAATTATTGTGGTGAAGAACCCCATCATTCATTCCAGCCTAGTTCAATTGCATTATTGACAACTATACAAAGATGCTCCATGGATAATTATTCATCATTTCAGACTTTTAATGAGATCACATAAAGAAAATTTAAAAATATATACAATTAGAGGAGAAATTATTAGCATGTGTGAATAAGAAAAGGAGTACCCGAAGAGCATCCCCCTATCCTGGACCACATCCTTTTCATGGCAAAGAGACTTGAATAGCCTGGTGAAATGATAAGCTATTCAGGGTTATGCAAGACAGATAGGTCATAGTGTAGAGTTCTCAAAATGGATGATTCTCTGGAAAAGGAAATGGAAAAACACTCCAGTATCTTTGCCAGGAGAACCCTAGGTAGAATACTACCTGTCACATGCATCATAAAGAATTGTATGACTTAAAAATTGAGTCATAAGTAAAACTGAGCAACTAGTGAAGTGACTTAGTGTTGATTCTTCTGATTGTGAACATTATTACCTAAGAACATAATCTAAGATACCAAGGAAGAGAAAACCCTTTTATTTTTCATGATGATTTTTCAGTAAGTTGTATGGGAACACACACACACACACACACACACATGTGTTCATATATAAACAACAGACACATATGCACATATCTGTATATATATGCAGATGTATAATATACACACATTACATCTACTGCTATAATCATACAACATACACATGATTATATGTGCATATGTGTATATTTGTGTGTATGTACATATTCTTAAACATATTTTGAATTCTGACTCCTCCCAAATAAGTCATCTCAAGCTTTTAATTATAGAAGCAAAATTGAAATGGCAGAAATCAAATATTTCAAACTGGAAAATAGCTTACATATGCTGATAGAAAATAGCACATGTTTGCTAATTAAGTTATCTATTAATTACTAAGTTCACTCCCTAAATCTGTGATAGGATTTGTAGATTTAGCTTTTGTTAATGAAATGGGTTGGGAGGGTTTAGTGTATGGCTTGCAAATATTGCTATTCTTGAATGTGATACTTGCTATAATGATATATTAGGGTTCAAAGACATTCATTAATTTACTTTTATCACTATAGAGTAAAAACATATTTCTCTTCTCAAAGTTCTCTGAAGAATCTTCCTAGAGAGTTGAAAGATACTGAGTTTATCTGAATTATTATTGCCATTTTATTTTCATTATTCCTGCTACATTAAAAAAAAGAAAGAAACAACTTCTTTAAGTCATGTGGTCATTTAAAAGAATGAAAATTGAAAATTAAGTAGTACTTCTTACCAAATTCTCTTTGACATATAGAACGCTTACAGATGTTGAGATACTGCCAATATCAGGGTTAAGCAACATATTTCTTTCTTTTGTACATATTTACTTAAAATACCTCCTGATAAAAATGGAAAGAACCAAAGTTTCATGTATTTTTATGGAAATGTAAAGAACCAAATTCTATTTTCTTTGATAGGTTTTCTGTGCATCTTGAAGCCAATGGAGGCTGGGTGATAGACAATTTTATTGTAGGTCTGCAAACTGACTATATTTATCTCCAGGAACTATGAATATAGGCAATGTTCACTTTAGACTTAATCATGATTTGAACTAGGTATTTGGTTCAAGTTTTTATTACAGGAACTTTTTCCCAGTGTATCTTCAATTTGGAGAATGAGAGTTATATTTGTTAATACTCCACTCTCAATTTAGCTAACTTGTATTTAATTACCTTGCTGTTTATTTTATATAGGTATATACTATATATACATATATGTAAATATGTATATGCATAAATAAATATCTAGACAAATATATACACACACATACTGTGTGCCTATATACATATACACATTGCTATATCTATATTAGCTAAACTTATATTACTTATAATATATAAGCATATTATATATTATATTGTGCTACAGTTCCCTTTTGTCTTTATTCAGTTTCCCTAACTTTCCTGACCCAGTTTCCCTAAATTGTTCTGCCTCAGTTCCTAATTGTAATGTTTACCACCCTTCCCTTTTAATCATTAGAATGTTTGATGGGATAAAGATCTTATATCTTAGACATCATTAGAATATCAGGTGCCTCTCCCTCTCTGGTGCCTCCCCGCTTTATGCCATCCCCATTCCAGGTGATCTGCCCCCATTATGTCATCATTCTTGTTACCCTATAAAAGAATCTTTGTATCCAACATTCGCTGCTGCATTCTTGGAGACAATAGTCTCATTCAGCCCTGGGACCAAACCATGGATCCATTTGGTCCCAGTAAATCTCACCCTTTCAAATAAAATTTTAAAAACTCTCTAAGCTCTATCTTGCCTCAGTTTCTCCGGCATTACAATATGAGTATAATATATGTATATTTGTATATATACACAAAGAGAAACATAAATAATAGAGCTAGATTTCTGTGTACACGTGCATATCTATGTCTATAGGTATATAACCTGGGGCTCAAACCTATTTGCATAAGGTTCTTTTTATAGAGAATGATTATTTGTTGCTCTGGGCCTATATGAGAAATGGAGTGGTAGAAATTCAGGAGAAGAGAGATCCTTGTTCTTTTGGCTTCCTGTTAAGAGGACTAGCTATGACTTTCTTCAAGGAGAAGTCGCCAGAGAAAGCTAAAGACTATAAAAAAGTCAACCTGAAAAGGAATCTAGGCCTTGATTGTGTCTTTATTCCATTCTTAGTACCCTAGAGACTTCAGAGAATTTTCTCTTGGGTAAGATCTAAGACTTTCTTTTTCTTAGATTGAAAGGAGTTAACTCATTTATACTGGGAGAACTCATTTCCTCTTTGAGTTGTCTGTTAGAATCTATTCTGTATCTCTTCTCTTATTTATGTTTGCTAGTGGCTTGGACAATTTTTTTCAATAATCACCATATATGAAGATCTTTGTGTAACTAGTGTTTGGGGAAAAGAAGTTAAGACTGACCATATAGCATGGGGATCTCTTTCCCCATTAAAGAGACAGTCTGAACCTAAAATGTATTTCTTCTAGACTAGTTGGTATACCCTGAGTATTGAATTGTCAGACTTTAGGCTTCAGTTTGTTTTGTTCCTAGCAGGAGTCAAAGTCTATCTTGGAGAACAGTTGACCAGTGAAACTACAAATATTCTTTCATGCCTCTTTGCAAGCCATATCTAAACAAATCTATGTGAACAAATAGAAATTGCATCAGTAGACACACACACACACACACACACACTCATGCACACATACACACACATTGTCTCACCTAAGAGAATGTAATCTCTTTAAGAGCAAACCTTCTTCCTTTCTTTTTTTTTTTTGTTTCTCTGTTTCTCCCTTTAAAAAGAAAACTATATCTTTAGTATCTCCTACATAACAGTGTGACATAAAAAATGTTTAAGAAATATTTGTTAGTTGATTATTAGGTCTTGAGCAATTTCAAAAATTCTTTTACTTAACTGGTTAATTCTCATTTTCCCCCTCCTGATCCTCTCTCACATTGCCCTTCTTTCTTTTTCCATAGTCCCTGAAACATTCCTGTTGCTACCAGAGCACAAAATACTAGGAGAGACACAAATTTGTTAAGATATAATCCTTGACAATATGAACAGACAATTCTCAGATGAAGAAATTCAAACTATTTCTAGCCATATGAAAAGATGCTCCAAGTCATTATTAATCAGAGAAATGCAAATTAAGACAACTCAGAGATACCACTCCACACCTGTCACACTGGCTAGAATGACAGAGAAAGATAATATGAAATGTTGGAGGGGATGTGGGAAAACTGGGACACTGATACATTGTTGGTGGAACTGTGAACAAATCCAACCATTCTGGAGAACAATTTGGAATTATGCTCAAAAAGCTATTAAACTGTGCATACCCTTTGACCCAGCAGTGTTACTACTGGGCTTATATCCCAAAGAGATTTTAAAGAAGGGAAAGGGACCTGTATGTGCAAGAATGTTTGTGGCAGCCCTGTTTGTAGTGGCTAGAAACTGGAAACTGAGTGGATGCCCATCAATTGGAGAAAGGCTGAATAAATTGTGGTATATGAATGTTATGGAATATTATTGTTCTGTAAGAAATGACCAGCAGGATGATTTCAGAAAGGCCTGGAGAGACTTACACGAACTGATGCTGAGTGGAATGAGCAGGACCAGGAGATCATTATATACTTCAACAACAATACTATATGATGATCAATTCTGATGGACATGGACCTTTTCAATAATAAGATGAACCAAATCAGTTCCAATAGAGCAGTAATGAATTGAGCCAGTTACATCCAGTGAAAGAACTCTGGAAGATGATTATGAACCACTACATAGAATTCCCAATCCTTCTACCTTTGTCCGCCTGCATTTTTGATTTCCTTCACGGGCTAATTGTATACTATTTCAACGTCTGACTCTTTTCATACAGCAAATTAACTGCTTGGGCATGTATGCTTATATTGTATTTAACTTATATTTTAACATATTTAACATGTTTTGGTCAACCTGCCATCTGGGGGAAGGGGTGAGGGGAAGGAGGGAAAAAGTTGGAACAAAAGGATTTGCAACTGTCAATGCTGAAAAATTATCCATGCATATATCTTATAAATAAAAAAGCTATAATAAAATATAATCCCTACCTTTATGAAGTTTATAGTCTGCTGGAGGGATAAACTATAAACATGAGGCTTCTGTTGTCTGTCAAATTACTAATCCTTCCTTGATCTCAGTTTTCTTAACTATAAATAAGGTAACTGGACTATGGAGTCTGATGGCCCTTAAAGAGTAGATTTGTGATCCTAAGAAAATAATGCACCATATTCGATGATACTCAGAACAAAGAAATGGTATCTTATATGAGGTCTTGGGGAATAGGTTTCATATTTATTTTATATAAAGAATAACAGTGCAGATTACAAAGAAATAATGTGCTACGACTACTATTACTATTGCTATGAAGCTATTCTTCCTTCTTGAATGTTCTTCATTCTTGAAGAGTACTAAAGATATTATGAGGGATATATCAATTTGCATGTGAATTGAATTTTACTGAGGTAGAGTTGAACTTTACTCTCTGTTTTAGAATCATCTCAGTTCAGAAGAAAGACAATAAGTAAAATCAGCTGGAAGTGGAGATGGCCCAGAATTCAGGGTGTGACCCCAGAAGATAAGCTTGTTTAAACTTAAAGTGTGTCAAAGAGGGAAAAATAATTTTTCTAGGCCATATTTTACCCTAGTTCAACCTTCTTTTTACTGGTTTGACAATAGTTTTATGATTCTGTTTTGACTGTTTTAACTGGGAATGCCATTAAAAAATCTAATTAGCAGACTGTGAACACCATCCCAATGATCTTTATGATATTTAAGGATATTTGATGGTCATCTCAGAGGTCTTTATGATATTTAAGGAGTATCAGATCTGTTTACAACTTCCTTAGGGAATTTAGAAAGCTCTTTGGTATAATGATTGTCCAATTGTGTCCAAAGCCACAATTTTATTAGCAGACATTTCTGACATGACAGTAATGAATCTGGACAACTTTTTTGTAGGCCATTTAGTTGTGGCAGCCCTGCAATTCCACCTTCCCCTCATTTCTTTAAGCTTAAATGCTAAACATATGCAGTATGGAATTATGGCTAAAGTACTAGACTTGCATCTTAAAAGATGTCATTTTAAATTTGTCTCCTGTCATTTCTAAATTGTATGACCATGGACAATTTGTTTTTACTTTCGGGAACTAACCTTTTCTTATGTGTTCTGTCTACTTCAGATGGTTGTTATGAGACTCATATAAGATAATATATATGAAAAATTTTTTTCAGACTTTAAAGCATTATATAAATGTTTATTATTTTAATAACATAATTACAAGCGGTATAATCTAATTGATTTCTATTACTGGTTTGCACTGAATTCTTGCCAACCTGCCCTCAGAGGCATTTTTGCACATCTTGGGGTTTATGTAAACCTAATTACTTGCCCTCTCCACATACCTCTGCCTTCATGTTTAAATTTTAAATTATTTATCCCTCTTGCATGCCAGTATTGTCCTATAAATCTTGTCTCTCTGTTGCATTTTCATCGCATTTAGTAAAAAACAAGCATAAAAGAAATTGAAAGGTAATATTTATTATTGGCAAGAATGTCAATGCCTAACTATACCTTTGATTAGATGGATGTACTAAGTTCTGAGGGTAGCCCTTAATTCTATATTCCAAGACAATTTAAACAACCCACCAGACCCACCAGAAAAAAGGAAGTAACAGCTAAAAACAATAAAATGATTTTGAGATCAATTTTTTTCCCCTCAATGCTTATGTAAATTTTAATCACAAGGTTTGGATGGTTTCTTTAGGAATTCTTTGGTCACTGTTTAGGTAAGGAATTGGTACTATATTTTCAAATAAAAGGGTGAGCTCACACCTTTTAACATTTTTTGTTAAAGTTAAAGAATATAAACAGACAACTTTTAGAATAAATCAGAACTATCAGTGGTCACATAAAAAATGTTCTAAATAACTTTGGATTAGAGAAATGCAAATTGAAACAGCTCTGAAATACCACTCGATACCTACTATATTGACTAATGTGAGAGAAAAGGAATGTGATAAATATTGGAGAAAATGTAGTTACCTACAAATTAAAGAGAATGTAGGAATGTAGTGAGACAACAATGAATTGTTGGTGGAGTTGATCAATACATCTATTCTAGAATTTGGAGCTAAACACAAAGGACCATAAAACTGTATATATAGCCTTTGACCCAGCAATACCACTACTGTTTGTATCTAAAATAGATTTAAAACAATGAAAGGGAAAAGGTCATATTTTTAAAAAAAATATTTTAGTAGATCTTTTATAATGACAATGAATTGAAAATTGAGGGCACACTCACCTATTCAAAATAGCTGAACAAGTTGTGGTATATCAATCTAATAAATGCTATTGTGCTTTAAGAATGAGAAGCAGAATGGATTTTAGAAAAACCCGGGAAGACAAAAACTGACTCAAAATGAAGGACGCAGAACCAAGAGACCATTGTACACAGCAACAGCAATTTTGTAATGATGATGAACTGTGAAAGACATAGGTACTTTGATCAAGACAATTATTGAAGAGAATTCCAAAGACCCCAGGGCAAGGAGGTCTTTTTATCTACTCTCCTGATTGTGATTTAAAAAAAAAATGTTAGCTACCTCCAGAGAAAAAGTGATTGTTTCTAAGTGCAGATTGAAGAAAACTTTTTCATTTTATTTTTCCTTTTTTCTTTTGCAACATAGTTCATATGAAAAAATGTTTTGCATGACTTCACATGTATAGTGGTTATCATATTTCTTAACATCTCAAGAGTGCAGAAGGAATTGAAGGGAAGGAAATAATATGGAACTCAAATTAAAAAAAAATAATATGTATAATTGGGAAATGTTTAATGAAATAAATCTAAATACATTAATTAAAAGAAAAAAAAAAAACAATTACCCCAGAAATGCTACATGGTAAAAATGCAAAAAGATTAAGTGGAATGGGAGCAAGGTGATTCTGTTCAAGAATGATCCAGGAAATTTTTAAAATGGCTGATTTAGACCTGATGAATCTAAGAAGTCTTGACCTGCAACCAAAATTCCTATGGTTCTTCTACATATCCATAGGAATTAGTGTTAGAAGAAATCTTGAAGATCACTCAATTAACTTTCTTAAATTTAACAATGAAGAAACATTGCCAGACATGGTGACTACTTTGCGGATTACATAAATAGCAGAACCAGGTATTTTGAAAGTGTTTTACTCCAAATCCAGTTCTTTTTCCTGTTCTATGATATTTCTACTATTACTCCATTTTCTTTCTTTCTTTCTTTTTTTTTTTTTTTTTGGTTTTTATTTATTTATTTAATAGCCTTTTATTTACAGGTTATATGCATGGGTAACTTTACAGCATTAATAATTGCCAAACCTCTTGTTCCAATTTTTCACCTCTTACCCCCCACCCCCTCCCCCAGATGGTAGGATGACCAGTAGATGTTAAATATATTAAAATATAAATTAGATACACAATAAGTATACATGACCAAACCATTATTTTGCTGTATTACTCCATTTTCAATTCGAGATCTATTTAGCTGTTTTTATTGTTCAGACATGTCCAACTCTTTGTAATCTCACTTGGGATTTTCTTATTATAGATACTAGGATCCAGGACTACTACTTAACAAAAATACTAGTGGCAGATGCTATGCTAAGCACTTTGCAAATATTATTTTATTTGATCCCTGCAAGATAAATGCTGTTGTTATCCCCATTTGACAGATAAGGAAACTGAGGCAAACAAGTCAAACAACTTGCTCAGGATTACACAGCTATTAACTGTCTGAGGGCAAATTTGATTCTATTTTGTTAGTACCACTCTCTATATGAACATGTTGTGTTTTCTGAATAAATCCAAGTTCCTTGAGGGCAGGGTCTGTTGGTTTTTTCTTTGTATCCTCAGTCCCATGGCAGAGTACATGGCACATAAGAACTTAATAAATGCTTATTGGTTGACTGAAATGGAGGGGTAAATAAGTTAGAGTTTGTTATTTCCTTCTCCAGTTCATTTTGCAGAGCGGGAAACTGAGGCAAACAGGATTAAGTGACTTGCCCAGGGTCAGCTAAGGTTTGAAGTCAGGGCTTCCTGTATACAGGCTTGGCTGCTCTAAACACTGAGGCACCTAGGTGCTGTTTAATTATAATTATTTGAAATAATTCAAAAGAGTAAAAGTAAAGTTTGTTTTTTATTATACTGACAAAACCAGAGATTCCTAAATGGAACATTATTTGGGAAGTATTTGTTTTGTTTTATTATGATCAATGTGTGGGTGATGGAGTTAATTCAAGGTTGCCAGGAAAAGTGGTAATAAAACCTTTGATCTGTGATAGGAGGTATTTGAATAAGCCTTGGAATCCATCAAATTCTTTTCACTTTGCCTAGGAAAGAATTTAGGGTACATTTTTTTTCTCCTTTGTTATAAAAGTTACTAATATTCTTCATTAAGTATCTAAATGAGTAAGAAATAGTATATAGACTAATTTGCCTCCTGGGCAATCACTTAATGTCCTGGTCTAGAGGAGAACAATTAGAGGAAAGAATCTTTCAATAGATTCTTGGGTCTTCAGAGAAATTATCCTTATTCCAGTTTGTTACCATCTGAGGGTTTTCCAAAATGCCCCAAGGAAGGGCGTCTCCCTTAGATCAGAGAAGTTCAAATCTCTTAAACTCTGCATGCAAATTCCTTTCAAAGCTTTGAGCAAATCATTATAAGATGTCCATTTCCCAAAATGCTGATTGCCTTTGCAGAGAGAGGGAGAGGATTTAAAAGATAACAGTATAAATGAAAGAAAATGAAGAAGAAAAATAGGAAGAAAGAAACAGATGGGTTTAACCTCAATATTTCCACTAATCATTGACTGAGGTTAGGAAAAAAAAAAATAGTTCTGCTTTGATGTTTTCATTTTTTAGGAATGTGTATAATGAAGAATAATTGCAGTAAATGGAAATTATTCTGAGTAGAACTGCAAAGTACATTATAAAAATACCTCTATATTGTAATGAAGGACAGAATCAATGGCCTTAACTAGCTTTGCTGATTCAAAGTCCTCAGGTCCCAGTAAAAGCTTTATTTTGCTAATTAGATGACCTTATTCTTTTGCACTGGATTGGTACATTAAACTTGATGCTTACACTTTCCTGTCCTACACCAGAGCTCCATTTGTGCTGCCTAAGTGGGATGAATGTGAAGCCTTCTCAGAAAACAGACCCCTGCCATAGTTTGGGGCTACAGTTCCAGGAGCCCCCCTTGTTTGTAACCTTGCTTAATTTCCCACAAACTGTTTTGTAATCTCTAGTCTCCCTGTACTTGTATCCTGAAGGTGGAGTGGATTGCCAAGGCAGACTGTGAGCCTTGATATTGTCAAGGACATTTGAAGTTCAAGATGGGGTAAAAGTTGTTTTAGGGTATAAAAAACTGTGCTCTGCTGCCTGTCCTTTGCCTCCCTTCACTGGAATATACTAGAGAAAGCAATGCCCCTCTCCTGCAGAAATTGAATAAACTGCTGTCTGTTCTGGCTCTGAGAAACGTCTGTTTGAATTATTTTGGGTTAGTGGTTGCTGTCCAACACGGTTTTCTGGGACTTTGTACTCTCTCACTAGTGTCTCTCTCTCATCATTCCCAAAGGCAGGTACCTGTCGGGGGAGCAACCCCGGCAGTCTTTGGACTTGATAGGGGAGATCCCGCTCTGGGAAAGTAGGAGTCCGCATAGATGGATTCTCCAAAGCAGAAACCAAAAAAAGCTTCCACAGACTGAAAGAGAAATTCTGGCCAGCAGGTGAAAGGAACAGTCACGCAAGATACACACTTATAACCTGCAGGTAAAAGCTGAAAGGGATAGCGCCTAGTAAGCCCCTCCAGGTGACTGAGGGAAGGGGGCAACCCCTCCGTAATTGGCATTCAGTAAAATGGACCAGGAACAGTCTAAGCCCCATAAACCCAATATATGCGAGCGTGAATCTAAGAAAAGAAAGGAAAAGCAGTTTATGTTTGTGTGTCTGTATGTCTGTGTTTTGTCTTCTGTGTTTTTCTCAGTCAGCTGAATTATAAAGTAAAAGAAATGGCCATTTTGGAATTTAAAAGCACTTGTTTTGTGCATATCGAAGCAAAGTAACCAGAATTTTTCTTAAACTTTCAAGCTTCTGTCTCTAGAAATAACTGGGAAGGAACAGGACTGCTGCATGTGGACTTATGTCCAGTTAAGCCTCTTCAAAGAGTAATAGGATCCCCTAAAACCCCATGCTCTGGAGTCAGCCTCAGCTTCTCTCTAGATGGGTGCCTATGTTCCTCAATCCCCAGAGTCCCAGCTTCTCAGGGGATTCTGTATTCTGTAAAAGGGTGTAGTCTATCTCCAGGTGGTTTGGGGAAGTAGTTCAACCAAGGAAAAGTATAAAATTTAGGGGCCCCATGTTTCCAGCTCAGGTCTCATAGTTTATTTCAAAGATTTTGAGCAGTCTAAAAGATAGAAGTTTTTGAGGGGGAAGAGGAGTTTTCTTCCAAAAATGTGATTTTAATTTTTTTTAATTACTGTGCTTTTAAATGTAAATGGTATGACAGAATTATTTTAAATTAATGCATTTGGGAATCAGATTTTAGAAATATGTGTGCATTAATATTGTTGTATTGCTACTAGAAGTTTAAATCTGTATTTGATTTGATTTTAAGTTAAAAAATGGTTTTAAAAAAAGTTCTCTGGTAACTTACCTAAAGAGGTCACATGTTTCTATATCATAATTAGATGAAATATGTTTCTTTCTAAATTGTATATTGGGTAATTTATAAAAATTATTAGCTATGTTTTAAATTTTAGTCAGCTCTGCTGGATATATGTATAAATTTTATGAAATTTGGTTTAAAGTTATTTAGATTTTACTAATATTGTGAATCTTAAAGTAAAAAAAAAAAATGGTGGTTTTAAAAAGAAGGGACAAGAAAGATTGATTTGCAAAAGCCCTTGATAGTGCTTTTGGAATGGATGGAATATCCAGTTAGAATCTCACAAGTTAAAGTATTGATTTTTTTAAACTACCTTTATTTAATTGGTGTATATGTTAAAATTGGAAACTTGACTGTAAATGACATGAGATTCCTATCCATTTTTATGATAGGCTATGTTATGTCTGTTTGCCTATCACTTATGAAAATTGTGAAATTGCTAATTAAATTGTTTTGGGGTTATTTTCATAATATTGAAACTTAAAATTATTATGGATTATTGATGTGATAAGTTATTGAAGAAAGAGAGAGGAGATGTTGGAGGGCACAGAGAGGAGCAGGATGTTTTGGCTGGCACCAAAAGTTGTGGTTCCAGGTCCCAGTAAACACCAGGAATGGTAAATATGAAATAGAGTGGGAGAGCCTAGAAAGGGGTTTTAATAATAAATGATGGAAAAGGCAGATTCTTTAGTATAACTTGCCATTTGCCAGGAGAAAGGAAACATCCCATGAAGTTGGTACATATCCTTAGCTGGCAGCTAACTCCTGAAAGGGACTTAGCACCCCAAAAGAGTTAGCCATAAGTAGAAGTAGGGTTGGAAAGCATAGTGAAATTAGGAGAGACACCACATGGCATGGGGGAAGGGAAAAGGATAAGATCTACTGGCTTGGGAAGGTGAAGGCTTAGTCTACCCTTCTCTCACTGGGTTTGGCTGCTTCTTAAAAATGAGAAAACAAACCCATTCATTGGACCTCACCCCCAAGTTCTGCCACCCCCTTGATGATTAAATGAAGTTACTTTTACATTAATTGCTTTGATTGTTTAAAGGAATATCTTACATTTACTAGGTGTAAATAATTGAATGTATTTTTCAAGTCTGTGGTTATTTTAAAGCAAAGTCATTTGTGATGCTATATCAAAGATTCTACTGCTTAGCAATGCAAGGAACTTTTAAGAGAAGTTTGTTAGTTTTCTGGTGAACTGCAAATTCTTTGAAAGTGGTTATTTCAAAACCCATTTAGCAAATTATCTAATATTTATTAAGTGCATCATAGTCTCATCGTTTAATGAATGTGATCTATAGCTTTCTTGTTTTACAGGCTCATGGGATAAATAGTTTAAGATTTAAAACCTGATTAGTGATATTGAGATGAAATCTCTTGGGATTATAACTGTTATTGTTTTAAATTTTGAATTTGGGAATGATTGTCTGATGAATTATTACATTAGTAACCCACCATTTGAGAGCTGAATTGGCTAAAGTGGGATTGTTACTATATGGTTGGTTGTCAACTGTGCCCTCAGGCTGAGGCTCTGAAGGATCAGTTTTGATACTCTTATAATCATGCTTCTGCTCTTATAGCAAATTTCTATAATCAAAGAAAGTTGTCAATAGAAGCTATAAACACAGATCAAGTATGTAATATTTTGCTGTTTTCCAAGTGAAAATATATAGTCATTATATCTTATAATTAGGTAAATGAGTATTTGGCCTGGTCATTTATCTTTTGCTAGGTATATGTGTCAGTATGAAATAAGGTATCTTATATAAATAAGTATCTTATATAAATGTAAAAACAATTGATACAATTGTCTGTGAGACCTGTTATTTTATTGATTATTGAAACTGAAGCTGAAATATCTCTTATAAGGTTTAGGGATTTTAGTATACTCAGGTTTTCTTAGAGGGATGTAATTTATGGAATATTTTGTTTCATCAATAGGAAAGTCACTTTTTATAATGTAGTCTCAAAAAAAAATGATGCTGACTATTTACAGAAACTTCAGGGAAAGTATAAGCACATCTCCTAAGAATAAGGGTTCTATTCTTTTTACTTGCTCTCTATCTAGTTCCCTTAGGTTTTCCTCTAGGTTTTGAGCAATTCATCTTCAAATGACCAGCACTAGACAGCTGTATTGATCAACTTCAAAGGGTTTGACTCAACCTACTGGATTTTCAATCACTTCAAGCATCTTCAAATGGGACCCTTCAGGATAACCCAGCTCAACATCCATGCTCAGCAGGAAGTATTTTCAGAAGATGAAATCATCATTCTATTCCCTAAAATACTTTGGGCTCCATTTGTTTGGAAAGGAACTGAAACTGGTTGGTGAATGGAGAACTAACTGTGTCTGAGTGTGTTCCCTGTAAGGAGTCAATGAAAGCCTGGGTAAGTACTCTGTAAAGTCTGAACAAAAACAATTTCTATTTCTGTGCTACAAGTTACCTTATGCAACTTGCCTTGATAGTACCATTCCCTTTGGGTATGAAAGAACATGAGAGTGAATTCCAAAAATAACATTCCTGGGGAGAATTGCAATGATTTATTCTAGTCCCTTATCTCTGGAGATCAATCAGCCTGCCTTTCATGGCAGGGCAAAAGATTCCAAAATCTAGGGACTGTAGTGGCATATACCCAGTCTGCAACATAACTGAGGGGAACTCTGGCAATTTTTTGGATGATTATACCCCAAGCAAACCTTGGGTAGCATTATGGAGGCAGTCCTCTCAAACCTGCTTTTCCCGGGAACTAAGTAGGCACCTGCACATTCATCCAATCAGCTATTCCTTTTACCTTGGCATTTGATGAAGTAAGAAAGCCTGAATCAGGAAGGAGTAACTGATTATTCAAGGCTAGAAATCTAGTCCTGGATTTGGGTTATTCCTACTCTGGTGAGTAAATATTATTGGTTAAGTTACAATAGAGAAGCAGTGAAGGGAATAACAGAATAGTTAGATGACACTAGCAGAATGGCATGGGAAAATAGAATGACTCTAGAAAGATTAATAGTAGGAAGAGGAGGAAAGGGTGCTACATTTGAAAATTTCACTCCTAGTACAGCCCTATCAGAAGAATTAGCAGAGTTTCAGGGATTAATTATTTATCCTGTGTAAGAAGTTCTGTGCAGGAATTAATAGACTTTTATGAAGTAGGATGTAAAAAAGTTAGCCAAATGTGAGGGGTTAGAAAAGAATATGAAAACCAAATTATAAAAAAATGTAGGATTGTGAGAAATGGATGAACATTTGTTTTTCACAGTTGTGAAAATTAAATTGGAGAAATTTAAATTAGAAAATTGAAACTCACAAGGACATCAAGGAATAATTAAGAGTGGAGTTTATTTTCTCTGAAAAGAGAAGAAAAGAATATAAGTTCTTGGGAGCAAGGACTGGCTATGTAATGAGAAAGATTCAGGTTTTGTAACTTCTGTGATATCCAATTAACAGTGAATCAAGGGTGGAAGCCCTTAAGTCAAGAAGACAGGCAAAGTCCCAAAAGTGAGATAGATATTGAAGTTGAAAAACTGTATCTGAATTGGTGTGAGAACTCTTCAAATGGACACAAAAAAGAGGAAGGATTAAGTGGCATGGATGTGAGGCCTTCTCAGAAAACTGAACCCTACTATAGTTTAGGGGCTATAATTCTAGGAAAACCCCTCTTGCTTGCACTCTTGTTTATTAATCTCACAAAAACCACTTTGTCATCTATAGTTCCCCTGTTCTAGTACACTGAGGATAGAGTGAATTCCCGGGAGAGCTCTGATATTAAGTCAGGGACAGCTGGGACCTAAAATGGGGTAAAATTTTTTTCAGAATATAAAAAACTGTGCTCTGCTGTCTGTCCTTTTGCCTCCTTTCATTAGAATATACTCGTGAAGGCACCACTTTCCTGCAGGAATTGAATAAACCACTTTTCTGCTATGGCTCTGAGAAACATCGATTTGAATTATTTTGGGTTAGTGGTCATTTTAAAGATTATTTAATCTAACCCATCATTCTACACAGACCTGAAATAGAGAAGGGAAGTGACTCATCCAAACTGAAATCAAGAAGTTTGACAATTTAAGTCAAGAAGATCAGTGTTCAAATCCTACCTTATACATTTATTACCCCTGTGACCTTGTCACTTAATCTTTTTAAGGCTCAGTTTCCTTATCTTTAAAATGATGATTATTGCTGGTGGTTGTAATACTTTCCTCATAGAATTTTATGGTTTTTTTTTTTTTAATTTAAAGTTATAGTAATACCAGGTATTTATGCCAGAAGTCATTCATGTGTTAATAGCACGGCATTTTGGATTAGGACATATAGAGTCTTTAATGGCCTTTTAGGACATGTTATGATGTCACAGTCCTTTTTAAGAACAAAGGACAAACAACAACCTCTGTGAGTAAAGCTGGTCCAACAAAAGAATTGGCCAATTGGAAGACTTCCTTCCTTCCTTCCTTCCTTCCTTCCTTCCTTCCTTCCTTCCTTTCTTCCTTCTTTCCTTCCTTCCTTCCTTCCTTCCTTCCTTCCTTCCTTCCTTCCTTCCTTCCTTCCTTCCTTCCTTCCTTCCTTCCTTCCTTCCTTCCTTCCTTCCTTCCTTCCTTCCTTCCTCCTTTTCTTCTTTTTCTTTTCCTCCCTTCCCCCTTCCTTTTTTTCTCTTTTACTGCCTCCTTCCTTTTGCCTCCTTTCCTCCTTCCCTCCCTCTGTCCACATAGGGTGCCATAAACCTACAGATGCTCTTAAAATCATTTTCTTTTCTTTTTTGCATCTCTGCACTGTCCCAAGATATCTTGACTAGAATTTTTTCTTAAGGAATATGTTTTAAATGAAAACAAGTATGATTCTAACTGGCTACCAATAGGTCCTAACTCAAGCCCCATTTGATCCTTGTTGGGTCCTAATTGACTCAAATTGAATATAAATAGCAATCATTTCTGCTTTGGATAGAGACCCAGAGGATCTTCCCCTTCCAGATTCGTTCATTCATTCATTTATTAGTAATTATTTAGATTTTTCAGAGTAGGTGAAAGAGGAGATTCTTTTCCTCAATTGCCATATAGCTTCAATCACTGAATAGGTACCACCTGTTGATTTCATCTAGGGCCATTTCCAATTGTCTTGATTTATATCTGGACACTGGACCCAGATGGCTCTGGAGGAGAAACTGAGGCAGATGACCTTGCCCAACCCTTCTTCCCTTAAATCCAACTTACTTTCATGTCATGGCATCCCCTCCCTAATGTCATGGTGCTGTTTGAGAAAAAGGACAAACAACACAGGAGGAAGGGAGAAAATTCACTTTTCTTCATTCACCATGAATGGGATCTCATTTTACAGAGAAGTCTCAGCTTTCTCAACCTGCAGGAACTGTAATAAATACCCATAAATGTTTATCAGTCATGGGGTTGGAGAGATCTGTTACATAAACTATTGACATTGAAATCCAAGATCTAGCCAGGGCTCAGTATGAGATTTGAAGGGTCTGAGAACATTGGCCCAGATTACTTCAGTTCTAAAATTGAGAAAGCATTAAATTATAGACTTGGAGAGGGTAGGGATTATCATTTTTAATCTCTTTAGCTTTCAGACTAGAAAACTGAGGTTTAGTAGAGCAATTTATTTGTCCAAGGTCATTCAAGCAGGAAGGTAGCCGAGCTAGAATTTGAATCCACATCCTCAAATTCTGGAATCGATGTTCTTGACACTGTACTGTTTTGATCTTTATTTTTCTTTCTCATTTCCTATGTTGTTATGTTCTGCTCTGAGAATTTTCTAGTAGATAGGATAAGAGTTCATTCTAGAACTGAAGCCAATGTTTATACACTCTATTTCCTAAAAAGCTGGACTTTGGCTACTATCATTTGCAGTTCAGCTACCAAGAGATTTAAAAAATAACTCTGCTTCATGCCAGTAGAGTTCATGTTTTTGGTCTTTGACAATATCTCTTGCTAGTAAAAAGTATTAAGTTGCCTTCCTCTTGCCAGTTGTAAATGCAAATTGTCTTCCACTTAGGATTTATAACAGACTGAACATTCTTCCAAAAAACTGCCAATTGGCCAAATTTTGAGAAGTTGCTATGTGAAGGCTCTTTCCCCCAAAGTCAACCACATGATGGAATACACACACACACACACACACACACACACATGAAATTGATCACAACATGGACTCTAACAGTGTGTAATTATTTTCATTTATCTGTCTGAATCTTCTACACAGGGAGTCCATAAAATGTGTTGGTAGCTTTTTCTTAAGTTTTTGTTGTTGTTGTTGACATTTTGTGTAAGCCTGTAGAATAGGTAGGTTTCCCCTCAGGCATTTTTTGCTTTAGCTTTATGATTAATCCATCTACTTTTCTGATCATTTAATTCTGGATTGATATTATTTAAGTCACTTTTATTCTTTTTGACTTGTAATGTGGTACATTCATTATGTTAGTATTCATTATGTTCTTTTTGATTGGCCTTACTCAATTTTATTAATTTTGAAGACTGAAGCAAGTAACACCACAATCAATACCATTACAAGAAGAATATCATTTTAAAAAATAGGTCTTTTTTTCAGGAAGAAACTTGTGGTCATTAAAAACACTAAAGATAAGCCAGTCTGTTATTATCAATATCTAATCTATATCCATACACCTGTCTATTCTTATAAAAAGACATTTTTTTGTCTTCTTGGTTTTCTGGATCAGAGTGACATTAGCTGAGTAATTATGTATTTCATTTAGGAGATTATACAGTATCTTGAGAATTTATATTTATCACTATACCATCATTCCTATACCATATACAATAATTAAATGAAATGAAAAACCTCGACAAATCATTTAAAATATATATTCATTATTTTTAACAAAACAAAGAGAGAGAAAGGAACAGAAAGGACATCATAATAATGATTATTAATTGAATTAGATTTAGTCAATAAAACAATAATATTTGAACAATTTATGTTTTACAGAGATTAGTTAGTATACCTTAAGAACAGTAAAATCATGATGTAGATAAATAAAAATACTGTTTATAAGAGATATTATTAGTAACATGTACAACCATAAAAGGATATGTCACATAGTAGAAATAAGTCCAAATACATATCAGAATCTATGAAATATTAAAGATGTGGAGGAAGATCTTTGGCATAATGAGCACGTCATCTGTGGAAAAGTTTTGAGAAAACATAGGCAAGAATTGTCCAATATAGGGATGCTACTGAGGGGTTATTATTGGCACTGGCAAAGAGAATGCCCACATCCATGAAATTAAGAGTACAGGTTCTGCAGGGGTGGTTGTGGAAAACTATCTTTGCATATATTTTGAAAAATAAAAGGTTATTATTATTTTTTAAATTATGTGTCCAAAGTTTATATACATTATAAACACAACAAATGTTTTATATGCTTTAATATTTGTCTTATTTTGGGGATTATTTTGATGCCTTTGACTTTTCAAAGCAGCAGGAATTCCAAAATAAGTACTGAAATTCATTAAGAGTAAACCAAGGAATCTGGCTGAAAATCTTGTCAGTCATAACTTGTGGCTATATATGATAAGCCAGAGCAAAAGCAGTATCTTAAGGAATATGCCAGAAGTCAATCTGGGTTATTCCAAGGTTTGATTAAAAAAAACAACACTATGAATGGGTTTACTGATTCCAGGTCAATTAATGGGTCCAGGATCAAATTGACAAAGAGCTTTTCAATCGGGCTAAAGAGAAGATTATCAAATTTGGACTGGGAAACTGACAGGACTAGCTTGACCTTGAACACAGCCTTCTGTCTGTTTTTACCCATAACCAGGAGGATCATCTCAGGGAGCTTTACTTCTATATTCCTGTGAGGTCTATGCCTAATATATCAGTGGAACTCAATGGAAGAGATGCTTCCTAGGGACTCACACAGCTCTGTGGCCTTTGTTTTGGAAGAGGACCATGAATCAATCAGGGATACAGGCAAGTGAGTCGGATTTAAGGGAGGGAGGACTGGGCAAAGTCACCTGCCTGACCTTCCCCTTTAGATCTGGGTCCAGCGGCCAGATATAGATCAGGATGACTGGAGATAGCCCTGGATGAAATCAACTAGTCTCAGTTTGACTGAGGCTGCACACCCATCCAGTGATTAAAGCTAGGTAGCAATTTAGGCAAACAATTTCCTATTTTATGTAGACCAAAAAATCTAAATAAACAAACAAACAAACGAATGAATGAATGAATCTGGGAAGGGAAGACCCTCAGGGTTTCTGATCAAAGCAGGAATGACTTCTATTTGCATTCCATCTGAGTCAACTAGGACCCAAAAATGGCCAAATGGGGCTTGATCTGGAACCTCCTGGTGCCAGTTAGAAACAGAACCAGTGAAAAACAGGCATGAACTCACAGGAAAAGACACCCAGAAAAGCAGACTTCCTAGAACAGGATTATTTTGCTCTACAGAGATCTCATTTGACTGACCTACTTCTCATCCTGTAAATGCTGTAAATTCTGCAGGAAGGATAGTTTGGAAACATTGTTCCAGAAGTCTGTGCTATCTCTGTTTTTTTGGGTTGGCAATAGGTTCTCTTGGGAAAAGAGAAGGTAGTGCCCTCCTCAGAGAGATGAGCAGGAGCTTCCACATTTCTATTCCCATAGATTTATCACACATTCTTACTGGTTGTTATAATAGAAAGAAGTTAAGTAATTTTTGCCATTGACACAGAGTGCAAGAACTAAATTTCCTTGATTTCCAAATCTTATTTTTTCTATACTCCATGACATGGCTTTGATTGTCTGATTGTTAACTGAAGATATGTAAATAACAACAACTGGCATTTATATATTACTACAAAAATTTGTAAAATGTTTTACGTATATCTCATTTGGTCTTCACAAGATCTTGTGAGGTAGGTGCTATTATCCCATTTTAAAAATGAGGAAACTGACGCTGAGAGAGATTCTTAATTAGAATCACATAATTGTTAATTATCTGAGGCAGAATTTGTATTCAGGTGTTCCTAATGCTAAATTCATCACTTTATTTGCTGTCCCTTTAGGTGCATTTTGCATGTATCTATAGGCAAATGGATAGATGTTGGTATAACCATTGTAGAATTAATAGAACAAATAATCATCCCTTTGGTGGTTCCAACTTTGCTGGTTAGTTTTCTGTGTCAATTAGAGAAATGTCCTACCTGATTTGAGGAAGAGAATGTGCTAGAATACAAGGACAACACCGAATCATTCTATATTAGCAGTTTTCAGCTTATTTAAGCATTTACAGATACTTTGGCAACAAGGAAGCTTTCATATTTTCAAGTTTAATGACTTTTGGAATTAGGACTCTATAATTGATAATAGAGAAGGAAAAGCTTTTACCTTTTTTATCTTTGTTATATCATTGGTATAGTGCTGTACAAAGAATACAGAATATGAACTAAGAGAAGCTATCAGGTCTATGTAATTTTGCATGTCATTTAAATATTCTGGGATCCATTCCCAGAAGGTGAATCTCAAATATCTTTTATGGCCCTAAAACTTATGAACTTATAAGTAGGCTGAACGCACCTAATATGCACAAATAACATATAAAAATTGATAATGCCTGAATCTCTGTTAAAGTTAAGAGTCCTTAGGTATGTGCCTTGTATGACTATTATTAGTAGATAATCTGTCTCTGCTTCCTGAAAAGGCAATGTCTTAATCCAAAAATGTAAACTCTATGGGTGGAATTTTGGACTTCTAACGAAAAATGAACATGCCTTTTTTAAGGTGTGTGAAAGGCAAGCTTTAGATACCTCTGAAGTTCTACATTGTATCTTGTCAGGTAGAGTAATGGTTATTTCTAAATTCCCAGTAATATACTTTGTATCTCTAACCTTAGAAGATGGAGTGTTTGAAGTAAAGTGAGCTCAAAATCTTTTTCATCACTATTCTAAATGCCTTATTTCTCTATATCTTGGAAAAAATTGTTTCCAAAATGTTTCCACTGTTGGCAGCTTTTAAGATGTATGTGAGCCAAATGAAGGTCACAAAGAAGGAACAGGACAGGAAAAACTCTTCTCTACAGAGAAAAAGAAGTTTGCAAATTATCCAAGCTAACTTTCTCCAAAATAATTCATTTCTCTACTTCGCACAAGCTAAAAATTAATTCAAAAATGCTTCAGAGAAAAATTGTGAGAAACATAAGCCCCACATCTAGTGCCTAGGGAAGACCATCCCACAGTAAGGAAGCTCCTGCAACTCTTAATAAAGCAATATGGTTATAGACATGAAATCTGCACTATCTATTCTGTTCATCTGAGACAGTGTCAAAATTGGATAATATAGTCACATAATTTAGAATTCTGTATCACAAAATCAATGCAGTCTCATGGAATTCTTTGGGGCTGGAAACAACTTTGATTTATGGAAAAAATGTGTTAAAAACTCAAACCTTGTATTAACAACCTCAAAGAATATGTAACAATAATCAAAGCTTCAAATTCAGTTTTTTCTTTATTCCTGGTATTTTAGCATAAAATTATAAAAAATATTAGTGGAGCACTCATATATTATGATTTATTTTAAGACATTAAAAATTCAAATTATATCACTTAAAAATCATGAATCCTCCCCCCTCTCCCATTTTTATTTCTGTGAAGAGCTATAAGCTAAAATGAGGAGAGGAAATTCTTTACTCTGAGTGGAGTAATTATACAGATGATGTTCCAAATGACCCAAAGTTGCATATATTATCAAGCCAGATGTGCACAGAATGAATTGTTTTCAGTGCATACTCACACTTACCAGATGGACTGCTGTATGCTCCTTTTAACTAGCTCCTTTATCCTTTATTTATTTCCACTATGTATTCTGACCTCAGTCTTTCTTTTTCTTCTATACATACACATACACATCCTTTAAAATAGCCAAACATCTGCACAAGATAAAACTCTATGTGATTAAACCATGTAATATCCTAAGTACACTTTAAGTGCCTATATAGAATTATTACAAATATTAATAAACATTGCTACTACTTAAAATGAAAAATGAAACATTTATAAAGACCTATGATTCAGAGGGAACAGGAGTGAAAAAAAAGATCTTAAATTTTTAGTAAACTATTTTGACCTTCATTTCAATTCTGTATTAGAGCATGTTAGTCTGAAAGAGTCACTGTATTTTATTGATCTAACAATTCTGAACAGTGTGTGTTCACTTATCATATAGTTCTTGGCATGTTTGATTAAATCCGCTATTTGGAGAATAAATTAGAGTTTGTAGAGTAACACACACACACACACACACACATGCTTGCACCCACATTCAAAAGGAGAGTGACAGCATAAAATAATTTACCACTAGTTTGGAGACAATACATCTGATTCACCTATTTTCTTCTCTATAATATGGGTAAATAGAGAATTGACCTTGGAGGCAGCAAACCTAGTTAAAATCCAAAAGTAGGTTAAAATCCTACTTTTGATTGTGTGACTTTGGGTAAGTGGATCAATTTCTCACCATCCCAGGCAATTCTTTAAGAATATAAATTGCAGATGGGCCAGCTAGGTGGTACAATGGATAGTTTGCTAGATGGGGAGTCAGAAAGACTCATCTTCCTGAATTCAGATATAACCATAGGCACTTTCTAGCTATGCGACCCAGGGAGAATTATTTAACTTTCTTTGTCTCAGTTTCCTCATCTATAAAATGAGTTGGAGAAGAAAATAGCAAGCCAACATCTCTGTGAAGAAAATCCCAAATGTGGTCACAAAGAGTTAGTTGTACATGACTGAATGATTACAACAGTATAAATTGTAGAGCAGGAGCCAATCATCATTGATAGAAGCAGTTTCCAAAGTGGGAATTCCCAACACCAATGTATCACAGGATAAAGCAAACAAAATTATGCAACAATGGATTTAAAATTTGGAGGAATATTAACAGATAAATTAGTTCTAAAATTTTCTTTTTTGACAGATAAGGAATTGGAATTAAATGACTTCCCTGACGTCTCATAAGCAGTAAGCTTTGGAGATAGGATTATAACTCAGGTCTTCTGATTAACAACATATTTTTATGAAGTAATGTATTATTTTAATTCACATTATTCAAAATGGTAATTATTTAAAATATGGAAACTGGCTCTAGCCCAAGGGCAATATTCAATGTGCATTAAAATAATGCATTCACTTTAACAGGATTCATTAATTGTGCTAATGAAGCCTAGTTTTGAGACACACAGCATTTTGCTATTACTATTCAGGTAATAATGTTTTTTACATGTTTTGTGGATCCAAAGGTACACTAAGAGCATTTTGATCTAAGTTTTCAAGATAAGCTTAAACAAACAAACAAAAAAACCCCCCAAATCAGTGGTGTTTATTATAGTGGACATCTATGGCTATAAACTGTTGCTTAGGATTATAGGGCCATAGATTTAGAGCCAGAAGGGACCTTTGAGGTCATTTAGTTCAATTCTCATGTTTTACAGATGCTGCTGAGATTAGTAATCTTCACAGCTCTAACTCTGCTTTGTGGGTTACAAGGTGTTTTAACTTTAAAAAAAAAACCATTCCATTTTGGACCTCTGAACTATTCCTTGAGTCACTGTGATATCCTGGCATATTGGAAGGTTCAAGAATTCACATAGTTTCCCCTAAGTAGTGATTAGTGAATATCTTTTGAACTTTTAAAAGTCTAATATTTCAATGACCATTAGGAATTTTTCCATTTCTTTATTCACCAAAAAGAATTGCTCAATAGAAGATTTCCTAACTACCAGACTAAGGACTGTCTTACTCTTAGCTCTTAACCTTGACATGGAAGTAACTGGATTTTCAAAGCCTTTTTCTATCAACACAAGCTCTGGCAGACCCTCCTAGGCTGAAAGACAGACTCTATCTGTCATCTGATCACCAACTTAGCCAGTGTTAGAGAGGCTTATCTTCAGGCTGACCACATCTTAGGAAATATTTGGCTACCAGTGACTTTCAAAGACCAGATGGTAGTAGGATTGTGGTCTGTATTGGTGGAGGGATTTCAGATGCTGACAAAATCATGACTCCCTGAAGTATTGAAGCAATGTTAGAAGGTCTAGTTCTTCCTGATTACTAAAATGATTTTACAAACTTATCTTTATTCCTGACAGAGTGGGTTTTGATAATGATTTTGAAGTTAGTGGAGCTATTACATACAATTTTCTTGATTGAGTGGTACAAAATTATAAAATGTAGTAGAATGTCACTATTCATGTCTTTTTAATGATTTTAAAAATATACATTTATATCTTTTGTCTTTATATCACCTACATTTCCTAATTTATACTCCCTATTCCTTCTTCTCAAAGACCAAAAAAAAAACCAAAAAAAACCCAAAAAACTCAACAACAGTTCAGTAAAGCTAAATGATGCAAAGAAAAATCTGATATTATTTATGTGTGGTTGTCCATAAAGGTGGGAAAATATCTTCTTATATTTTGGGGGGTTCAAGCCTTGTCCATTTACAATTTTATTAAATATTTCTAGCCCAGTGTTGGAAGTTGTCCATGAAGGACATTTGGGTAGGAGAGTAGAGAAAGAAAGGAAACATAAAGGGTTAAGGAGTTGAAGGGTGGACATTGCATTTGTATATAGTAGATTGATAGGTTTCTAACTTCTCCAATGAACCAGTGTTATGATCAGTTTGCTCTTTTATTATAAGAATTTTATCAACAATAGACTATGTGGTTTGTAGGTTGTAGCTGCACAATATAAAAGATAAGCTAAAAAAAGGCTATAACCACACCTAAAATAGGCTGCCCTGTATTTCACCTGTCATAAAGTCATAGAATTTTTGTAGCTGAAAGGAAATTTTAAGACTAATTTGACCTATCTCCTCATAGGGTGAGAAGAAATTGAGACCCAAAATGGAAAGGAGACATATTAATATTATTAATAGTCATACTGCTAATGAATGACAGGAGGCAACTACTTAGATGACTCAGTGGATGGAGTGCTAGATAGGCCTGGAGTCAGCAAAGCCTGAGTTCAGATCAAGTCCCAGTCCCAGACACTTAGTAGCTGTGTGACTCTGGGCAAGAGCCTGTTTGTCTTACTCTACCAGAAAAAGAAATGGCAAACCACTCTAGTAGCTTTGCCAAGAACAATCTTTGGATGGAATTCATATGTCCATGAGATGCCACAATTGAACAACAAAAGGAATGACACACTCAGCACCAGAACTTAATGCTCAGTTGTTCTTGAGTGCAAACTCCAGGAGCCATGTTTAGTCTCTAAGATATAATTTAAATGGTTCTTTGATTCTGCCAAAAACAGAAATCTGTGTTCCATGATATGTCCAAGTCTCATAGACTCCCATTCTTTAACTGGTCAAAAGAACAATCATTTTGATGTCCAGATTTAACCCATGGATCAATGGCTTGCCAATCCTTGACTTTAGGAGTTTTGCTATTGCATATGTATTCTGCTACATATGTGGCATATTAATTCTTCAGAAACACATGGTTGTTATCATGAGCTGGGGAAAGAATTGATATCCCTATGCTGGCCACAGGAATGTAATTTCTCATGCCAGGGTAGCCACTGGGGAGAGATAATAAATATTTGAAAGATCCCAGGCCTGCCTTAGGGACCTCATCTTATAACAGCTCAGGTAAATGGTCATGATGTCACCACAAACATGCTTTCTAGTTCAGTTTAAATTAAGGTAGGAGAAAGAAAGAAAAAAAAGGAAAGAAAAGAAGAAAGTAAAAAGGAAAGCAGGAAGGAAGGGAAGGAGGGAGGGAAGAAGAAAGGAAAGAAGGAAAAGAGAGAAGGAGGGAAGGAAGGAAGGAAGAAATGAAGGAAGGAAAGAAGGAAGGAAGAAACAAAGGAAGGAAGGAATGACAGAGGGAGGGAGAGAAGGAAGAAAAGGAAGGAAGGAGGGAGAGAAGAAAGAAAAGAAAGAGTAAGGGAAGGCAGGAAGGAAGGAAGAAAGGAAAGAAAAAGGAGAGGCAAATGAAAAACTTGTGAAAACTGGTAAATAATGAAAGAGAAAAGAAAAACCAAAATGGAAACAGCTGGAGTGACCAAAAATCTTTGGCTCTTTTTATCACTACCAAGCTAAATCAACGGCCCATCTATTCTACACTGTAGACATTGGGTTCTAAAACTGAGTGCCAGAGAAGATTCTTGGCCACAAAGAGGGAAACAAAGAAGTGACAAGTATTTATGTTCTTTACCATAAACTTATGCCAGACTTCTTACCTAGCCTTAATTACTGAATGAGTGCAGTCTCAGTCAAACTGAGACTTGTTCTCCCACTGCATCCAGGATCATCACCAATCATCCTGGTCTATATCTGGCTCCAGAGGAGAAGATAAGGCTGGTGACTTTGCATATCATCTTCATCAAACTTTCTAGGTAAAAGGATAAAATCCTATCCTAAATCCATATACATTTGAAATAAAAAAATGAGTGGAGGTATCTCCTCCTGCCCTCTGGGAGGTTAGAGTCCAAACTCATTCAGTCACTGTTTGTGAGAGACTCACACACACACAAAAAGAATCTTGAGTGCCTTTTAAACATATAATGGAAAGCCTTTAAGATAACAATTTGAAGAAATAGGATTAAGCTCAAAGTCTAGGTCTACAAGTCAAAAGCTCTTTCTATAATGGAATGATTGTCATTAGATTAAGTATTACCTGGGCTCCTTGGTGGTTCAATAGCTAAAACACTAGGTCTAGAATCAGGAAGACCAGAGTTCAAATCAAGCCTCAGATATTTAATGACTGTGGTATCCTCAAATGCAAAGTGTAGATAATAATGGTTGTTATGAGAATAAAATGAGATGATATTTGTAGAGTGCTATATAATACAGTAATTAATGACCAAAAAGATGTCAAAAGTGACACATCTGTTGGTTCATGGCATATTTCGGTCTTGAGATTAAAATTAATATGAAGCAAGAGGGAATATATATATATATATATATGAACATATGAATATATATGAAAAGATCCTTGGAAATCTGGATGTAACTATTAACTGCTTTATTATTTTTGTCCTGGGATGATATTGTAGATCAGAATTCCCTGAAACCCCAACCATCTAACTCCTAAAAGTCTTGAAGAAAAGCATTCTTTCCTATAAAATATTGCTATGAAGATTTCAAAGGAACTAGTGGGAATTCCTGGGAAATGTGTTGTCTGTTTCTGAAATAGATATAATGGTTAAAGATATTGGTGGAATTTTTAAAGATTATTTTAAAACACTAATATCCTAGATGGAAATATCTCTTACTGTATATTTCTAATATGTTCTGTTTTCATTTAACTCATTCCTCCCTCCTGTTTTCTTTGAAAAATTTTCCATATCCTAGATTCAACTTAAGAGATTCTATTGTAAAATAGAATAGAAAAACAGCTTCAACTATAGAAAGACCTGGCTTTCAGTCTTGCCAATGATGCCATACTGGCGATGTGACTCTGGGCAAAAATCTTAACTTTTTGATGGCCATTAACTCATTAAAATTTTCACTTGAAGAAGAATGACTAATCTATATTAGAGTAGGGAGTTTCATTCTTAGGAATTTCCTATCCTGATGAAATCTCTCATCTGGTGAAAGAAAAGGATTCAACTTCATTCTTTATCTAAGATAAATGACTGTATTTTAAAAAGTCACGCCTTTGGTATTCTGGGATCAGGATCAGGATCTGGATTGGACCAGTGATTTTATTAAGGAAGGTAGCTCCTGGTAAGGACCTTTCTCTCCTAATATTACATAAAGGGAAATTCTCCTGCTTCTTGATTAAGATGAAATCTACCTTGGTCCAGTTTAAAATCATTATAAAAAAATAAGCCATAATATATCATCTTATCCCCTGGTTAAAAGCCTGCTGCTCTGAGGCTTTCCACTGGAGTTTATCCTGCATTTTTAGTTTGCAGGTTCTAAAATCGGAACCATATGTTTAAACAATTGTTGTTTTGACTGTGCTAAATTGGTCAGCAGACTGTGTAGACTGATCCCCCAGTACTCAGTGACACTGGGGCTGCTGTAGGCTTTGGAACTCCTCACCTTAATTATAATCTCCTTGAAAATACTTTGTGTGCTAAACACCTCAGTACAAAATGTAGTCATTGTCAGCAGTCAAAACAATTACATAACATGAATTTCTGCCTCATTGTCTC